>NC_060951.1:13288483-13531645 GCF_022045245.1 Lucilia cuprina
GTCTAGTCTATAGTCTAGTCTATAGTCTAGTCTATAGTCTAGACTATAGTCTAGTCTATAGTCTAGTCTATAGTCTAGTCTATAGTCTAGTCTATAGTCTAGTCTTTATTCTAGACTATAGTCTAGTGTACTTTGGAGATAATTCAATGAAATTTTGCACATGATCTTCTATGGTACCGAAGACGAAGTTTATTGAAAATGTTAAACTTCGGTCTGATAGTTCACCTAGCCCCCATTCAAGTAAACAAAATGGGGGCTAGAACAAGTATATTAAATGTCCACAATGTTATTTAATAATAAATCTGAGGCAAAATACAATTCAACTTAAATGCTTTATTATGTAACAGGTGTGGAGTCTCACCCGACTAAAATTTCTTACTTGTTATTATTTTTGATTGTTATAACTAATTTATAATTTAAATGTGTCTATATATTTTATGCTTTTTAGGTTTATAGATCTGTGCGATTTTATTATATTGTTGAAAGTAGAACTGTTTGGCCGAATTTATGGCGCGTTGTAAATCTTATTCACATTTTATTAATACTTGCCCATTGGTTTGGATGTTTCTATTATTTACTTTCCGAAGCCGAGGGTTTTCAGGTACGTATTGTAGCAGTTTTCTCCTTAACAGTCATGTTAATAAGCAAATATCAACGATTTTAAATTAACTTTCAGGGTGATTGGGTATATCCATACCGTCCAGGAGACTATGCCACTCTAACAAGAAAATATTTAGGTAGTTTATATTGGTCTACATTGACGTTAACCACGATCGGAGACTTGCCAACGCCTGAAACGAATGCTGAGTATGTATGATTTTAATTTGTAATTTAAAATATTTGATTAAATGCAAGTGCAATTTTTCCTTTTAAAAATAATAAATTTAGCTTGGGGGGTAATTAATAAATCATAACAATTAATTGTGCAATTGAGCAATAACAATTATTTGTAATTAAAATTTTGCCATTTACTATTATTTGTAATATGTTATTGACCAATACAATTACTTGTAATTGTTTGCCAATTTCTTCTATTTACTTTAATTACTTGTAATTTTACTTAATTGAGTTTTCCAATTAAAATTAATATATTAAAATTATACTTAAAATAACATGCAATTATAGAGAAACATATTCACAATTACAAGTAAACATAATTGAAATTTCTTCAATTAAAAGTAATTGTAATTGGTTATGGAAGAGTTGCAATTGAGAAAGATTTCAGAAAATCGATTTTTGCTCAAAAAGTCCCAAGGAAAAGGTTATTAGAACACATCTGGTTACCACGTAGTGATAGGTCTTAATTTCAGTTATAACATATATTTTTGTATTCTACTATTTTAATCACTTTTTATTTTAAAATAAAAATTTAAGAATCAATTTTTCGGTGGACGGCCCAAGATCAATACCTCGGCGTGGAATTAAATCCAGATTACTTCAATTTGGTTCAAATTATGGGTATGCTAATAATCTATTGTCTTAAAAAAACCATACCGTTTATTCAACTTCCTTGGAATAAATATCAATATGAGTTAGGGCTGTCCGCCATTAGACGGGATCCATATAATACTTTTAACTAAGAACAATTAATAAAGGTTTAAGGTCTTTAAACTCTACAATATCAAAGTTTTCGAAAAGTATAGAGACAGCCTTTAACAATTAATGATATTCATTTCAATGGAGATTCATTCTAATTAGTTAACTTATGTATATATCTAATTGTTTAATTAATTTCTTTATTTAATATAAAATATTTGCTTAAAGCAGTTCAAGTTTTCGAAAACTTTGATAAAACCCTAAATAACATTTAATGAAATACGAAAGAATTAATTTAACTTTTTCTTCCGATTTGCAGATACATTTTCACTATTGTTAGTTATTTGATTGGCGTTTTTATATTTGCCACTATTGTCGGCCAAGTAGGTAATGTAATTACCAATCGTAATGCAAATCGTCTGGAGTTTGAGCGTCTCCTAGATGGCGCTAAAACCTATATGAGACATCACAAGGTTGTATAATATAATACTTTTAAAATTTCCCTATTTTTTAAACCACTTTTACTTAAGGTGCCTGGAGGAATGAAACGTCGTGTCTTGCGTTGGTATGACTACAGTTGGTCAAGGGGCCGTATACAAGGAGGAGGTGATATAAACACAGCTTTGGGCCTATTGCCGGATAAACTAAAAACCGAACTAGCTTTGCATGTGAATTTAAGTGTTTTAAAAAAAGTAACAATATTTCAAGAATGTCAGCCCGAATTTCTTCACGATTTGGTATTGAAAATGAAGGCGTACATATTTACACCAGGTGACTCAATATGTCGTAAAGGAGAAGTTGCTCGCGAAATGTTCATAATAGCTGATGGGATTTTGGAAGTATTAAGTGAGACCGGCAAAGTTCTTACTACCATGAAAGCGGGTGATTTTTTTGGGGAAATTGGTATACTCAATTTGGATGGTTTAAACAAGTATGATTTTTATAATATTTAAAAAGGAAAGATTAATTATATTAGCTTTATTATTATTTTCATTAATTTTAGACGTACTGCTGATGTTAGGTCGGTGGGCTATTCCGAACTGTTTTCTCTATCACGAGAAGATGTGTTGGCAGCCATGAAAGACTATCCAGAAGCTCAGGAGATCCTACAGACACTTGGTAGAAAACGTCTTATGGAAGTAAGGTGTGTCAACAAGAAATATGCTAAGGCACAGGCTGATAAAGAAGCTGAAAACCACCAAGGGGCCCACCACCATCACAGTCACGTGAATCAAAGTGACAGCAGTGAAAATAGTGCCTCGAAGAAAATTGTCGATAAATTGAGACATGATGTTAAGGGGTTCCGAAGTGTTCTTAAAAAATCACGGTATTTAGTATAAGGCTTAAAATATACTGTCGACTTTAGCTGTTTGAGTCAAATCTTTTAACACTCTTCTTAAATCTATATATCTAATTATAGTTATATTTTAAACAGTTTCGCAAGAAAACAGAAGCAATCAAAACTTATTAGAATAATATTTTTTAATATATTTAATGCACCAACAATTTCAATTTTTAATAATTTTAACACAAGTAAATTAACTATATATGTATGTATATGTGAAACTTAATCATCACATGGTGCAGATATTTAATGTAGACAGCGTATTTTAAGCCTCAATAAAACTTTCAATATAAACACAATGACTTCCAAAAAAATATGGAAATTAAAAATATCCGAAATACTCTGAGGAAAGGCTAATTTAAAAATCATGTACGCTTATTAAACTTAGGAAAAGAATCATAACGATGGTCACAAATTCAAAAGACTGAATCATACTGATATTTAAGTTACAGATAATTTTCCAACTCGATTAGACGTGCTATTTTTTAAAATCTCACAAGTTAACAGTTTTGTACTTCAAATGGTATAAAAAGGAGTGGATTCAACAATTGTGGGTTGTTATACTTAAAACAAATTAAATATTTACATTTTACAGGTTTAAATATACACAGTACATAATTTCAACACTAGAATTTGTTTCAGACAAAAAGAATCTCGATTTTTACACTTTTACACAAGTCACTTGGGTCCCTTTGTGTGAAAAAAAAAGATGAAAAATGATGTTTCAAATATTTGTTACTGTGTCTGAATTTTTAATACAATTTTATATTATTATTTCTTATTTTATTCACTGAATATTTTACCAAATCTAATTCACGTACCTTAGCCCCTCTGTTAATTTTTTTTTAATATTTTATCCCAAAATACAAAAAAAAAAATACTTATAACGTATAATTTTTAAAACAATGTCAAATTTTCAATTACCCAACCCGCACACACTCCTCGAAATTCCTGAAATTAAAAATTAGTAATTTCGAATATAAATATTTTGCAAACAAAAACCCACACTATTCTGTAGCTTACTAATATAATAGCAATCCAAAATATCGAAAATTTGTACATACCCTATTTTCAATTTACTTACAGACCAGTACGAAATATTAGTAAATTTCTAGGAAGTACTTAGTTTTTAAATTTTAAAAATATATATTAATATAATTTTGTTTGTATTATTTAATTAGAACAACAAGAAGAAGCGATGAATCTTTAGAAATGCAACCGTTACACAGTACATCTCCTAAAAACGGCAAATCAATGTTAAAACGTATGTCCCGCGTACGATCAGATGATAAGGAGGAAACCGCCGAAGAAAAAGAAGAATTGCATGACAAGTCTCCAAGTCCAATTGGTGCTGGTTTACCACTTTTGCAGAGATTACGTTTGCTGAAAGAAAAACAGGTTAGTAGTTTATTTAACCTTTACTTAACATATTATTTTAACATTATTTTTTGGCAATGAATGTTTAATGTATATAGTTTTTTGCTTGTGTGTTTTTGTAATCCTTATTAATTATTTTGTTGTTAAAAATAATCCTGTAAATAAGTATGTATGTATATTGAATTAATATATACAGTTTAACTTTATATCCTTGTCTGGTATATACTCCAGACCAAAGGTATTTTCAAACTACAATACTGAGTATTAATATATTTCAAAATTAAAATATTATAGAATTTGGTCGGTCTAAAATTCTGTAAGAAAAATACATAAATATTTCAGACATACATTTTATCAATTCTTGCTTTTATAAACTTAATTATGTTTTTGATTTTCGTTCATTTTTATTTTTCTGTTTATTTTTTCAGAAGACAATTCTTTCTAAAGTTTCTTTTCTTTAAATACAACTTTAAATCATATGAAAAATCAGAAATGTTTAAAAAACTTAAAAACACGGTCGGCATGTCATAAGAATCATGAGTATTTTTTTTTTTCATAATCAATGAAATTGTATTTAGACTACGAAATTGTATTATACTACATGATGATAATCAGTATTTTGGTCTGAAAATACTTTAAGTAGTCGAAAAAATTAACAAACTGAGAATTTCAGATAGCTAAATGCAATTGGCACATTTCCTCTTCATGGGACCTTAATTAAGGAACTAAAAATCGATCCAGAATATGAATAAACAGAATATAAATAAAAACAGAATATAAATAAAAACCTTTCACGATATTTCTTATTCAATTTTTGAAGAATCACTGCCATTTTTTTAATGGACACAATCAGAAATTAATTTCATTGATTAGAAGTCCAATTTTTTGTTAAAACTTATTTATAAAATGTTAATGCCAAAGTATAACAAGTAGTCCGACTCTCATATACATTAAATTACTCTCTCACATCTACGAGTGTCGTGTGAATTCGACTCTCTTGTGAGAAATTTAAACTTGTCAAAACACTCAAATGTTTAACATACTTTTTTGGCCACTTTCAAGGACTGTACGCGAAATTACAGTTGTGCACAAAAAATCTGTAATTTTTTAAAATAACTTTATCTCACTTTTTACACAAAATTTTGTTTAATTTTCCTAAACTAGAAAAAAAATTTTTTTCTAATTATTGACATTTCATTTTTGTTGTTCTTGAATTTTAATTTAAAAGAGTTTCAATGTTTGGTATTGAAAATTCGAACAAATTTAAAATTTTAACTTTTTTATAAAACTCTGTGTGTTTAGTATGTACCAATACATATACATTTTTGTTACTAACACATATTTAGAGTTAGGTACTTTTTCACTAACATATGCTTAGAGTTAGGTACGGCTGCCAAAGAGTCGGACTACTTTTTATCTTTGGTTAATGCCATAGTCAACATATTAAAATTAAGGTAATCAAAAATAATTGGTTAACATATTGGTAATTATGGGCGTGGTATACAGTAAAATAGAAATTTCACTGTCTTACAGTGACTTTGATCTTAAATTACTTTAAAAGCTGCTTAACCGATTTAATTGCAATTCAAACTGTAGAAAAACTCAAAAACTATATTTTGCCATGCGCTTGTTTCCTAATCCAGAGATTTCTTACCCAAATGTTTACAGGGATGTCAAGATTGTTCATACAACATTTTAGAATTGTATCTCCCATAGTTTCCAATATTTCGGAAATATACGATTTTAATTAGATTTTTAGAAAGCGTCCACTCGAAACTTCAAAACTTCTTTCATTATTATACCCAACAAGAACAAAGCCTAATACCTAATTGCCGTGAAATTGTACCTTAATCCTCGGGAATTATTTTCCTTTACTTTATGTGATGTTTTCGAAAAAAATTTTTGACAATAAACATATTGATTTGAAATGTTAAATTCAGTGAAAATAAAAACAAATTACCATATAGCAGTACATATATAGACGAAACCATAGTAGAAAAAATAAAGGTTTAACCGTTTTCTCTTCCCGTAACCATTCTGACGTTTAAGCGATTTATTATTTTATATGCTACCGTATTTACTTTATAAATCCGAGTTTTTTGTTTACTTTTTTTTTTTTCAATTTAAAAATATAAAATGGAAAATATTTTTCAAACTAAATTAAAATATTAATCAACATAAAATTCTAATAGCAAAGAAAATAATAAAGAAGTTAAAAGGTCCTTGCGGACGGACCTCGCTGGTTTCATATTTGCTTGTAAGTAGTGCGGGCCATTCTCCCTAAAAACATAATTTCATTACTTCATCTCGGATGCACATATCTTGCGCTGTCAAACATGTTCAAGTAAAAAAATTATATGAATCTTCGAACGGCAGTAACGTTCTAAAGAAGATGTCTTCCTCTGTCTTTTGTTTGCAAAAATTCAACGTAAATAACTGCAAGAGGTGTTATTTTGTGGTTTAATGCCAATAAATCATGGTATTAAGATATTCAACAATTAATTCAACAAGAACTTGTTGGGTTTAATGTGGTCCGTTTATGAGCTGAGCGTTTTTATAAAAATATCGTTAGAGCACACAATTTTAAATGATTAATTTAAAAGTTATACACATTTTTTAATTTCTAATTTCCTAAATAAGATTTCCCCTACTACATGTGTGGCAACGTTTTTCTTTAATTGTTTACAAAAAATACATTTCAAAAATTCTTATTTAGGTCAAAAAACTTTTAATTGAGAGAGAACGGAGTTACCTTGTTTTCTTTATACCATGGACGAAACCAAAGAATAAATAAGAAGTGAAACGCTGTCAAAAAGTACCTAAGTCTACTGTCAGTCGGTACCTAACTCTAAGAATGTATTAGTAGAATTCTCAAGCCAACATAGTTGCAAAAAATCGGATTTAAAAATTTAAAAAAAAAATTATTTCATTTGAATTTATATTTTAGAAGATTTCTTTAAATATCTTGCAATATAATTTATCTATAAACATTATATATGAACGTATCTTTGCTTTTTAATCTGCAATATTGAAATAATAATTAAGTTAGTTGAAATATTTTTTTCTTGTACCATACGAAAATTTACAACATTGTTCTTTTTTCGTTTTAATTTCAACAACAAAAATTAAATGTCAAAAATATAAAAAATATTTTTTTGTCGTTTGTAAAAAATTAAATCTTGTCGGGCTATTAAATATATTTAAAGTGTGCAAAAAAATAATAAAATATAACGTTAAGTGATAAAAAATATTTTCATGTTCTATAAGCCACGAATTTTCGCGACAGTTTTGAAGTTTGGAGAGAGAGTAAGTTTTTTACATATGTGTTGGAGTTACACAGAACTCGTCTGTGAGAAGAGCGTAACGTTGTTGTTGTAAAAAAATGACAGCGTTTCACTTCTTAGTGTTCAATGGACGAAACCATGATTTAAAAATATAGAATGTTGTTTCAATTTTATTTTTTTGACTAGTAACGAGATGTATGAAGTTTATTTTATTTGTACATAATCAAAAAAGCGTTGCCACATTAAAAAAGGGTATAAAATAATAAAGGAAATTTTTAAATGCATAAGTGTAGTTCGGAAAAACTTAAAAATACACAATGATATGTATTATGTACACAGATACTATTACATATGTACATATGTATATACATTTTCTCAATAATTAAAACAAACAAGTAAAGTGAAGTAAAAATAATGTTTATTAAGTTAGAATTGTCTTCATTAGTTAGTTATATTCGGATTTACCATCGCAGATTTTTTTACATTGGAATGAGTTTCCATTCAAAAACTCAATTATATTGTGGACCATATTGTATATATATATTATGTGTGGCAAGTTTTATTAAAATCGGAGATGGTAAATCCGACTGCTGTCCGCTTTCACATCGATTCTTCCCAATGAACCTTTAGCCACTCTTTGCGCATATATGGCAGTGTAGGAATTTTAAAAAATTTGATGTTCTTTGTTTTGGAATGGTGCTTTGTGCTCTCGCAGCCCGAAAAAGGCAGCTCATTGCGACTAAAATATTTTGCTATTAAAATGTTTTTATTTAAGTAAAATAAAAATATTTGTTTTCAGTTTGAAACAAGATTTGAAGTATGTATAAGCAATAGTGGGATTGCTATTCAAGAATATGGTAGCTTTATTTCCTAATAAATTTCAAATCTCGTTTATTGTCAAATGATTAATCATACTGACATAATGGCAAATTGGCAATACCTTCTATTACTTATACCATGGACGAAACTAATTGTCAAGGACCTAAGTCAGCTGTCAGAAACCTAACTGGAGAGAATGTATTAGTAAAAACACAAAAATAAACGCGGTTGTTAAAAGGCACTAAATAAAAAATGTATTTTTTGGACATTATTTTTTGTGTTATTAATGGAATTTCATATGCTAGTGAATGAATATATAAGTTAAATTTTTTTAAGATATTTTATCTCAAAACATATTATAAACACTTCTTTTTGTTATTTTTTCGGCACTAATTCAAAATGAAAAAAGGAAGTAAAATACTTTTTTTAATTTTCAATACGAAAATGTACAACTTTTCTTTTTTCGGTTTTAATTAAAATGAAATGTCAAAGAATTAAAAATATTTTTTTTCGTTTGTAAAATATAAATTATATTCGGGGTTTTAAATTGTTTAAAAGTGTCACAAAACTAATAAACATTAAGTTTAAGTGATAAGAAAAACTAATAAGTGCTAATATCCTAGCAATTTTGCGAAGAAAATTTGAAGTTTTGTGAGTGCGTGAAGTTCTCAGAAGTTTGTTTTATTCTCTCAGAGCTCGTATGCGTGAAGAGAATTAACATTTTTGTTTGAAATCCGCTTCAGTTCCGCCTTTATGTACTACTATATGCAAATTTCTAATTGGGACGTTTAGTGTCAATTGTCTAATTAAAAAAATAGATTTGAATAAAAATTTCCACAAGTTGCACACTGTATAATCAAAATGGAATTTTCCTTTTATAAGATAATAGTACATATCTGCAAATCGGTAGGTTCCATTATTTTAAGATAAATAGTATTAATAGCCACCGGTAAGTTAGAGTTCTGTTCTGGTAGACCGGAAGTAGTGGATTCGATTCCCACCTGAGACACTGGCTAAGAAGCGTACAACAGGCCCGATAGAGGCCTAGGTGTATTTCTTCGGATTCGATGTATATATGTACATCCTCCTTTCAGACTAACTAACTGGTATTAATAAATTATTCGTATAATTTAAGATTATAAAAAAATAGTTTTTTTCGGCTTTTTTACATAATTAACATAACATAATTATGAGCTATAAAGACCTATTGATTCGGTCTGGAAGCTAGGTGAAAAGATGGTCCAGTTTCTGTCCTCTGCAAAATAGGAGATCAAAAAATTATGTTCAAAATTGCGACATGTAGTTTGAGCTTAATCGATTCAAAAAAATGACACTTATCCGATCGGTTTTTAAGACGTTGGACTTGTATACTTTACAAACATCAACCAAACTCTCTATAGTGGTGTTAAGTTTTCGAATGAAAATTAATGAAATAGTAAATCCACAAATGTCTTAAGTTTATTAATGGCGTAAAACATACTTTACTCCATCTGATATATTATTATATCACTTAAGCCGGCTTTACACGATCACACAAGTAATATGATCTGTCAAAAGGTTGTGTAGAAGAGCACGGATGGGATCGTCTAAACGCAATATGTAATGAAACCATCACACATTGAGAAAGAATACAGATGGAAAATTTGACAGTGGTATGGCTTTTTTCATTTTTTGAAATCATTTGAATCATTTTTTGATATGATTCAAAAAACAAGCAGGTCGCATTAGATCAGGGATGTATTTTAATGTAAACACATATAAAAAAGTAAAACAGCTGTTTCCATCTGACTTTTTTATTGTTTTATACCAATCGTGTAAACACAAAATATATAAATCATACGACTTTTATTCTCTTTTCTGATATACAGATGGAATTTCATTTTACTTTTTCATTAGACTTGTCGTACGTAAAGTGTGATCGTCTGAATGCCCTTTTATCCTTTAAAATTATAAAGAAAACCCGTACATTAAAAGTTAGGTCAAAACAAAATGCATAATATGATAAAATTGTAGGACTCCTTACAATAGTAAATAAGGCAATTGCGAACATACAGAAGACCTTTTTAGCATGATATTTTCAAGAAACAAGCTAGCCTTCGTCCTAAATAATCCGATATTGAGCAAAGCAATATTTTGCTGATATTTACAGAACAAACCATCGAATGGAATTCGCCTTTATACCTTACCCCACATGATTGCTTTATTCGAAATGCCCTTCGCTATAAGTAAACACCGGAGAAACTTTTATGTATCTCGCAACGATGACCATTACAGGATTGCTAGCTGTTACATCCTATATGAAAAAGTAGCGCTTTTGCTATCAATTTAGAGTTTACCAAAAGATTTTCCACGTTTTAATGGCGAATGTAATTTTGAAGACTATGCAGACATATAACTTCTATCACATTAATTTCGAGACATACAGTCGAAACACAGGGATGTAGATATATATTAGTATAGTATATATTACAAAACAACATATTGAAAACGTCTAATCGTTTTGTTACTTAGGTTGTCTTAAAACTATAAAAAAGAGGCTCTAAAAATTATGTAGAAAGCCACATACATAAGGTATGACATGGATAACTTAATTATGTATAGAATTCGGTACATTTATTTAGACGCAGTAATTTTGATACATTAAGCAGTTATGTGAAATCAGTTGCCTTGTACGGATTTGAATCAAAGCAATGGAAGTACTTATTAACCGTTCGATTTCTAAAAATATTTTGGCCAAACAAGCAACTTTGGATACAAACTGGTCAGATATTCGTTGAAATCGTAATGTACTGATACTGAAATACATATTATTGAGTATATAAACTAGAGCAAATAGTTTATATATTCAATAATATGTATTTAAGTGTCCTTGTCGGGGCTCCTTGTAACAGCCCTTCACACTCATACAGGAGGTCCGTCTTTTGAGACAGCCTTCGAAATATTTATATTTTTTGTTGCAACTTGCTTGGATTTGCTACACTCACATCTTCATTATCGGATTCTAGAAATTCAGTGTAGAAACCCACACCTATATTAAAAGGCTTAGGTAGCTCAGAGCTCTTTCATTGTCATTGTCACCGGAACTGCGTTATATACGCTCTGTAGCGTAACTTTATTATCGTTTTCATACTCCATATTTTTCTTTTCTTTTAAAAATTTATTTATTTTTGTTGGATACAGAAAATACAAAATTTCTAGATGGTGTACAACCTGTCCTTCCTCAAGTAAGGTTAACCGGTATTTGGGAGTAGACAGATTGTCTATCATCTACCCAAATTCGTCATCCGTAAGCATGCGATAGAAGGAACTCTCGAAAAAAAAAATTATTATTTTATGAATAAAAATAAAACTAAAGGGCACTGGCACACGTTCAATATATATTGATCAATATGGAACACGACTCATTTTAATAGATTGATGTTCATTATTTCGTGCTACACGGGTCGTACGATGATATCAAGAATGCCGCGAAAAATTCATACAAATTTAGAACAAATTTATTATCTTTTATATTTTTTATTAACATTTAAAAAAAATATTTGACTTTTGTTTTTTTTTATTATATTTTTCCGAATTTTACAAAACATGCTACACGTTCAATATTTATTGATACGAATTTTGCATTTCAGAAAATTGGGGTTTTCTGTAATATGGAATCGTTAAGGCAGATAGTTTTTATTTGAATATTTAAAAATTGTATGGGGTATGCCAAAATAAATTAATTTATGTTTATTCAAAAAAAAAAAAATAAATTTGTGTTTTCGTAGGAAAAAAAATTTAAGTATAAAATTATGAATTCAAATGTTTATAAAAAGTTTTCAAATAAGAATATTCAGACGAAGATCCATTAAAATGTTGTTTGCTGTACATACTACTTAAATTAAACGAATTTTTTTTGTGAAATACACAAATAAAGGTTATTTCCAATATTTATTATTTTTCAATTATAGAAATTTCATTTTGACAAAACTGTAGACAACAAAATAATAATCTTTACATACGCGGTAAGTAGGCAAGTAATATTGGAGAAAAGTGTAAGTAGTTACTATTTGGGTAAATAACTACTAATTTTTGTTCGACGATAACTAGTTACAAATCTGCATACCCGACTTTTCCGTACTTAAAACTGGTTTTATAGTTATTTTTTCATGATTGCTATTCTATTCTCTTACTAAATGCCCCATTAAAAAATAGTTTTATCATTCTATCTGGAATGGTTTTCAAACAAATGTAAATATCAACATTTCTTGAAAGAACTCCCAAAATTAATTGACTACAAATTCCTCAAACTCATTACCAAGTAATGTATGAAATAACTACATATCCTACAATACCATTACCAAAATCTGAAAATATTTTATTAGGTTATTACATCATGTATGAATTCCTTCGCAATAAACGAAAGAAAATTTCAAAAATATAGGATAGACAAACACCTTTCATCTGGCAAAAAACAAAAATAATGTCAAAATATGAAATAAAATGTGATGTTTTGAATCTGCATGTAATTTGCATGACAAAGCATGAATGAAAGAGAACAGCCTTAGTATTAGTATCTCAAGGATATGAACCTTCAAAATTGTACATTTTTTGATTCTTTTGATTTGAAAATATATAACTCATAAAAATTTAACTCGCAATACGAATTTTATTATTTAGTTCATAAGGATTCACAATTACTCGTACAATTATTTAGCTTTTATAGCATATAGAATTTTATTATTTAATTCACACCCACTATAACTATATATAAAGATCACTAATTGTATATGTATTAAAAATTTTTGGATATATAGTGACGAAATTCAAATGTTATAAGGATCGGTCCATAATTGACCCTACCCCCATATATGTTCCTTTTAAGAAAATGTCATTAACGCTCATTACTCGACACAAGTAAGTTTCTAATGATCGACACAAGTAAGGATCGGTCAAAAATTTACCATACCTCACATATAAGGTCCCTATCAGAAAATTACTTTATTTTCTAAAAATACAATATTGGCCGACTAAAACCGTGTTCTTAATATCACCCTAAAGTTTATAGGGTAGCATTCCTTTTACGACATGCGACTTAATGGCGGCTATATAAGATTTAGCATAGCTAGTTTGACATGTTTATGTTTAATATACTTTCATACTAGCCTTGATGACCCAAATGAACTTTATAATTATAGGGCCTCATTGGACCCTAGCGCCTATAGAAAGCCCCCTTCAAAATTTGGCTTAAATGTCCTCATATATAAATGGCTTAAGTATATATGAGGCAAGGTACAATTCAGCTTAAATGTAATAATAATAATAATTGATTACAAAAACCGTTAAAATGAAAATCTGTATAAATAGAATTCAAACATACATATTAACGAACTTTTTTCAAAGCATTTAATGCAAAATCGTACTTCTTTCTAACGGCTTATTGATTTTGGTATAAGCTTTTTTGTCAGCGACTGATTAATGTTTAGTTTTAACAATTTTCATTAGCGGTTTAAGGCCAAACTATAATATGCTTATAATAACAGAGTTTCGTCAAATTATATTTGCTTAAGCAAAGAGCGACTTTTGTCGCACATTCCGTATGGAATCAGTTGTTTGTTTATTGTACACAAAGAAAATAAAGAAAAAAACAAGTAGGAAAGTATAGTCGGGCATGGCCGACCATATAATACAGTACACCATGAGTTATTTTTAAAATTTTTATTTTTATATTACCATAATTCCAATATATTTAAGCAATTTATTGATAAAAAAAAACTAAAATTTCTAAATGAGGCTTTATATAGGTCAAATATGGGCCGATCATCGGTAAATTTGGGAAAAGGATATATTTTTAAATAACAGTTAGTTTTGTTGAGTTTCATTGCGATACAAATGGTTACAAGTAAATTTTAGACGTTTAAGACATTTTTGAAGGGGGTTTGTACACCACCATATTAGGGAGGGTATTATACGTTTGTGCTGATGTTTGTAATACACAAAAATATTGTTCCAATACCCACCTTAAAGTACCGATCGATTCAGAATCATTTTTTGAGATTAAGACATGTCCGTCCGTCTGTCCGGCTGGCTGTCCATGTAAACCTTGTGCGCAAGGTACAGGCCGCAATTTCCAAGATAATTTGATAAAATTTGAACCAAGCCTGCTTTTTGGCACAAGGACGAAGCCTATTGAAAGTTGTTGAAATCCATTATTTCACCTAGCCCCCATACAACCGTACCTCCCGATTTGGGCTTTTTATGCCATACTTACGTCATATATACTATTATCTCTCTAAAAATTGGCACAAATAAGTTTTATATTAGTATAAATGACACTGCAGATATTCGTAATGATCGGCCCTTATTTGACCCTAGCCCCCATACAAACCCCCCTTCAAAAAATGTCATAAACTTCTAAAATTGACTTGTAACCATTTATATCGCATTGAAACTTAACAAAACAATCTGTTATTTAAAATTATACCCTTTTCTCAAATTTAATGAGGGTCGGCCGATATTTGACTTATATTCTTTATAAAGCCTCATTTAGAAAATTTAGTTTTTTATCCATAAATTGCATAAATACTTTGGAATTAAGGTGAAATTCAATAAAAAGTTTCTTTATGAAATATAAAAAATTTTAAAAATATACTCATGGTGTAGGGTATTATATGGTCGGTCATGCCCGACTATACTTTCCTACTTGTTTTTATGAATGAAAAGGTTCAACTCAGATATTGTATAGTTTCTCCTGCTTATAAATTATATTCTTAATATCAAAAATCAATGCTTGCTGTATTTCACGTTTGTAGAATGGATTTTAATTTTTTGCTTATTTATGTTTTTGCAAAGTCACGCAATTATAATTTTTGTATCAATCCCCGCTCCTAAAAGTAGTTTTGTATGTGTCTTTATGTGTCTTGCACTAGGATCGCGAAGAGCGAGCTGTTAAGTCCACACCACCACAGAAATCTCCACCTCACTCACATGTAACCTGTACGTTATCGCCACAGGAATCAATACAAGAAGAGCCCGAAAGGGAAATTAACGAGGGACTTCCTTTGATTCAGCGACTGCAGCAGTTGAAGATAAAAAACGATCCTCCCCATCCTGTAAATGATTCCAGTTTACCGGTATTTACAATTTTCATTTAAAATTATACTTTGTTAAATTTCTTACGCAAATATTAAAGATTAAATTATTTTTCCATTATTTAATATTTTTATAGATTTCATCCGTAACATCAGAAGTTAATAATAAATTAGAAAACATATCGAATATCAACAGTAATAACAACAGCAATACTACTCCAATATCACTTGCAGTTACACAAATCAAGCCCACTATGAAGGTTTCCTTTCGACAAAGAATTCAACAGTTACAACAGCAGGTTCCCGATAATGAATCAACCAGTAATTCGAAAACTATTTCCAAGGTTAAAGAGTCCATGAGTGAAAAGACTACTGCAGCTACGAGTGTAAATGTAAAGAAGGAACCACCAAAAACTCTATCGGTTGTAAAATGCGGCCAAGAAGAATCAGGGGTAGATTGCAAATCAGATGGGTCCAACAATAAATCGCACAAACCAACAACCACCATTCCAAACCAAATTGTTAAACCGTCCACAACAACAACACCTACAGTTGTATCAGATACAGATACACCTATTAAGCCGTGGTCCAAACTGAAATTAGCTACTTTAATTTCATCGAGTTATACAAGTTTAGCCACATCCAATACATCTTCAGATGATGTCTCTTCGCCATTGAAAATGTACTCAATGGGAAGCATACCACAACAGGTCATAAGTGAAGAGAAGCGCGCAAAAAAAGGAAAATCTAGTATTCTTCCGGCAGGAAAGCCATCCGCACTTGATCAGTCTGAGTCAAGTAGCAGTAGCACAAAACAACGTGTGACTGAAAAAGCGAAAAAATCTCTTAAGAATGGGAAAGCACTACAGAATGCTGTTGCCAATCAGACAAAACTTTATCAATCAGTATTCGATCTCTCGCCCGAATACAGTGGGCTACCGTTTGTAAAACGCTTAAAGATTTTAAACGAACGGCAGAAGTTGGCTGAACTTGAGAAGGCTCTACAGACCAGAAGTTTTAGTTTGGATAGTTCAAAAACTAACTGTGCCCAGATATCAGAGGCACTGTATCGCTGCCATAGTGATGCAACTGGAATAAACTCACAATTTTTCTCAGCATATGAATCCAGTTCAACCACGTCGACCAATACATCCACATCTGAGAAGTCAAAGTGTCCACATTACCACCGTCATCATCGGTTAGATACGGTTCATCACGACTACACACCCCTCAGTCCGGAATCAAATGAAACACTTGAGCGAAGGAAATTGAAGAGCATTCTAAAGAAAATCAGCCATGAACGAGAGCACAAAGGTACCACTGGTGAAATGCAAACACAAATAAATTGCGGAGGCCTATCGATGGAACCCACTGTTGAAGGGTACGTGGCGAGGCACAGTAAACTGTTCAAGAGTGTAACATTCAATTCAACTCTTTCTAGCCCTCCTGGCAGTGTCGTTATCACCAATCCCGAGAACACTAAAGACGACCATCAAAGTGATAACAGTCTTAACTTACCCACTACTACCAATACACCGCAATTTTATGCGGAATCTGTTATGTCTCCACCCGATCTTTTAAGAGCCGAATCGATCGCCACCTGTTGTACAACTGCAAATTGTTCTCAAACTTTTCAAATGAATAGTAGTAGTAGTAGTACTTTAACCATGTTTCCCACAGATTTATACCCGCATTCCGGAACTAGTCATGGCGCATGCCATGTTCCAAATATAAAAGGTAACTATAAGACGATGATATATTTCTTATTGCATTGTCACACAATTAGCCGATGCTTGGATGTTCTACTACCGATCTAACTTCCCCCTCCCATTCGGTATTGAAAATACTTGCGTATAAAAAATATGTAATATGTAACAACACATACATAGATAACTGATACATTTTTGATTAGTCGATATAAACATGTAAATATGCTGATTATGTATGTACATACAAAATTAGTAGCATACGAAAAATGAAAATATTTAAATGGAAAATGCAAAACTACAGCTTAATTATCTGCATGAAAATATTTTAATTTAATATTATATTTTTATTGACGTTATATAAAGAGTGTAACAGAATAACTGTTACATTGAGATAAACGCAATTTGAGCTCGATTAATAAAATTAACACGTGCCGCTCGTCGCTCAAATTTTGAAAAAAATCTAAATTTTTGGCCAAAAAGCTAACATACTTAGTAACTCAAAACAAAGCTAATATTTTACTTTAATAACCAATATTTAAAATTCCAACAAAAAAATAAAATTAACCCTTTAAAGCACTTGGGTTCAATATATACCCAAAGTTCAAAATTCAATTTTTATAATGCATAATACAATTTTAAATATTTTAATCGAGTTCAAATTTCGGCTCAATATCAATATTTTGTGGGCTTAAGATGAACAAGATTCCGACATTTTTTCACCTACAGAATTCCCTTAGTAAAAACAGATGCGATGTCAAAAAAATATTGAAATGATATTGACAAAATAAGTGCAAAAGAAATACAGTTTAATCTCTTATAACAGGTTGATTTCATATGGGATGTGCCACGCCCCCATTGCGTTTTGTGAATTTTACAAATTTTTTGAACTCTTAATGTTATATTTACTCAGATAAACATATTTAATATTTTGTATGAAATAAAACTGAAATAAATGTTTTGTTCATTTAAAGACTACCTGTTGCAGTTTTTCATATAATTAGATTTAAAAGTGAAAATTTTGTTTTTATTTCATTTGTATTTCTAACATAATGATGAGCAAAATAATGTACAGATTTTAAACATTTTTAATTGCGACCTTGCATTGAATTGAAAACCAACCGACCGGTAGGACATGTTTTAATCGACTCAGAAAATTATTGTGGTATATTTTAATGTGGTTGTAGGACCAATATTTTTATGTTTTACTAACATTAGCACAAACGCATAATCCTCTTCTCCTATAGTGGTGTTGTGTATATAAATTGAACAAGAAATAAAACTAAAAAAGTGTTTGGCGATTTGTGTTTCGATTTTTTTTTAAATTTGCACAGTGTATTCATGCATATCTGGAAGAGGTTTATTTTGAAATTTCAAGTGGGCGAGGAGCCACGCCCTTATTACTTAATCAGTATATATGAGATAATATAACAGCTAGAGTTCTCAAATTTTGGCGGAGCAACTTTAGAGCCAATATGATTATTTAGGATAAAAAGTAGGCGAATTAGCATTAGAGAGAGCGTTGCACTTCCCATATAAATTAAATTCACAAATTCGTTTATCTTGGAAACTATTACAACTAGAATCTTAAAGTTTTGCACGAAAACTTTTACATTGGCGGACAAAAATTCGTTTATATGGGAAACTAATAGAACTAAATTTTGCACGAATAACTTTAACATTCTTCTGAACATTTTATAAAAAACAGGGCGGATTTTTATCTTGGGGAGCCCCCATATAAATTAAATAGAAAGATTCGTATATCTGAGAAACTATAAGAGCTAGAATCTTTAAATTTTACATGAAGAACTATGATATTCGTGTGAACATTTAGAGAATAACAAGCGGACTTACAATTGGGGTATTGGCACCTTCTATATGAATAGAATACCAAATTTCGTTCATCTGGTAAACTATTATATTATGAAAATTTTCATAGCTTACATTAAAATCTTAAAAACAATTGGCGAACTTGCAATAATTTGCATAGCATCTCTCATATGTAACAAATTGTATATGTGGAAAACTATTGTAGTAATCGTTAAGTGGGGTTTTTATTTATATTGCTTTAAGGGTAGCAAAGCACACTGGATATAGCTAGTGTTAATATATAAATCTGCAATAATTAAAAATGAACTTATTGCCACAATACATAAGTATATGCATACGTATGTATTTGGAGCATGTAAAACAAATTCTTATACCACACTGAACTTTGTATTGCTTTTTATTACAAACTAGAAATATTATTTAATTGCACAATTTTTTAATTTATTTTTAATAACAAGGTATGTATTAATTAAATTTTAAGATATGTATATCGTTCGCAATACTTGTACTAATAATAGTATTTTTTTTTTAAATAGCTTTTAATTTTTCATAGCTTTGTGAATGCAGAACAACGATGAGTTATTTTTTATTTTAAATTTAAATATTTCAGAGCACACTTACCAATAGTTATTAAAATGTATTGATTTAAACACGTTTAATTAAATAAATTTGTTTTTAATTTCTTCCCACTAGGATCGCTTGAGGGTCAAGACTGTTACAATCAAATTTTGAATGGCATCAATAATGTGATACGTACGCATATTAATGAAATTCATTCAAAATTTGAGACACAATTCTCCAGCATGGCAATGGAAGTAGAGAGAAGAGACGCTCTTATTGCTCATTTACAGTCAAAACTTAGGACTCTTGAATTAAATGTTTCATCATCAGGCCGAAGGAAAGCAAATCGAGAGAAAATGACAAGTCAGTGTACGGATGGTGGTGCTGTTGAAGATCCAAATATTGAAGATAACAGCAGTTCTGGTTCGTCAGCAGAATTACTTTTTATGGTAATAAATATTTTATTATTAAAAATTTTTAAATCTTATCCAATACTTACATTGATCTTTGTTATTAAATTCATAAAACTCCATTTTGATATATTAAATTCATATTCGTGTACAGTATCTACAAAGCCAGAAAATGTATTAATTAAAAGTGGCAATCAAATGTAGCGTCATTATCAAATCTATTATCTGATACCGCACAATTACCTTTTGGCTCTCGATTAACAAAGTAAGCCCTGTGGTAGTCATATTTATTCTTAACCATTTTATGCATTGATTTTAAGCAAACGGTGGTACATTTCTGTACACAATTCTTCAATATAGAACCCCTGGTCCACTTTGTCTCCCTTTTAGAGCTATCCGTGTAGCAACGGATTCCTACTGGTATTGCTATTTGCTCTAATGTTCCGCTTGACCAAGACGTATTGCCTGGGATCAGTGTTTCCAAGTTTCGGACATATTCTGTGTCTGGTATGTTCTAAACCGCTTTTTTCAAGTTCGCTCAAAGTTATGAGGTGTTCGGCTGTATTTTATATTTGTTTCAATAGGCAAAATATCTAACAAAGTTTCCAGAGTCTTGTTTGACGTAGTACTCATGTCTCCAATTTGACCATGCACCAAGCACCATTTTTTGTCCAAATAAGTCCACCAAATTAGCAGTAGCTATGTTCTATGTTTCCATTTTAATTATCGGTCATGTATTACACCTAAGTACTTAACTCTGTCTTGACGGTATCTTTTGCCCAAGAATCAGACATTAATTTCATCAGATTCCGTCTTCGATGAGTTATTATTCAGTCCTCTCGGTTGGACCCCACTCAAGGACGTATTCAGAGCCTGATCTGCTTTTTTACACAATTAATTTGAACCCTTTTGTTGCGCATCATTTTATTGAAGGCGCCTTCAATGTCATTGCTTATCGCCAGTGTATAGAGTTCGCTATCGAAAGATTCATTCGCTTTACATAGTTTCCTTCCATCATCCCTCATAAGCTGCTGCTTATATTTGAAAATTTTAAATAACCTAACCTTTTCTTTACTTTTAGCGGGGGGACTCACTTGATACTGTGTTCACTTCATCACCTCCAACACAAGCGAAACGACATTGTACATGTTCGCCGAAAACGAGTAGAGATGATTTCGCTGCATCGAATTATAGTCACTACTGCAAGACTGGCAATGGAACAAAAAGTAAAAACGGTAACAATTGGTCCACAAATCAGCCAGTTGTTTTAGCAGATGTACAAGGAAATCTGTCTCGCATTGGCGACAGTGTCATCTTAGATATCGGCGAGAGTACAAGTTCAAGTTCATCCTCCGATAAACTTAATGTCGATGATGACGATGAGGATGACGACAATGAGAGCTCCGATAATCATGTTCATCACAACGACTGGGAAGTTAGAATGCTGGCAGCCGAAATGGAAAAGCAAGAGCGTAAGCGTGGTCTCTCACTCTCCGATAATTTGCAGATGGACGGTACAAAATTGTGCGGAACTTACTTACGGAGACGTCGAAAATTCAGTGATACCGAAACGGAGTGCAGTGAAACCGATGCAGAACAAGCCCCAGCAACTGCACGCCCAAGAGCATCCAGTCTGGATCAGTTCAATTTACGTTATGGAATTGGCAGGGGTGGTATATTCAAAGCAATGAGTATTGATCGTGATAAAGATAAACTTTGAAAACTAGTCAAATACACACACAAACAGTCTTATGTTAATAGTATTTTAGAAAGTAAATTAAAGCAATTTTATAGTATTGAAAGGTACAATTATATTATAGTATAATTTGTTTTAAGAATACAGTTAAAAACAAAAGCAAACACGGTCGATGAATTTACACTGACCCTTGAATAGAATGAATAGCATTTAAATTGTTAAGAAAAAAATCAGTGTCATATAAATAAGCTCTTATTAATTAGAGTCCACAATTGTCTAAACATTTACATACTGTTATTAAATAACTTTTAAATTGTATTAAATTTAAAGTCTTCAACTTTTACATGACGCTGCGTTTACTTAATATTAGAATTCTGATTTGAATTATTTAAGATAATGAACACTTTTTATAGCAACAAAATTGAAATTCTTCACTAAATAATCTTAAATTTATCGAAAATATATCGATCTTACGAATTGTTTAAAAACTAAAATAATTTATATTTATATGATATAGCCAACAAATTTCAGATATTATAAACATCATTGAATCCCAATGGAAAAGTATAAAATGGTACGCGTTTAAAAGGTGGCCTACTTTGAGTAGAGTCCATTTTCTTAATTCAACATGTCAAATTTTATCACAATAGAGACAGCCGTTTAGAAATTATACTTTTATTTCTTTTTTTCTAAAAGTATTGTTCTGCTCAACTGTGCATCTCCAGAAGGCTCACTTAGCGGGCCGCAAGGAATCTAAAAAATATCTCTTGATATATGAAAGTAAAATAAGACTATTTAAATCGTTTTTGCTTTGGAATGCCAATTTCAAAACAAATATTTCAGAAACAATTGTTTTGTTCAATTTAATGAAATAAAAAGTGTTCCATATCAGAATAAAACTCATTAAAGTGTTTGTATATTGTAAATACCTCTTTAAGATAAGATAAAAAAGCCTATATTTTTAAGAAAAAAACTACTTTAGTATAATGAAATCTGAAAGCTTTAATAACTTATATAGATTTATTGAATATGTATATGTATGTTAAATATATACTTACGATCGTTTTATTATCTTCTTACTTATGTAGACTACAGTTTGGTTTTCACAGTGGCCACCTCTCATACACCCTAAGGCCCATTTACGATTTTAACTCTTTAATTGACTATAACTCTAAACGTCACAACAATTATCTTAAAACCAAACAATCTAAATACATATTCCTACTGGATTTTAAAAACATTGCTGATTTTTAACATTAATATGACTTTTTAAATACATTTTCTAGGAATTTTGTCAAAATTTTCCTATTCCTAATTTTTGTGCAGTAGTGTACACAATTCTAAAATATAAAAATTTCTCACAAAATTTATCTTTTTATGGTTTTAAGATCTTTGTCAAGACTTTTACCAATAAACTTTTTTTAATTTTTTTATCTAAATCAATCTTGTTATTTATTTTTGAAAACTCATAAGTTTAAAAAAGAAAATAGAAAACAAAAAAAAAAAAACAACAAGTACATATACATAGTATATCTCGAATAATCCGTTCATGAAAAGAAAATCAATATATTTTATTAGAATTATAAATATATACATTTTATTTTTGTTCTTATTTAAACTACATCAGGGACCACAAAATATTTATTATTAACATTTATAAAAGAAACCCTAGATTTTCTTTTGAATTTTTTTACTTGGGCCAATTAAAGCTTGTTCATATGTATGTAAATTTTAATGGGCATAAATACAGACATACACCATTGCTTAGAAATATATAATCAGTTCAAAACACTTTTTACACATCTTACAAAATTACAACAACAAAAATCTAAAAATAACTATAGAGAATTTCATTTCTTAATATTCTATTCATATATTTTTTAATAAAATATATGAATACATACTCAATTTATTAATTTCAGGTAAAATTTTCCCACCTTTACCAAAGGATTGTAAAGGTTAGAGCCCATGCAGTTCCAATGGAATCAGTTATAACCAAAAACTCCATTTCATTTTTATTGGAATAAATCCGATATTTTCCAAAATTTTATTCAAAATTTTGATCGCGTTACTGATAAATATTAAATTAATATATTTTCTGTTTTTATTGCTATGGATAAGACTTACATATGAATAGTTCCAACAGGATGGGGAAATATGTCTACCCAGTCGAATGTACATACATATTTAGGAAATTAGGGAGTTAATTGATCGTCCTTTGTTATAGATGGAGTCCATACAATTAGTTAAAATCCTAAAAACTCAAAATCTTAATTAAAAGATCGAGAGCATCCGGTCAATACAATTTGAACGCTTTTCATATGAGTTCTCCTACTCACTGCATCCATGATGAAACCAAACCGATTCCTTGATAAAATTTGGAAAATAATGTTCCCTATTAGTAGTAGGGGTTTAATTTAAATTTTGAAAATACACCCATATATATAAGTCACAGTATTGATTTTATTTCTCGCTGGTACCTTTACAACCACAAGGTAGGTAGGCTTATTAGACGATTCTTCGCCATACCATGGTTTTGGCAATTCATGCAAAGCTTTTTGCCCAAGTACTCTAGCCATCAAATCCCTGACCATTGCTGCAACGTTGTTAAGTGACGGTCCACACTAGGAAACTTTTGATTTTGCGTGAGAGAGAAAGAATATCATTGATCTAGCTCTTGGAAACTTGTTTTGTTATTCTTCTAATTCGCACAAAGGTTTGACAAAGGTCAAACAAAGGTTTCTATGTGTAGACATTAAGGAAACTTCAAAAGAGAACTAAGAAAAAGTTTCCTAGTGTGGATCAGGTCTAACTTCCGAGATGCGAAACCATTACTTTCATTTACAGCCACGCAGATAGAATGGCCTCTGTTAATTCAAAAACAGAATAAGCCGAGTACTTGTTCTTACTCACAATGAACACACTGTTATAAATCTAGTGTGAACAGAGTAAACCCTAAACATTTTAGTACAAGGAAGAAAAAATTAATGTATATGATACATTTTATCCATCACCATTCAACATTGCACACTTCATTGGTTCGGACCAAATCAAAACATTTCAAGAAAAGGCCCAGGATACACTTGATATAACGAGTCATTTTCTCCGGATTGCTATAATAACAATATGGGGAAGATTATCAAGGTGATATGCCCCTAGAAGACATCCATATTACCATAGCCAATTTATTACTCGCTTGATAGAAAATATCACCGTCACCAACATTTATATTCGTCTTGAGCCGTAAGTCCTTTGTAAGAATTATCGATATGCTAATTTTGATATGTATAGCTTAATGGTAAGCCAATGTCATAGGTGTACAATGATCGTTTCGGTCTCTGAGTCTCCTACTGTCAGCGTAATTTAATGGACAAATAATGCTAATAATAATGCTCTTGTTGGTGCTCCTTTAATCTTTAAAGTGTGTTGAATAAAAAAGGTAGAGGGGAATTATGTTCATAAGCTTGTTGGTTATATTCTGGATATTAGAATCAAGAATAGCTTTTGAATTACAAATCAATGTTCCTGCAAGTATGTTTGAGTGTCACACAGTGTAATTAAAGAAAATCTAAAAATGTACGAATGTCTAAAAGCACGTTAAGGTCTCAAATGTTTCCAGTATCCAAACAAAAGTAACCATAAATAACGTTCCTTAATTAGTCAAAATAATTCCAAAATATATATTTTAAAGGCAGGAAATATTCAATCTAATTCGCTACATAAAACGCGTTATATTTCTGAGCATTAGTGTATGAGTTTGTATTTAAAAAGAACGAAATTAAATAGAGTATTAAAGAAAGGAAATGTATGTGAAAGAATTAGAAAATGAAAATAAAACACCAACTTATACACAAACATACATAAGCAGATGCATTATTACAGTATGGTACAATGTCGTTATAAATGTAGAAAGAAAAAAATTGCAAAAATAAAATTAAATTAAAAATGATAACAAAATATTATAATAGAAATACGCACACATGCACACAAAATGTTTATAAAATTCAAAATTTTTAATTTCTTTTAAAAGAAATACTGTTGGAAATATACAAATCCTATTTTAACACCATACTGAATACATGCAATTTAAAAAATGAAGAAAACAATAATTATATATGTACATATGTGTATGTTGATACATATTTATTATCCATATGTATTTATAAATATGTAGTAACTTACATACTTGACTATAACTACGTAACAATTGTTTAAATTATTTCATTTAGTTATTTGCATAAGAATTTACTTATGGAAAAGAAAATAACAAATATATTCATTTTCATTCTATAAGTATGTCAATTAATATATAATATTTATGTAGTTGTTTACATAGTGTATACATACACACCATGTACATACGTACATATTTACATATGTATGTATGTCGTATGTAATTAATACATTCCGTGAAACGTGTAGTTGTTTATACTCCAACAGTAAACAAAGTGTTCCGATATCTTATATTTCTTGCAAGAATAGGTTCTTTTGATCAAAAAGACATAGTTTCCGATATCATCTAAAGCTGGCTATACACTATGAGAGAAGTCGTTAGATTTTTATTTCATACTGCGAAAATAAAATAAAATTTAAATTGGTATGATTATCAAAAAATCAATTTGAAAATATATTTTGTTTTTACACTATTACCCAGCAAAAACTAACATTAAGCTAGAATTTAATTACTTTTGGGGTGAATAACTAATTATTTTTATTTGACGAGGTTCAAATAATATGTACATACCTTAAACAAATTAATAATTGGTTTGTTACAAATAAACCTACAAATATGTTATGTGATAGTTAGTTATTTCTAGCCGACTTTGTATGAAAAAATGTAAAAATCCTCAGCCGGGATTTGAACCCAGACATTAAGATGTTTTCTATGTTTCTCACTCGAGCCGCGTACTCGATGCTCCATTAACATGTTGCTTTTTTGTAATTTTGAGAACGGCTTTTTACAGAAAAAAACTAAATGAATATCATTTTGAAAGAAATAAACGGTATCCAGCAGGGCTCGAAACACGAACCCCATGTTTGTTAAATGGGCTATAACAAATTGCTTTGTTCTTTACCAGTTTTAACCTATTCAGCTAAATGAAATAATGTGGTTGATAATGAATACCCATTAACAAATAATGTATGAAAAAACTACTGACCATTACTAAAAATTTCATATTTTTTGCCGGGTAGATTTGAAATAAAATGAAACTTCGATTTTAAAAAATTCAAAGAAAAAGCGAAAATTTTTATTTTGTTTCTGTTTTTATTTGAAATTTGTTTAAATTTTTAAAGTTTTTATTTTTAAAATAAAACTCAAAAAAAATGAAAAAATGTAATAGTTTTGAAAATTTTCAAAAAATTTAAAAAAATCATAAGATTTTCATTTTTTTATCCGTATTTTCAGCAAGTAGTATTTACACTATAATATTTTTAATTTTATTTGAAAATTTTGACATGTCGTAAATACCCGAGTATTTTGAAAAAATATGGATATAATTTGAAATTTTGTTACGTAAACCAATTTTGCAAATATTTATATATAATTATAATATCGATTTTATTAATTTTAATAACAAACAAAGAGTGTTAGATTATTCCAAGATTTGGGATTTTGGATAAAGCAAACAAAGCCAGTTCTTCTGCTATTATGAATGATTGCCTCTACCAGGTAAATAACCCAGAAAGTATAAATGCAATAATTACATTCGCTACATGGTATTATAATTGGTCAAATGTATCCCGACAAGTCTCTTAACTCATATTTCGAAGAAAACTTCATATCAGTGCATAAAGTGAAAAAAAGTTTTAATATAAAAACTGTTTTCCAAAATGTCTTATGTAACCAACATTTTGAATTGCGCTAAAGTCCATTAAAAATTCAGTAATTTTTTAAAATACGTATTAAATATGTTAGTTAACGAATCCGCGAAGAGGCATATTTTTTTAAAAGTATCGCCATATGTCAAAATAACAGCTTAATTTATCTTTTATTTATTTTTTTTTTTTTTTGTTATTCTGAAAACTTTGTTAAAATCCACATAGTACTAATATTCAAAACAGGGACGACAAATAATATTTGCCCACGATAAAAAATTTTCCCAACTACAGGGTAAAATCCCATCTATGAGTACGATAACATTTCACTGATTGTTTCCTTACACTAAGAATGGGAATATTATACTGTAACTCGATCCAATCCAAGAATATTCCAGATAAAGTAAAATAAATAATTAAAAAATTCATAGACTTTATTTCACTTTTACCGACTTTATTTCACTCTATTACACTACTGAGAAAAAAATTGTTCAGCACTAAAATTTAAATCTATGTTTAATAGACTTAAGTTAATGAAATTTTACGTTTTATTTTATATAAAATACTAATATTCACGGAATGTATTATGTAAATCATGGTATTTTTAAAAATTATGATTATGTATTATTAACAATTTGTTATATTTTATTTTGTTAATTATGAAATGTTTTAAATTCGCAAAATTTTTTTGTAAAATTGTCATCTTTTAAATGAAATAATGTTATTTTAATTTATAACAAATTCTAATAAAAAAGTAAATATTAAAAACATAGAAATTTTTTTAATTTAAATATTTTTGGCGTATAACATACATATGTCTATGAATTCGTTTGTTAAAATATTCATTATCATAGTCAATTTATTAAATCTTTTGAAAATTAAATTTATTAATTAATTTTGAAAAACAGTCTTCCTGCGGTCACTATCCTCTCTACACTTCGCCAGATTTCACTCTTGTCTTGTATATTCAGTGGGAATATATGTAAATCGTCAAATAAACTTTGGATTTAGGTTCTCTTAAGGCTGATTTCGACATATACCGTAATCGGTGCCAAACACGAAATTTCATATATTTGTATCGAAATTTCGTTTTTTTTATTATTTTATTTTTTCCTTATTTTTATATTTTGTATTTTCGTTTTTTTTTTTTTGGGAGCGGATTTGTTAAATTTTCTTTTTTTCCTCCGTGGATCCGCGCCTAGTATGGTATGGTATAGTATGTTCAGCATAAATTATAACAGCCTTTATTTGGTCCTATAATTCTCGTATATAGCACCCCACATCGGAGCTTTATCCAATGGATGGTATTTCCATTGTAGTTTCCAATCGAGGATATATCTTTGGTTAAATTTTATCGGTCTAAAGGAGTATTCGCTGGGATAGCATATAGTTGATCCAGTCAACGAACGCCTGATCAACCCGAAACTAGTCCATACAGATTGCAAGAGTATACAATTTGCTATCGAATAATTTCCATAAGGATTACATAAGCATATTGCTTCTAATTTAGGTCAGATTAATGATCTACTTTTAACATGTTTCATATTATCCGTTTCATGTCGAAAAAATGTTCGACTTTTCAAATTAGATATAAATAACGCTGCAACTGACAGATATTTTGAATCTAATTCAGTATTTCTGATGAGAGATTAGATTATCCAAAGATTCCCCATGTTGTAATCCTGATTATGTATATATTCCTAATACATACTATACATAAGTATGTGCTATAAAGTAATTTCAGTGAAGAAATGATAACCTCAAATTATGAAAATCGTTTAAAATGTATATAAATCAGTTTTATTTTCCGTTGGTGTTATTCGGGACAGATTTGATGATCTAAAATCTGTTCGTTTCATAGTGTTCCACAGACTGACATAAGTTACATTGTATTGTTTTGAGAAGAATGGCTTTGAATATATCACATCATTTGACTATATCTTACGTAACTAGTTTGTTTAGTAAAAAATTAATCCGATTTATCAGATTGTTTTTAGCAAAAGATGCCAGATCTTATTTTAGAGGCACGTGTTGTCGATGGTTCCATTGTCAGATGCATAACATTACAACATCTGACAATAAAAATTGTCAGACAATTGGCTGGCGTTAGCAAAATGTTTTTAAACAATCGTACACAAACAAATACTGACAATGATTTTTCAACATCGCGCCAAGACAATAATTGTAAGTTCACAAGGTTGTTAGATATTTCCCATTTTTTTCCAACATTGGAAGATCTGACAACCGTGTAAGATCTTAAATTTAAAAGGGAATATATCCTAATCATAAAACATCTATTCTTAAATAAATCTTCCATCTATAAAACAAAAAGTATATTCAAACTTGCTGCTACCGATGAAAATAACTCTACAGTTCCTAACTCAACCGTAATACACAGTTTTAATTACCATTAATTCAAGTTCAGATGATTTTATTTTTATAAAGATATTAAAACGCTGCAAGCCAATTTTAAAATTAAGGCAAGTCTGTTTATGAATTTGTCTATTAGACCTGGTTCACACTAGGAAACTTTTTTGGGAAACTTTTGATTTTTGTGTGTGAGAGAAAGAGAAATAAATATCAACCATCTCTGTCTCTCACACACAAAATCAAAAGTTTCTCAAAAAAAGTTTCCCAGTGTGAACCAGGTCTTACGAGCATTTATTACAAATTACACATTCATTGACACATTAAGAAAAGATGACAATTTTATTTGGTTAAAAAAATTCTTCGGGTGTATGCAACATTATGTGGTTGATAGTTCCACAGTTTATTTTGTTAATCTTAATAAAAATTTAAAATTAGTGTTATTTAGTGATTACGTCTATTTGATTAAAAATTTAATTAAATGAAAACAAAAAAACAAGACGAATAAAAACAATAAAAGCATTTTTAATAAAATAAATTACAAAGGAATGATTGTAATAAAAACAAACTAATAAATTATTAAATTTAAAAAAATATATTTACGAAACTAGTAGTTGGAAATTTATAAAAAATACATACATACATATATATTTTGAGTAAATTTTAAACGTTTTACTTTTAAAATAGTGTGCCAAATTTCAAAGAAACAAGGATAATTAGTAAAAACACACACACACATCATATCAACTTTTACTCACGATGAGGTATGATGATAAAAATAAAAAAATAAATAGAAACAAATAAAGACGATTTTACCAATTTTTTATTTCAGTACTATTTAGTAAGGGTATTTCTTATTCAAAAATTTTAATATAATGTTTCTAAATTAAATTTTCATTAAGTAATAACTAAAGGTAGAATTCAAACTGAATTACGTACTAAATTTCGTTCAACACTGCAAATGGCTTGACGAAAATTGGTTGCGTAGATTCGTCACGTGGAACACAATTCAATTTTAATTTCACGGCACTTTCGCGATATAAATTCAATAATATTTGTCATTTAAAATTCAAATAAATGGAACGAAATTGTATTTACTTATTAATTTTCAAATCAATTTTTGTTTACATACTAAATGGGGTGACCATATTTCAAATAATATTTAATTTCAAAAATTTACTAAAATTTAACATATTTTATACATTTTTCTTGTAAATAGTGAAAGAAAAAAAATTTACAAAAAATGTTTTAAATAAACATAAGAAAAAACATTCCTTTAAACAAAATTTACAAAAAAACAATAAATCTAAAATGAAATACGGCCACTATAAATCAACATATTCGTCGTTCGTTTGCCTATGAAATAGAAATAAACCTATTGCACAGTTCGTTACCGGCGACGAATTTCGTCATACGCACTGATTATGTACATTTTTACATATTTTAGTGTGTTCTATATCTGACAACGAAAATTCGTTCCGAAAAATTCGTCGTTCGTCCCAATAGTGCGTATGTTGAAAAAAACTATTTTAAAGTTAATTTTTTCATAAATATCCCACTGGTATTCCACTATGTGACTAAAAGCCGCAAAAGAAAATTGTCTAAGCTTTCTTTTGTGGAAAAAAATAAATTTTTTGAAAAAAAAATTAAAATTTTTGCTAGAAGTGATCTCTTCATGTCGAAAAATATCTGCAGGAGTACCCCAAGAGAGTATTCTAGGTCCGTTCCTATATATTTTATATACTGCAGATATACCAACGAGCGCACTGACTCACACATCTACATTTGCGGATGATACCGCATTTGTAAGCATACATGATAACCCTTCAATAGCTTCTGAACAACACCAGCTTCACATCGGCGAATTGGAAAAGTGGCTGGACAAATGGAAAATAAAGGTCAATGCAACAAAATGTACTCACGTTACATTTACTTTACGACGAGAAAATTGTCCTCCCGTATAGATAAACAATATAAAAATTCCTGAACAAAGCCATGTGACATATCTTGGTATCCACCTTGATTGCCACTTAACATGGACTCACCACATTGAAGCCAAGGTTACACAAATCAAATGTACTGGCTAATTGGACCACGGTCAGCTCTAGACTTGGAATACAAAGCGCTTTTGTACAAAACAGTTATAAAACCTATATGGCTATACGGCATTCAACTGTGGGGAACAGCCTCCTCATCTAATGTTGAAAAATTACAAAGAAAGCAGTCAGCACCGTGGTACATTCGCAATAGTAATATTCACAGGGATCTCAATGTCCCTATAAAACGCGAGGAGATCAAATTCTCTTGTTTAACCTACTTGTCGAAACTAATGGATCACCCAAATCCCCTTGCCAGGGAGTTGCTGTCATTTGAGGGTCATAGACGACTGAGAAGAACGGAAACATTGGATTTTGCCATAATTGATATTTTCCAAATAAACCTCTATCGGAGCGAGACGGCTACTGACGCTATGATGGCTAAAATAAATACATATAACTTTAATTTAGGAACCATGGACGATTTACCGCAAGGTTTCTTGATTAAATTACGTAAATTTTAAACATTTCTACGCTGACATATCTTTTGTCACAAGAACTTATGTTTTCTATGGCAAAATCAAGCAGAACTGACAATTTTTCTGTGAACATTTAGATAGCTAAAAGTTAAAAAAATGCCTATACAAAACTCATGAAACAGATGGATAAGATGCGAGATGTATTATATAACTATCCAACGCTAACCAAGAAAGGACTTAAACTCGCGTCGAAGAGCTGAAGAGAGTATGAATACGGTCTTGAACTGTACTCAAATATGTCTTTTCAAGAAAGAAACTCAAAAAACCGAAAAGTATACTGAACCCTGTTTCCTACGCAAAAAAAAATGGTGACAGACAAAGTTAAGTACTTAGATGTAATCCTTGACTGGATATTAAAACACACATAGAAATAAACAAGGCGAATCGGTGCTGGGAGATATATAGCTATCCTATATATAGGAATGGGATGAAATGGAATCTTATATATACTTGACACATTAGCTTTATAAAAGTGTAATTAGACCAATTCTTCCTCATGCTTCAATAATCTCGTGGATTAGGACGAAAAGACTAATATCAAACAACTACAGAGAGTTCAGCGTTCGTACTACATGGATTAGAATAACTATGGCGCATACAGTTATTTACTGACAGCAAGAAGCCAATTAGGGTGATATCAGATGAAAGATAATGTTATTTTCGACTATGCCGAAACTTATATATCCACCATCAAACCGTATGCAGTAAATGGAAAGCTCTCCTATAAACATTAGGTTGATATTATTATGAGATATTCACTTGTAAGAAAGTTACTTCTGTGTATCGAATTTCATAGCTATACTCGCATTTTTAAATTTATGTCGGGTGCCTTATATAGGGGTAGGTTCAATTATGGAACATATATGTATGAGGGGTAGAGTTATTTATGGACCGATGCTCGTAAAATTTGGTAGAAAGAATTTGAAATTGAATGTTTAAAACAATTATGACTGTTAAAGCTGCCACTTGTATGGGGGCTATACGAAAACGTGGACCGATATTGCCCATTTTTAATACCAAACATACCTTATAGAGAATATTTGTGTAACTGCTTCCATTCATTTCAACAAACAGACGGACGCACGGACAGACATTGCTTCGAAATAATATTTCGGGTATATCTTTTGTTGATAAAAATATAGATTGAATAACACCACCTTATATGAATTCGCCTTGATACCCCATTTATACATACACAAAATCTAGTAAATTTAATTTAAAATCTTTTTAAAAATCTAGAATGTTTACATTTACTGTTTTTGGCATTTAAGGTGCTATTAGACGACATGTATTTTACATGTGTACTGTCAAAATTTCCATCTGCAAAAGTTGTACATATCGTTTGATACATATGAAACATTGCATATTTAAAATACATGTGGAAATACTTATGTATTTTTTCAATTAGATCGTGCTCTATTTTCGTTTGAAATAAAATTTAAAAAAAATAATGAAAGAAAATGAATAAATAACATGAAAAAGTAAGTATTTTTTTAATTTAGAATAAACTAATTTATATTTTTAACAATTTAACACATTAAAAAGACAGCTTTGCTTATATTTATAGGTTAAGTCATATGGAAAAACCCTGGCACGTGTGATAGCAAAAAATAGGAAGCGTATGTAAAATAACAATTTTGACATATGGATATAAAAGTGACAGTACATATGTAAAATACATGACGTCAAATACTACCATTAGGAAGATTTCATTATTTCGAATATTTCTTTAAATTGTGTTTGATATGAAAACTAAGAAGGAAAAATAGGATATTAATTAACATTTTATTTATAATAAAAAATTAGATATTTAAATATAACATTACTCATTTACACATCTAGTATATATAGGGTTGCCAGCCTGGCTGGACTTGGCCGGATTGTCCAGCTTTTTTGGTGCTTGTCCAGTTTCAAGCTAAAATTTAATTTGTCCAGCCAAATATACAATTTTTAATATACTACAATATTTTGGCAATAATTTTTATGTTGTACTTACTTTTGTTTTTAGTATTTATGTGACAGACTTAACCGAAAAAATGTAAGTTTAGATAATTAAATTGTAAAGAATGCAATAAATTCATTTAATTGAAATATTTTGAAATAATAATACATAAAGTCTCTGTTTTAAATATTATAACTACTACCTTTTGGTGCACTGATGAGCTTAAAATCACTTTATGGGGCGAACAAATCTTGTCCGTCCTTCCGTTAATATTTTTATAGGAACTTCTTATAAAGCACTTATGGTACTTATATGAAAAAAACCATTCCAATTTTTATGAAATTTGGTGGGAGTAAAATAAGTCCACAAAATTAAATTTAAAATTGAAAGTAAAAATGCAATTTCTAGACCTACTTAAAATTCTGTATAAACAGATGCTGTGATAATAAGTCGAAATTCTGAGATAAACCAAAATATATTTATTAGTATAAATCTAACTAATATTCTTAAGTAACATAGCTAAGGAAAATGAAAACAAAATACAAAAGTTGTAATAACATTTAAAATCGTACGACGATCGCGATACATGCAAATATTTGATACCTTTGGCTTCAACTGTATCATTGGGACCGCGACTTTTAGTTCTTTATTTAGATTTTATGGATAAAGCTGAAAACTAGGTTTTATTTTATCTTGTTAAGTTCTTAATTTAAGCCAGTTCTTCTGCGAATGTGGATGATTGCCTTTACACAGGTAAATAGCTCTGAAGTTATGGATGCAATGCTTACATTCGCCACACGTTATTATAATTGGTCAAATATATCCCATAAAGTCTCTTAACTCATATTTCGAAAGAAATCGTCAAATCTGTGCTTAAATGGGAACTATTTTTAATATAAAAACTGTTTTCCAAAAAGTCCTGTACGGAGTTTTTTTAAATTGCGCTAAAGCGCGTAAACAATTGAGTAATTTTTCAAAATATTTATTAAATATATTAGTAAACAAATCCGCGAAGATGCATTTTTTTCTAAAGTATCGCTATATGTCAAAATAACAGCTAAATTAAAATGTTTTTTGTTATTCTGAAAACTTTGTAAAAATTCGGAAATATGATCAAAACAAAAGTTATTAACAAATTATATTTTATAGAATTTTTGGTTATGGGATGTCGAATAGTATATTTGCATAAAAAGTCCAGAGATATAGGCAGCGTTGAGTCGCGATATGACATATTTTGGTGTATCACTGTGAAATTATTTATACAAAACCAACATTAAAATTTTTTCCGATTTTTTATGTCGTTTTTTTTGTTTTGTCCAGCTTTTTACAACCCAATGTCCAACTTTTTGTGAATCGGAATCTGGCAACCCTAAGTATATATGAGATTTCGAGCCAAATCTAGTTGATTTTTACTAGATTTCCCATACAAAACAAAATATACTTCGTAAATAGATTTCGTTAAAATCTACTCAAAATCTAATAGTTCTAAACAAGTAAAAGTTCTATATTCGATTGTGACAAATCTTATATACCCTTCACCATGTTGTGTTAAAAAACAGTCAGTACGACCTCCTGAGTTCTCATTTAATCCATACTCTACGTACTTAATTTCATGTTTCTAGGTTTTAAAAAGTACCTCATGAATAACGAAAAAGTACCAAAGAGTCCTATTGTATGAGTTCCCACTTAATCCAGGCTCTACATAATTAATTTAATGTTTCTAGGTTCAATATTAGAGTAATTTCAAAAAGTACCTTTTGTAGAACGAAAAAGTAATATAAAGTCTCCTTTCATGTGTTCTCGCCTAATCCGAACTCTACATACTAAATTTCATGTTTCTAAGTCCAATATTATAGAAAATTTAAAAAGTACCTTTGGTAGAACGAATAAGTACCAAAAAGTCCCCTTTTATATGGAAAAGCAATTTCGAAAAAAGCCATCAGAATGTTATATTTAAATATCAAATTTTTATTATAAATAAAATATTAATAAATACCCTATTTTTTCTTCATATTTTTCATATCATACACAATTTCAAGAAAAATTTGAAAAAATGAAATCTTCCTAAATGCCAAAAATAGTAAGTGTAAACAGTCTAGATTTTTAAAAAGATTTTAAATGAAATCTACTAGATTTCGGGGTTTAAAAGATATTATATATAACACGGTATATTTATAAGGGTTGATATTGGTATTAACCTTCCATTAGGGATTCAAACTTGTATTGCACTTATTTATCTTTATTATATTTAGGTTCAATATTGTTTTTTCACAAAACTTTCATCTCGTATAACAAAATAGATTTTGGTAAATAAATAAATACCACTTTAGTGGTTACCAGTTTTCTTTACAACTCAAAATCTGTGCTAGTTTTTGTAGTGTGTACCCTGTAGTACAGCTACATACTATAAACAAGAAGAAGCAAAGCAAACAGGTGGCAGCGAAAAGGGATTTTTATGTTTGACAGGTGAAAGAATAAGGACAAAAAGGAATAGCTGAAGAGATTTATTAAGGCCAGGAAGCCATATTGGAACCGAGGTTACGCGGTGCCACAAATTATAATTTGGATCACAATCAAAAAGAAAAAACATTTAATTTTAATTTAGACTTTTTAATTTTTTTTATAAAACTCTGCCTTACAAGCAAGAAGATACGAAAACGATACGAATTCGTATTGCTTAGAATAAAAAATTTATTGTGGCAACAATCATATTCGTATTGCGGAAGATACAGCCTTCGGGAGAGTTTGTGCGTCAGAGGCGAAACTTCTAAGCAATACGAAAGCAATTCTTCTAGAAGTTAAAACCGTGAAATTGCTAGATAATCTTCCAGATGAAAAATATATGTTATTATCAATTAATCTTCTAGAAGATATATAATAAATATTGGTAGATTATCCCCTTAATTATAATTTTGCGATTTCGTTATATTATCTATAGGAAGTAAAACATATTATATAAGTAATTTTACCTCATTGAGGAAAATTTATGATTTATTGTAGTTGAAAATTATTATGCAATAAAAACAATAACGAAGTAACAAATAACATACTTAATAAATAGTAGCAAAACTTAGATATTCTTAAGATTTTAATTTATTAAATAAGATTAATACAATAAATAGTAACAGAACTTAGAATGTTAATTAGCCATAATTTTTGTTTTTTTTTTTTCTTTCCATTCTATCTTTAGCGTGGAGGAAGTGTCTTTGCATTATTACTTTAATCTGCTTTTCATTGGTATTAGGGTAAAGAGAATAGCACGTATCTGAAATAGTAAAAGGTATTATTTAACATAATGATTGTATTATATCGTTCGGAGTGCTTCATACCTTTAATTATGCGTATAAAAGTATAATTCTGAATTACAGGCTTCTCTTTACTTCCTGTCCACGTAAAATATGTGGCACATTCGTCTGTTATAATTTTTTTAATGAGTATCTGGTAAAAGATGCGACATCCTCTCCGGCTATTCGTTTAAGAAATGTTTTCTGTAAATTACAAAAGGGTTCTGTTATAAATACATATTTTACTTACAAGTTGAATTTTATTTTTTATTTACTTACAAGTTGAATTTGCATTGATTCTTCTTTACATATTTCTTCTTCAAAATTATTTATTTGTTCTACATTGTGTAACGGGAATGCTGTAAAGTGTGAAGAACTTTCCAAATCCCTTGCTCGCTCCTTGTTAAATTTTCTAAGTTCATTTTTAATAGTTAAAACTTCCTCCATAATTCGGGTGACGGCATTTCTTTGACATGCCATTTCTCTTTCAACATAAGCCTTCAGGCTTGAAATTTCTTCAACAATCCTAGTTTCTAAGAAAAACAGTATTTTTCAAAACCAAAAAATTATATATTTTTAAATAAATTTCTTTCCATGACTCATATTTTTACGAATGTTTTTTAATTTCAATCAGGAAATAAAAATTTTGAAATTTTTCTGATAATGAATATACAAATGACAGCAAAATCAATGAATGTAGGGTATTAATACGTGATATTCATTACACGGGAGGTTCAAAGGCGCAATTTACATGAAGACTTTTCAGACGTCTGTTTTTTCCAATTCTCTTTTGAGAATCTTCAAAAAAATCATGAACATTTATACAGTGATTTTTTACATGCAACTATGCATGTCTTTTTTTGATGTTTAATTGTATAATCCTTTTTAATTACTTATTCGTAGTAAAAATAAAATGAAATTTTTAACATAAAAACCATTTAATTTGATTTAAAAAAATTTAATTACACGCTATAGTATTTTTTTAATGCAAATTTTAATGTTTTCATGTAAAAAAAGACATAATTATTTATTTTACATAAGCATAATATCAACAGTACGAATCAGTTTAAAGAGGAATGTCAAAAACAATCATGAAAATCCCAAATCATGTTTGTTTTCTTACCCCCCATTCTCCTCTTCCCAGCTCACCACCAATAACCGACAAACATGAAAACAGACGTCTGGGCAAACATGAAAAAAAATCATCGTGTAAATTGGGTGAAACAAACAATTTTGGTATTAATTTCAAAATAATTAAAGTTAATTTCAGCGCCGGTTTCAAATGTGTTACAGCAGTACATAGAAAATCTTGAAGAATGCGAAGATTGAAGGTTTTTTATAAGAACGCCTTTAAATTTTGGGAGTCCATTTAAATTTAGAATTTCAGTAATAAAGATTATATTGTTATTCACCATACAAAAATAATCGGATTTATATATAGAAATATAAAACATTGGACATTTTACATTTTGCAATAAACTATTTATAATTTTTACAAATACAAAGCATTTTTTATCTGGTTCTGGTATTAAATTTAAACTCTTTTCTACTTGCCGGTTATATATTTGAACCGCAACATTATTACATTTTTTCACCGACTGTTTTAGTTTTTGTAAATGATTTTCATACTTAAATGCACTGATGCCATTCAGTGATGCAAAACGTTCAGCATATTCGTTAATATGCATTAAATAATGAAAATTACATGTAATTAAGGATGGATTATACAAATTTGATGTTTCTCGTACGAATGCAAGTGGTTTCGTCCAAGAGTATTCTGGTAGCTATTGATAATTTCAAAAAATGTTCATAGAGATCTAATGCTAATATATCTTGCAATACAAACGGGCCCGTATACAACAAAAATTGTCTCAGCTCAGTAGCCTTCCATCTATCCAAATCTAATATTGACCTTGGTTTTCTTGCAAACTCTCGTGGAATACAATTTTTCAAATCAATTAGCTTTTTTGAAAGAAGCTTTTTTTGAGAATTAGGTATAGAAAAATGTTCTCCTCTAACTTTTACCCATGTATTCAACAGGGTTCTTACTACTCCTAGGCATATTATGTGCATATAGTCTAAAACAAATAGATTAACAATATAAATATTTAATTGTTCCACTGTTGTAGGACTTAAGTCGTTGTGGAGTTCTCGTTGAATGCGGAAACACTAGTCGATGGTTTATGTATTCGCCCTTTTGCGAACATCTTATACAAGAGTAATAACCCGTGTGCCCCTTACAACTAAGAACAAATGATCTTGCTGGCGTATACATTATGAAGCAGCGTACACTTACATTATAATTACGAAAATTAAATGTTAGTCCATTGCTAATTATGTTTTTAATTTCTGAGATTAATGGTGACAAATATTCATTAACACATTTTGGCTTAGTGTATCCCTCATAAACTCCAACTAACAATACATCTTCGTTGCTACGCTGCATAATATCGGCCAAATTTGTTTGTTAGAACTTTTTGATATGGATAATCCATCGATAATAAAATCTAATTCTATATTTTCTACATCATGTCCACTTATTGAAATAAAATCTGTTAAAGCATCCTCAAGTCCATAATGTATATACGTTCCTCCATCTATTTAAATAGTTTCGGCATCTTTTGGTGTTTGCTTAAGAGTTCTTACATCTTTTGGAAGAGGAACATCTATACTTCTAAGTATATCTAAAAGCTCGTTCATAGCTTTATTTGATACGAAGTTGCGTATTGACCAACTGCTAAGTCTTTCTTTAATACATTCATATTTGTCTAAATTTGATTTTACCAATGTGGCTTCGCTTATGTCACATCGGTTTCGTAAAAATATGACGAAGTACTTTTGTTTTCATATTCATTGTCGATATATGGAGTTTCTTCGTCTGATCTTTGTTCCGTATGAAAGACTTTTCTTGGACTTGAATTTATCTGAAAAATTGTTGACATAATGTTTGCCGCTTCTCTCTTACTTGCTTGGCGAATAGCGTGGGAATTCATTGTATAATTGTGGCCAATTATTTGAACGTTTTAAAAATTTCCCGTTTATTATAAAAATATTAATTTTGAAATAAAGTTTTTTTATTGCAAATATATCTTCTGACTAAATTTATATTGATATTATAAATTACTTGCGTAGGTGATAATTCGTCAGGTTAATAATAAAGCAACATTTTAATGATAAAAACTACTTTACATAGATAAAGAAATAAAATAATTATTTTTGTTTTTTGTTTGTTTCGAAATTTTCCTTAAAATAATAAAATTATGATAAAAAAATATTGCTTATATGATTTTCTTCCAAATGATAAAATGAAGTTATTGCTTTTATATCTTCTATGGAAGATATCTTCCAATTGTTTGTAGGGTGTCAAAGAGTCGAACTACTTGTTATACTTTGTTAGGGAATTTGATTCTTATGGGGAAGATAGGTTAGAAATAATCCATGTGGAAAACATAGAATCACATTAGTCAATGGGACCGAACCCATTAAGTATCGTTACTATCAGACTTCTCCGGCTGTTCAGGAGATTACTTATCAATAGATATATAGCATGTTGAAACTTAAACTGATTGAATTAAGCGAAAGTCCATGGTCAAACCGCATAACAGTAGTCGGAGCACCACGAAAAAACCGTAGACTATCTTTTAGTGATCTCTAGTTCTTCTAAAGAGCATGTGAAGCTACTAAGGGAAGTGTCTACGTGTCTCAGGGAGGCAAATTTAACTATAGGTTTAAAGAAATAGCATTTTTGATTTCAGGAGCTAACATATTAAGGTGCACCTAAAAAAGATCCAGAAAAGGTACAGGCGATAAGGGAAATAAAGTTACCAAAGACGATTAGAGAAGTAAGAAGCTTTCTTAAATATTAAATTCGTGCGAGAGAGTTAATGCCATTCACAATAATACAGACCTATAATTTCCATATTGAACAAGGTTACCACCACATCCAAAATTTGAACGAGAATTTGCTTCATTTCGAAACTACAGAATTCGAATCCCAGTAATATATAAATCTCATAACACAAATCAAAGAAAACGGAGAGAAGTTTCCCTATCTGGGACATTCTGGGGAAGTATCCGAGATTCAAAAACGGATACCACTTTACGAAGTTTGTCTTTTTGAAAACAATGCGTGAAACAACAACAGCAAATGTAATTAATTTCCTAATGCAAGAAGTATTTTATAAAACTAAAACAAGTATGATACCAGTCAGTATATTAAAAATGTGGATTATTTTGTAAAAAATAAAGCATTTAATTAGTTTTTTAACTTTATTACGGAATATTTTTACTTATTTTTGATTAAAAAAGAGATTTTCTATAAGAGGGTTCATAGGAGAGTAGTAGTAAATATGGGCTTATCCTTATTAATGTTGGTAGAGGAATTATTATTAGTGTTTATAGGTGAATGTTGACATACAGGTAATTTTTGAAGGCGAATTTGTATATGGGCTAGGGTCATTTAAAGTTCTATAAAACGAACAATTTCAATATAAAATATTAACAATGTTATATTAATCTTTGATATTTAGGAATCGATAATTTTGTTATTATAAAAACAATTTACTCATTTACTACATCTATGTAGAATTTTACCATCATACATATGTATATACATTGTATATAACCATTAAAGTAATATTTGGAAGAGTTCATTTCATAATGCTCTTTCGAATTTTGTTCAGAAAGGGGGGGGGGTTGTGGTAAGTGGGTCAATTATGAACATTTTCTAGAACTATTTTTAAGCTAGTGATAAGCGTTAAAGTCATTTACTGATCGAACCTCGTAGAATTTGGCTCGCACAAAAATTATTCGTGCAAAATTTCGACACTCTACTCGCATTTTTAAGTCTGTTATGAGCGTTATAGTCATTTTCAGAAGGGGACCTTATATGAAGAATAGGTAACTATAAAATATGTTCATGTTGAATTTCATGGCTATAGATGCTTCTATTAGACAGCTATGAGAGTTAAAGTCTTTTTCCGAAGGGGACCTTATATTTTCATTACCAAACCAAACATCATGTTTTTTGATGGTGGCTATAAAAATATTTGAATGAAACCTTCTAAAAGTCCTGATAGCCTGTTACAAAAACAAAATTAACCTCTACCAACTTATGCTTTCGAACTGAAACGTTTTTTAAATATGATCAATTTTTATCGTAGATTTATCCGAAATCCAATAAAAGACCAATCTGATTTAAACAAACTTTTAATGGAAATAAGAAAAAAGATAAAACCTTAATTCATGGGACTTCCAATACTATTCAACATTTTGAAGCATGCGAAGTCAGTCAAGTTTATTGACTCATCCAAAACCAAATGCTGATGTTGTTTTATGTACAGACGCAAATGATATTGCAGTAGGGACAGTTCTTCATCAAATTGTTAATCATAAACCTCAACAACTTGGATTTTTTTCAAAAAAACTAACGAATGCTGAGTCAAAATATAGTGCCTATAATAGAGAATTGTTAGCATTCAAGTATTTTAGATATGCACTGGGGGACGCAATTTCAAAGTATGGACAGATCATATATCATTTACTTTCGCATTTTCGAAAATGCATGATTCATCTTCACCACGTCAAATCCTACAGTAGAATTTTATCGGTCAATTCACTACACGAATATTACACATTCCTGAGAAAAGTAATATTATTGCTGATACCCTTCCACATATAAATGCTCTTCGATCAAATAACGAAATAATAGATTACGAAATTAAAGCTAAAAAACAAAAAGAATACCCACAACTTAAAACTTAAACCAGTTCCATTAACGAATTCGAATAAAATTTAGTTTTGTGATTTTTTCAACAACATTGGTTAGACCATTTATGTCGAAATCTTGTCAAGAAAATATAATTTCTAAAATCCATAAAATCGCGCATTCTGTAGTAAGAGCAACTTTTAACTCTGTCCGCGAAAGATTTTTATGACCTCAAATGCAAAAGGATGTTGTAAGATTCGTAAAAAATTGTATTTTATGTTAACGTTCAAAAATAACTAAACACATATCAGCACCTTTAAATAAATATTCTTTGCCTTCCCAAAGTTTCGAACACATCGACATTGATATCATAGGTCCACCTACGCCACCTAATGGATTCGTTTTTGCTTAATCATAATAGACCGATACACCAGATGACCCGAAAGGACATTAATGCGGAAACAATCGCTCGAGCTCTTATTATTGAATGGGTATCGAGATTTAGTACCCCAAATAGAAGTTCAACTGACCGGGGTTCTCAATTGAAATCAACACTTTTCACTGAATTATCGAAACTTCTTGGAATTAATCAGTTGCAAACAACAGCATACCATCCCCAATCAAATGGAATTGTGGAGCGATGGCATATAACTCTAAAAAGTTGACTGATTGTGTAATAACTCAAAAAAGTGGACAACTTGTTTGCCCTTAATTCTTTTGTGATTACGAACAACATTTAAACCTGATTTATGTTCTTCACCTGTGGAAATGGTGTTTGGTACAACTTTGAAATTACGAGGAGAATTTGTAATAGACTTCGAATTCATCCCACAAAACGATTTCGTCAAGATGCTGGCCAGTAAAATAAATTCTACCGCTTACTACCACTTACTCCACCATACAACGGACCCTTTTTTGTTATAAAACGTAACAACAAACCTAAATTGGAATACAATCAATGGAAAAATTAGAAATATATTAATATATTCGATCGTTTATAACCGGCTTTCTTACCTATTTCAACCGACTAGCTGTGAGTACCTTTGCTAGTCTTGGGGGAGTATATGTGGATAGAATTCGTTTTACATAATTTAATTTTAATCTGAGTTGTTTTTGATTTTTAATTTGATATTTTGTTAAAATAAATTTTGCAATTTTTTATAAGATTCAACAAAATATTCCCAGCGTTTAAATTTATTTATATATAAGTAACAATTTGCAGTAAAATAAGCATACGTCCGTCCAGATAGAAACGAAACATAGCAACGGCAGAGAAAATTTTGGGAATTAAGTGGCAACACCACAGGGGAAAAATAAATTGCTTAGCTAATAAAAAATACCATGGAAAACTCAATAGAAAGAGCTGGGAAACACAGAATGGAATCAAGACTATATATAGTCTTGGAACTATAGTTCCTTGGAAAATTAGATTCCTCTAAAAACGGTCAGAAAATCATTGCTGGTGAACTGTATAGGATCTAGCGAGTGTCGCGCCAAAAACTCCTTGGAATATGGTAGAAGACATGGTAAGGATTGAAAAAATCCTTCCGTGCAAAAAATCGGTAGAGCAGATCCTTGGAAAATTGGCTTCCTCCAAAATGGTCAGTAAAATCGTTGCTGGTGAACTGTATAGGATCTAGCGAGTGTCGCGCCAAAAACTCCTTGGAATATGGTAGGAGACATGGTAAGGATTGAAAAAATCCTTTCGTGCAAAAAATCGGTAGAGCAGATCCTTGGAAAATCGGCTTCTTCCAAAATGGTCAGTAAAATCGTTGCTGGTGAACTGTATAGAATCTAGCGAGTGTCGCGCCAAAAACTCCTTGGATTATGGTAGGAGACATGGTGAGGATTGAAAAAATCCTCCCGTGCAAAAAATCGGTAGAGTAGATCCTTGGAAAATTGGCTCCATTTAAACTGAATTTTTATGTTCAATAATACAAATTCGAAAAGAATAGATTCGAAATGCATAGTGTTAAGTGGCCTTAATTATAAGCAAATTTTTATTCTATACAAGTTTTATAAATAAAATTTTGTATAGAATTTTAGTATTAAAAATCTTTAACAAAATAAAATGTTGTTTATGAATATATAACTAATTATATTGAAAATGAAATAAGATCATTAGAAAAATATCAAAATGAAAATAAAATTGAAGATATAGTACCAAAAATATTGGAGTCATGCACTACATAATCAATATTTTAATAAAAACTAGAAAAAACAATTTATACTGTTTTGTAATATTAAAAAAACTTTAGCACTTTTTTTCTTCTGTAGAACATTTTAGCACAACACTTAACAAAACATTGAGGTGTCAAGTGACTCCTTTGGTGAAACGAGTGCCACACAGAAGCTGGGGAATTTATCTCTGTCTGACGAAGAGCTTGCTGACAGTCAGACTGTTAAGATAACATCCTCTGCTGAAGAGGCCAAGAGGATCCAAAGGGGACATTTGGGAGAAGACCGTTCACAGGTCGTTCGGCAAGTGGCCGTGGAAGAGAAGCCAAGTGCCCCTCCACGAGATATTAATTATACAGGCCGAACGAAGGAGGAGAAGGCTAGGAACGGGACTTTGAGGTCTCTCGCCTTTCTATCTAAGATGGCAAAGGCTGATTCTTCAAAGTTCTCGTCAAGGGAGAGGCTCCTGCTCAGAAGGCACCGACAAAGCTTCGCTAAATTCGAGAGAATATACGGCCCCGTTGGTGACGTTCTGGGTTGGTCCACTCCCCGGAGACAACAGGTGAATGCTGCAATCAACCCGACTAACACTCAAAAGAGTGATGGGTCGATAGCAACATCAACCTGCAGTCTGCCGAAAGGCAAAGAGGGTGGTATCCCGGGAACCAATGCGCTCATGTCTTCGGAGCGAGCTGCGGAGGTCAAAGGTCTACCACCCAAAAACCCTAGCAAGGTGGAAACGACACCAGGTAAGGTAAAGAGGACCGGTAAACTTCCGGCCCGCTCTCCTACAGACCTCCGCAAGAACGTCAGTAAGGGAAAGGGCTCCGGTAGTGACCGACCCTCCAAACCAGTGGTGTCAAAGTCACCTAGCACAAAGATGAGGTCTGGTCCATCCCCGGCTGGCGCTCCTAAAGGTCCCCGTAAGGAGACAATTAAGAGAGCCCGATCTGGTGATGATCAACCCTCTTCATCCAGTAAGAAGGTGAAGAAGTCGACCAGCGAAGATGTATGCCTTCAAGTGGCAGTCATTGATCGGAATGATCCAGATGGGAGGATCAGTACCGATTTCTGGCAATCAATTGAAGGAAGGCTGATTGATGAAATCGCCATCTTTGAGGGTGAGTCGGAGGATGTATCCTTCAATGGTGCAGACTGGGTTAAGTGCGTGAAGGTTGTCAATTGCGGAAACAAGAACTCCTTGGAATTCTTAAAATCGGCAATTGGCAAATGTAGCGACATTAACCCAGCAGCAAAGCTTGAGGTGATACAAGCTTCCGAACTGCCACTACGGTCAATAGTAACAGTGTGGATTCCACCACCCGTAAGAACGGTGCAAACCATACTGGCATTATTGGCCAAACATAATGGTAGTCTTCTTACAGACCAATGGAGACATGTGAACTCACTGGTTTGTAAGGAGAATACTGGCAAGGACTTTCGATTCGCAGTGGATCGTAAGTCCTTAGAAGTCCTGGATGAGATGGGGGTTTGCTAAATTTGGTCTTGGCACTGTCAGGTTCCGGTACCCGAAACATGACAGAACCAAAGAAGTTGCTAGTGGTGCAGATAAACCTGCATCACTGTGAAGCAGCTTCAGCCGATTTAGTAACCTTCCTCATCGATTCACAGACGGACGTGGCCCTTATCCAAGAACCTTGGATGAACAACAATAAGGTTCTTGGTTTAAAGGTCAAAGGGTACACCTTATTTGTCCCGTCTTCCGAGGGCAAGGTAAGGACTTGTATCCTGGCAAAGAATAAATTAGGTTTTCTCATTTCTCATTCTTTTAGGAGCGGTGACATAACCGTAATAAACAGAGAAGCCAAAGGTAGGCGTACGCTCACACTGGCTTCGGTGTATATGCCGTACGAGGCGACTGACCCACCCGGCTCTGAGGTGCGTGAGCTAACGGCATATGCGAAAAGAAAAAGTGCGATCCTTGTGTGCGATCCTTGTGTGCGATCCTTGTGTGTGTGCTCATCATTGCCAATGGGGCAGCAAGGATATCAACAAAAGAGGTGAGTTAATATTTGACTTTATAACTGATAATAATCACATCATCTGTAACAAGGGCGATACGCCGACGTTCAAAGGTCGACTGTTAGGAAATTGTTCAATAGGACCAAGCCCACAGGTCGAGCAATTGACTGGAACAACTGTAAAATGTGTTTCAATAAGTATAAGGCTGATCTCAAAAGGGCTAAAATGATTTCATGGACCCAGTACTGTGAATCCATAGACAATGTCAACGAGTTTTCAAGATTCCGACGGATATTATCTAAGGACCCAAGGGTCATAGGGTATATCCAAAGGAGTGATAACTCATGGACTGAGTCTAGCTCTGAGACCTTAGCTCTGCTAATGGAAACACATTTTCCGGGTTGTCTTGCAACTGAAGATGTGGTTGACGACCAACAGGACTTCGAGTCTGTGGCGCCAAGTAGCACCTACAGTTGCATAGAGGAGATAGTCACTAGGGAAAAGTTAGTATGGGCGGTTAATTCATTCGACCCCTTCAAGTTACCGGGGCCGGATGGTATATTTCCAGCTCTACTAAAGAACTTGCCTCAGGACGCTATATCTCTTCTGATGAAGATTTTTAAGAGATGCCTTGGTAGTAGGTATTTACCAAGGAGGTGGAGGGAGGTTAGGGTTATTTTCATACCCAAGGCCGGTAAGGTAAGCCACTCAAAGCCAAAGGATTTTAGACCTATCAGCCTGTCTTCTTTTCTTTTGAAGACACTTGAGAGACTGATAGATCTACATCTAAGGAACAATATTAATACTCGCCTCATTAGTGGCGCTCAACATGCCTACCTTAAGGGTAAATCTGTTGAGAGTGCACTGCATGAGGTGGTAAGTTGTGTTGAGCACGGCTTGAAGAATAAGTATTATACTCTGGCTGCGTTTTTGGACATTGAGGGAGCCTTCAATAATATAAGGATTGAGGCTATTAGAGATTCGCTTATAGGGCTCGGAGTTCAGGACTTCCTGGTGAGTTGGATAGTCTGTATGCTTAGCAGTAGAATTATTAACTCGACCCTAGGGGATCATTGCATTAGGAGAAGGGTTACCAGAGGGACACCACAGGGAGGTGTTTTATCTCCTCTTCTGTGGCTACTAGCGGTTAACGGTATCCTAAGGCTATTTGAATCTAAGGGTAGGAAGATAGTTGCCTATGCGGACGACGTGGTGATACTGAACAAAGGAAAATTTCTACCCACGATCAGTGACATCATGGAGACTGCATTAGGTGAACTCTCGCTATGGGCGAAAGATAAGGGACTGGGTGTTAATCCTTGTAAAACGGAACTGATACTACTTACCAGAAGGTATAAGGTAGACAATTTCAGATTGCCAAAGTTAGATGACGTCGAATTAGGTTTATCTAGAGGAGCTAAGTATTTAGGGATCTTCCTTGATAGCAAGCTGTCATGGAAGGAAAATACTCAGGAAAGAATGAAAAAGGGTCTCAATGCCTACTACACATGCAAGAATTCCATAGGGAAGAATTGGGGTCTGCAACCAGATATGGTAAATTGGATTTACACATCGGTTGTCAGGCCTATTCTACCTTATGGTTGCATTGTCTGGTGGGAGACATTGAGAAAGGACAGTTACAGGAAGTTGCTCAATAAAGCTCAAGGGTGTGCCTCCATTGGCATTATTGGTGCCATTAGAAGTACTAAGCAAGCGGCCTTGGACATCTTTCTGAACCTGTCACCAATAGAACATTTTGTAGCGGGTGTGGCGGCTAGGAATCTACTAAGACTCTACGAGTCTTCGTTAGTGAAACCCTCGCGCGACAATCATACAAAAATTTAGTACGAAGTAGGTCTGCTTGATCAGGGTAATTCCCTTCACGGAATTACGGATTATGATATTACGACTCTAGACTTCGGGGAAACACCTTTGATAGAATTTCCAACTAGGGATGATTGGCTTGTATCCGATAGACTGTTTGGAGGGTGTGCAGTTTTTACTGACGGGTCCAAGATGGATACCGGCACGGGTGCCGGTGTCTATATCGCTGATATCTACATAAAACGGTCATTCAGACTCCCTGACGAATGTAGTGTCTTCCAAGCAGAGATCCTAGCGATCTGGAAAGCGACGGAACTGATTCGGAATCATATCGATCCGGGGTCGGTCGTGACAATTTATGTTGATAGTCAAGCTGCTCTTAGAGCATTGGATTGTCACACGGTACACTCGCACCTAGTTGTAGATTGCAGAAATGCCCTTAGGGACATTATGAGACTGTTTGTCATTAGATTGTGTTGGGTGCCAGGGCACTGAAATGTGCCCTGGGTTAAACCACCCATTTGTCACTATAATAGGTTGTTATTCGAAAGAATACGTGATATCATTAACCAGTCCTGGAATAGTAGATTGGATTGCAAATATCAAAGGCCCTGTGGCCAAAACTTGATATGGGTGCTACCAAAATACTCATAGGACTGGACAGACGCAGTCTATGAGTTCTGATAGGAATTCTAACTGGACACTGCTCAGTTAGAACCTTTGTTAGTTAGTGGGACAGTAATGTACCGGACTATTGCAGGTTATGCGAGGATGAGGAGGAAGTGGAGACGATCGAGCATGTTATTTGCCAGTGTCCTAGGATACAGAACCTCAGGTTGAAATGGCTAGGGAATAGGTTCCATGGCGAACTGGGGGAAATTGCGGGATTTAACCCTCGCAGTCTACTAGGTTTTGTCAAGGAAATTAGTCACTTCTTTAACTGGGCTTTATAGGGGGACATGTTTTTGAAAATCCACTCTCTACGTATTTTCTTTTCTATTTTCGTTCATTCTTGTGTTGTGGAAGTGTTTTGGCTTCTCTGTTTTGAATCTTCACTTTTTGAAGGGAATCACAATGGACCTTATGGTCTCCGAGTGGATATACACCGTTTTTACGGTGTATAACCCTTCTTAACCTAACCTAACAAAACATTGGCAGAACAACAAAAAATTTAATGTAAAAATCGAAGTGAAAAAGGCAATTTACATTTTCAGAACTACATTTTTAGAAGTAATGATATTATTAATCAAAACTTTCGATGCTTATAACTCTCGGAACTTAATATGGAAGAGAAGCATATTTTTTTATTTAAATCAAATTCATTTTATTAATAATAATAAACATTAAAATTACATTAAAGTTACATTAAAGTTACATAGTACGAACGTACAAAATACATATAGGTACATAAAATTATTTTGATTTTGGGAGGGGTGGAGGTGGTGGAGGGGGGGACTTGCAGAGATCCATTAAATCGAGATGATAAGCGAGAGCTTGATCATCTAATTGTATTCGATTTTTTTGGCATTTGAAGTTGTTGAGATTGTTGTTGAGGTTTTTGTTGTTGTTGTGGGTGCTGTTGTTGAGGTTTTTGTTGTTGTTGTGGGTGTTGTTGTTGAGTTTTTTTGTTGTGGTTGTTGTTGTTGAGGTTGTTGTTGTGGTTGATGTTGTGGTTGTTGTTGTGGTTGATGTTGTGGTTGTTGTTGCTGTTGTTGATGTTACTGTTTTTGATGTTGCTGTTGTTGATGTTGTTGATGTTGTTGCTGTTGTTGAGGTTGTTGCTGTCGATTTTGGTGTATTCTGCGACCATTTCTAAAAATAAAATTTTTTCCCCTCTTCCGCACGCCCCTCTCGTGCTCCACTCTTATTTTAAGAGTAACGGGAAACAATTTTTTAAATTTTACAGAGCAAAAAAAGTTCAATTTAAAAATTTATTTTTATCAGCGCGATTTGTTTTTATTAAATAAACAAATTTCTCATTAATTTATCATTCATTTTTTTTATTATAGGTTTCACTAATATACAATTTGTTATTCAATAAAAATAAATTGCGATTATAAAAACAAACTTTTCATTTTTTTGCTTCTGTAAACAAGAAATAAATTAATTTAATTTAAAATCTTACCATTTATGCCGTAAAATTAATACAAAAAATCCTTTTTAATCGAGACGTTGTTCCGCAACGCAATATAAAATATCAAATGAATTGAATGTTCATATACACAATATAAGAAAGCGGTAAATATACCGTTTTAGGCGAATTTGCGTTTTCAAATAATATAAATAATTTTCCAAGGATCTGCTCTATTTTTTGCACGGAAGGATTTTTTCAATCCTTATCATGTCTCCTACCATATTCCAAGGAGTTTTTGGCGCGACACTCGCTAGATCCTATACAGTTCACCAGCAACGATTTTACTGACCATTTTGGAGGAAGCCAATTTTCCAAGGATCTGCTCTACCGATTTTTTGCACGGAAGAATTTTTTCAAGGAGTTCACCAGCAACGATTTTCTGACCGTTTTTAGAGGAATCTAATTTTCCAAGGAACTATAGTTCCAAGACTATATGTAGTCTAGATTCCATTCTGTGTTTCCCACCTCTTTCCATTGAGTTTTCCATGGTATTTTTTATTAGCTAAGCAATTTATTTTTCCCCTGTGGTGTTGCCACTTAATTCCCAAAATTTTCTCTGCCGTTGCTATTTTTCGTTGCTAACTGGACGGACGTAACTAACGACTTGTAGAGGTTTACTTAAGCCAAAAACGAATCAGCTGATTCATCACGGAATGTAGAGACTAAATAAGTTTTCATTTAAGGAAGAAGAAATAAACCAACAGTAGCGTCGACAAAATTTTCTTACCTTAGCACTTGTGCTATGAAATCTCAATATTGAACTCCTATGAACTATGTTGGAACATCAATATCTTATTTGTTAGACATAAAATGGAATATTTCTATGATGATCATATGAAATAAAGAATATCCGTTGAGTTTTAATATTACAAACACTATGTTCAATGAGAAATAAGAATTTTTTTACAATGCCAAATAAAACAAGTCGAGCATAAATATATACATCTAATAATAAAATTATTTTTTATTACATAATGGTATTTATGTAAGTTATAACAAAAAAGGGGAAAATAATATTATATATAGTAAATATGTTAAGAAAGTACTGTTTAGGAACAGTTTTAAAGGAATATGAGACTACAAATATTCTAACCGTTATCTATATGATTATTATTAATTGTTTTTCTTTTCCTTTTATTTCAAAAGTTAAGTTTTATATGATTAAACATTTTGAATTGTGTAAGTTATATGTTTTATGTTAAATGTAAATAAGTGGACGTACACATTGATATTCCTCGTGTCGAAGAATAATTTAAAAAATACAATAGAACAAATAATATTTTAACAAATCTAGTTTTGAAAATATTCAAATATTCTCGCAATTCATAATGATTTAGGTGTTTGAAAAAATAAATATAAAAACAAAGTCAATAAATAAGCAAATACATGTTCACGTTTTGAAAACTATTAGTTTAAATCTGCATGTACGTATATTATATGTATTAAATAGTAATCTGCTCTTTTTGCACATTTTTTTTTGCGAATCGCGCCATTCATTAATGTTGAGATGTTAGCTAGTTTTATTTTAATACAGTCCAATGCATATTGTTAACAATATTCAAATTAGTATCGACGATTGTTGAATTGAGAATTTACAGTGGTATTAACGACGTCAGATGCAGCTTGCTGAACGTGCTGATTGCGCATAAATTCGGTTGCAAATTCAGCCTGAGCCTTCGCCATACTAGCGCCAGAACTACGATATATTGAATGAATCTGAAAATTCACCAAAAAAATTGTTAACAAAGTATAGATAATAAACGACCTATTTCAGTATAAAAAAGATCTAACATTTTAACAACATGGTAACATTTTTTCATGAAAAATAAAAGTGCAATTTTATAAATTATTTTAAATCGTCTGTATAAACTATGAAATTATTTAAAATTGTAAAATATTTTACATTATTATTCACTTTACACCTTCCGTCTTGATCAATTTAATTTCGTTTTAATTATTCCCATAATTTTTCTAATCAAATCATTTGTAAAAACAAGTATGAATTTATAGTCGGACATTGCCGACCATATGATACCCTACACCAGTCAGTATGTTAAAATTGTGGATGTTTTTTTATATAAAGCATTTAATTTGTTTTATTGTGAAATTTTTACTTATTGTTGACAAAAAAGAGGTTTTCTACAAGAGTGCTCATAGGGGAGAAAGGGAGAATATGGTCCTATACTTATAAATTTTGGAAGATGAATTTACGTCTACTTCAAAGTCATTTATGTAGATTTTGATCGTTTTATTAGTAATTATAAGTTAATTTTGACCTTCAAGTCATTTTCTGAAGGGGAGTTTATATGGGGGCTAGGGTCAAATGAGGCCCGATCACTATAAAAATTAGTATTGTCATTTACTGTTCTATAAAACTAATTTTTGCTGATTTTTGTTAACATTATAAAACATTTAACGTAATTATGAGCCTAAAGGCCCGATTCAGGGGGTACGGTTGTATGGGGGCTAGGAGAAATAATGGACCGAATTCAACTATATTCAATAGCGTTCGTCCTTGAACCAAAAAAAGAGTATGTGCCAAATTTTATCAAATTATCTTGAAAATTGCGACCTGTAGCGTGCGTAGACAGATAGACGGACGGACAGACGAACATAGCTAAATCGACTCAGAAAGTGATTCTGAGCCGATTGGTATTCTTTAAGGTGGGTCTAGGGCCAATATTTTTGGGTGTTACAAACTTTAGCACAAACACATAATACCCTCCCCACTATAGTGGTGTAGTATAAAAATAAAGAAAGCCCAATTTTGAAACGCATGAGAGTTAGTACGGTCACCATAATAAATAGGATAAAGGAATATGAGAACTTGTATTATATTTTAACAATAAAAAATAATCAAAGTTATATCCGTGGTTCGTGTTTACCTATTTTTTTATTTAAGGTAATATTATTATCTTAGGCTTGGCAAAAAAAGCCACACTCCGCGTTCTAGTCCAATAAATATTTAAGAAATTAAAACCTACCTTTGTTATCATCATAATATTTGCAGCTGCCGTAATAGCGAAACAGAAGGCAATACATAGCAACAGCAGTCCTACGATGATGCCTGCGGCCGATGAATCAAATTCGGATATGGCAACTATGAAACCACAATAACCAGTACCAGGAAATCCTATTGCTTGGAAAACCGAGAAGATTGTTTGAAAGAAGTAAACAAAAAAGAATACCATAAAATTAAAACTTGAATCATTGCGAAAAGCTTTGTAGGCTGGTCTGAACCTGTAGAAATAAAACAAAAAGAAAAATTAATATCATTAGTTTTCATTATTAATTCTGTGTTTTCTCACGCACCAGCAAATATATGAAGCAGGCGTAAATAGCAATGTATAAAAAATCGCAAGGCCAAAATTCGTAAACTCTTTACTATGCAATAAAATTATTAGTCCACCAATAATATTGACGCACATAGTTAATGTATAAACTGAAAAATTAAGATTTTTTGATTTTTGAACTATTTTATACTAATAAAAAAATATAAATTTCAATCTTAACTTACACATCCATGTATAATATAAATGTTTAACAAGTCTCTGAAACTCAGGAGGTATTTCTAAGTTGAAATCTTGATAAAAACAAGGTTTAACGCAAAAATTATCTGGTAATGGTGGCCAATTGTTTAGCTGGGGTATATTTCCCTGTAATTGCTGTTCACGTCTATCCAATTCAGCTGCTTTGCGATCAAGTTCCTCTTGACGTCTCTAAAAAATTAAAAAAAAAAAATTATACTCTTAAAGATATTTATTGATTTAAGGCTTGAAATGGACATGAATATGTATTTGTATTTACTTAGGAAATTTTTAAAAATTATTTTTGTTGCGAGCAATTCAAAAAATGAGACTACCAAGCATTACATCAAAGTAAATCCAAAAATACCCCCTTGCTAAAATTATATGGTCCTATGTAATGCAGAATAAATACATTATCATAAAAATATACATGATGCTGCATTACATTAGTCTACTTATCGGATCATGTACCCTAATCGTGTTTACAGGGGGTAGTATTGGGATTGTTTCAATGGATCATATCCATAATTTTTAATGGAAATTAAAATATTTGTTTTTGTTAAATATTTGTTCATCTGAGGAAAAAAGTTAAAAATAATTTAAAATTTTACTGATCACAAACAAACGTTTTTTATTTTTAATTTAAATGAAAAATAAAAAATTACAAAAATCTCTTGATAAATACATAATAGGTGTGTTCGCGTACTTTCCAGTAACTCTATGATAGAGAGAAATTTTTAATTTACTCTAAATCCAAAAAATATCTAAAAACGTACGCGAACGCCAATTTGTAAATATTTTCCAGCAATGATTTTATACAGCTGAGTAGTAATGCAAATTCTTAAGTAAACAAAATATAAAGAAAAATATAATAGAATATAAAATACAAAGCCAAGCGTCAATGAAAATCGCTAGATGTGAAATTTTCAAAATACATAAACAACAAATGAAAATTCAAATAACGTATTTCTTTTGTTAACATTATCAATCATATGTTTAAAAAACATATGTTCGTTTGCAAATTTTTTCTCAAGAAAAAAATTTAGTAAAATTAAAATCGAGTACGCGAACACACCTAATATTTACTAAATGTTTTTTTAATAACAAAAAATACTAACATATTGTCTTAAGCATAATTTTTACAATGTCTAGTTATTTTTTATCTTTTATGTTGACAGTTCTCATACAAAAATTGTCCTAATCAGTTAAACTATAACTGGAGGTAGTAAAAATTCTACCGTTGATCGCAGAGAAATTCTGTGACTGAAATAATATTTACATATTACGAAAAAAGTTTTCGCTAAACTTTGTAACGTCTCTTTACAGACGTTACTAAGGTACCTTAAAGGACCCAAGTAAAGACTTACTCTTGTCAGTAAGCAGTCTGCATAACCTAACCTAACCTACCAACAATAATGGAGCAATTATATTTAAAGTAATACTTTTTAAGAATATCAGCTTATATTAGAGTGTTTTGAATTGATATGATTGCTTTGATTGCGCTCGACCATTGGCTGATTTTCTGTGGACTTATTCTCGCAGATATTTGAGGTCTTCTAAAAAATGATTTTACATACATAATAAAATTTTTTTACATAATATTTAAAAACAAAGACAGTGGACGTCCAATAGTTCGTACCCTCTTTATTACGAATGTCCAATAATACGAATGGCAAAATTGTTGCATTGTCTACTCTATAGTACGAATAAAGTCACAATTTTTCTGTTCGATAGTACGAATAACGCATTTTTATTTTGCGTATGAATGAAGTTTTTATTATGTTTTTATTTCGGTATCATTCACCTTTAGCTCAGTAATTTTAAAGTTTTTTGTATTTATTACAAATGTTTTGTGTTTTTAAAAGACCTATACACACAATTTACTGCATGTATATTTACAAATCAACATTTATTTAGTGTAATTAATTTATTTTCTTGTAATTTCGATGACCAAAGAAAAGAAATTAAATTTAATAATATCGCCAATGAGAACAATATTGAAGCTTCAAAAGTGCTGTTATTGAAAAGGTCGTCGGAATCATTTTACAAAGTAATAAACATCAATGTTTAATTGTGGATTTTCTAATAAGTAAAATGTTATTTACATATGTATGAACTGTCAATTTTGAAAGTAGTATGACTCCACATTCCAATGGGATTAAGCATTACTATATGTGATCCTTTAACTATTCCAAGTTTTTAAGAGAAAATTTTAAATTAGAGAATTGTTTTTGAAAGTATATTCCATTCAAGTTTCTAATTAAAATTTTATGTAATCTGAACATGTTTTATACATTTTAGAACAGATATGTACATGCAAATTGTCTTTGGCACATATATTAAAAAAAATTAAAATTTAAAATCTTCTATATCTCATTTCAACCATTGGACTCACGATTCTTTCATTAACAATTCGTATACGTAAATATGTCCCTTTTATGCCTGTTTATGTACAAGAAATTTGAAATAATACATATTTATTATATTTTGTTTCGTTATGTAATTGTTCATGAAAATTTGAATTTAAACATACAAAATGTGTTGTTCAATAATACGAATTTTTCGGTACTACGAAAGGGCCTGACACTATATAATTCGTACTAGTGGACGTCCACTGTAACTAAAACTGTGGTTTGCGTACTTCGATATTTATAAAGATTTACACTTATAAGGACCGACTTTGACACACATAAGCACTTACAAATTGTATTTGTAAACTAATTTCTTTAAAAAAAAAATAAGTAGTAAGTAATGGTAAGTTCATGTTCATAATATTTTTTTTAAATATGTTAATGAAAAACTAAAATAAAGAGGATACACAAGTATATGAAAAAAAACTCAAAAACTACTTTTTAAATTTGGGCATTAATCTATGAATTGGCAAGAACATAGAATGTAACAATGCATTTACTACCAACTAATGATTTTGAAGCGTTTGCCAAGTGAAAAGCTAGTAAAATTAATAAAATAATTGTTTAACTTAAAGTACAGTTTTGTATGACTTCACTTTACAAGCTATAGTGTTGTTGTCATTATTTTTATTTATTTGTATAGGTACAGACTATTTCTTAATACCAATAACAGTTCATTTTCTGATATTCGAAATTTAAAAATTTTTTCAGTATTTTTTGTATAATGCATATTTTTGAGAAATAATAGAACATCATTCGCATACAGTAAAATCAATTAAAATGCTGATTATTAGGCAGCAAACAAGAATTGTTTTGTACTCCAAGTGCATAAATATTTGTCAATAATATAGAAATACATTATTTGTTTTCGAGAATTTTTAAAGTACATACATTCAAACATATATGTATTTGTCTTACTATTATATTCAAATATTAAACAAAAAGCCTTATAAGATTTGTTTGTAGAAACTAATTTCGATTTAGAGATCACATTACCTGCAATTCCTCTGTGGTTATTTGCACACTGGTACTAGGTGTGGCTGTGGTTGCAACGCGCTGTTGAGTAGGCGGAATGTTTTGTGATAGAGGCTGAACCACTGCTGCATTGTTTGTTGAATTTATTTGAAGTTGTGGTTTACTTTGTTCTTGCTCAAATGGATTATAATCCTCTAAAGAATTCTGTACATTTGTCGTTGTACGCGTCGCTTGTTGAATAGCTGGATCCTATACAAGATATAAAACAGAAAACAAAAATTATATATTGTTCTTTATGCACATCACAATACAATATGTCTCCAAATTAAGATAAGGAATGTGAGTCAATATGAAAAAATACATTATTTCATTTATGTACTTATTTTCTCTTCTTGTTTTCTATTTCATACGATTGCTAAATAATATGGTAATTACATTTCTTACCGCAAACGGATTATCTACAGTTGGTTCGCCAAATGGATTGTCATCAAAACCCGACATATTTGTTTAATCAATAAATTATGAATCAATAGATTTTATATGTATTTATTTTCACAGAAGTATTATATTTTTTTTTTCTTTTTGATAATTTTGTAAAAGCTGTGTCACTATTATTGAAAAGTGATGGTAACTTAGCGACTATTTTCGTTTATGGAAAAAATGTATTTTAACGCTTTCTCCCACTTAATCGAGTGAATTGTCAACTTGGTGATTTTATAGTGCTTTCAATCATTTTTGCCCAGCACTTATAGCTCATTCATACGAAACGATATTAATATATTTTGTTAATTGGAAATCAAGTAATTTTGCTTAATGAAATCAACTTAAAATCCCAATAAAAAGCACATATTTTTATTCACAAAAAAATATATATAAAATTTAAATTTAAAAATAAGTATATTTTATTAAAGTGGTAATTATAACATTTAAACATTAACAAAGTTACACAAAACAAGCATAATCCGTGACAAGCAAAATCCGTCCAAGTGTAAAAAACACCGGTCGGAACAGTTAAGATTTCATTTATAATTTCGAGCCCAAATTACTTAATTTCGACTCGGTCTGAGTGGGATATTATAGATTTAAGAAAGAACTAGCTATACCCAGTGCTTTGCTACCATAAAGTAGTATAAATAAAAAATGTATTATGAATAAAAAAAATGTATTATCTACTGTTATCTGGCAATACTTAAGTAAAATATAACATTTTTATTAAAATTAGTGCTTTTTGAATTAAAAGAGTTGACAACAATCTATTATTTCTGGATTGCCACATAGTAGGGTTAAATAAATCGACTTTTGAACAATCGACTTTTTGTAGCAAAGTCGACTATCATCTATGGATAAGTCGAAAGGTTGACTTTAAAACGCACATAAAGAAACGCACATAAAGAAAACAACCCGACGAAAAATAAAACAAACCGTAACAGCTGTTTTATCAAAATAAACATTTTTTTTGGTGTGGTGAGTTATTTTTGTTTACAAATATGTGTTTCTGCACGTGGAAAAGACGCAAAAACTCGTTTTCATTATTGACGTTTTCAATATGTGTTTAAGCACGTGGAAAAAATTCAAAAAAATTGATTTTCATGATTTACATTAAAAAAAATATTTTTGATCAATTAAAATATGTGTATAAATGTGGAAAGGAACAAATCTGATAAAATATAAATATAATTGGGATTATATCGTTACAGAATGCCTTTTAATAAAAAACATTCAAAAAATGTTACTATTGTCATATATATAAAATGAAATATAAGTGCTATCGGACGATCTTGTGCACGATAAAAACCTATATAGAACTTTAAGTTGGAAGTGTAAAATCGGATGGCATACATTTTTTCCGGATTTCATCGTTCTAGGGTGTGTACTACAACAACAAACTTTTTTTTTACAAAAAAAGTTACTACAGCCGTATATATAAAATGATATATAACTGCTATCGGACGATCTTGTGCACGATAAAAACCTATATAGAACTTTAAGTTGGAAGTGTAGAAACCGGATGGCATACATTTTTTTCCGGATTTCATCGTTCTAGGGTGTGTACTACAACAACAAACTTTTTTTTTTACAAAAAATGTAACTATGGCCGTATATATAAAATGATATATAACTGCTATCGGACGATCTTGTGCACGATAAAAACCTATATAGAGCTTTAAGTTGGAAGTGTAGAAATCAGATGGCATAAATTTTTTCCGGATTTCATCGTTCTAGGGTGTGTACTACAACAACAAACTTTTTTTTACAAAAAAATTTTACTATGGCCGTATATATAAAATGATATATAACTGCTATCGGACGATCTTGTGCACGATAAAAACCTATATAGAACTCTAAGTTGGAAGTGTAGAAATCGGATGGCATATTTTTTTTTTTCAAATTTCATCGTTCTAGGGTGTGTACTACAACAAACTTTTTTTACAAAAAATGTTACTATGGCCGTATATATAAAATGACATATAACTGCTATCGGACGATCTTGTGCACGATAAAAACCTATATAAAACTTTAAGTTGAAATGTAGAAATCGGATTGCATAATTTTTTTTCCGGATTTCATCGTTCTAGGGTGTGTACTACAACAACAAACTTTTTTACAAAAAATTTTACTATGGCCGTATATATAAAATGATATATAACTGCTATCGGACGATCTTGTGCACGATAAAAACCTATATAGAACTTTAAGTTGGAAATGTAGAAATCGGATGGCATAAATTTTTTTTCCGGATTTCATCGTTCTAGGGTGTGTACTACAACAACAAACTTTTTTTTACAAAAAATGTTACTATGGCCGTATATATAAAATGATATATAACTGCTATCGGACGATCTTGTGCACGATAAAAACCTATATAGAACTTTAAGTTGGAAGTGTAGAAATCAGATGGCATAAACTTTTTCCGGATTTCATCGTTCTAGGTGTGTACTACAACAACAAACTTTTTTTTTACAAAAAAATTTTACTATGGCCGTATATATAAAATGATATATAACTGCTATCGGACGATCTTGTGCACGATAAAAGCCTATGTAGAACTTTAAGTTGGAAGTGTAGAAATCGGATGGCATACATTTTTTCCGGATTCCATCGTTCTAGGGTGTGTACTACAACAACAAACTTTTTTTTTACAAAAAATGTTACTATAGCCGTTGTTAATAATATTACTTTTCGTATTTTATATAAATTATATTTATTAAAATTAATATTTATTAGTTGAAAATTTCTGACAAACTAAAAAATATTTTTTCCAACATTAATACAAATTTCTCAAAAACTAATTCGATAGAAAATTTACATTGAAAATAAGTACAAGTATAAAAAACTAAAGTACAATAAATCCATTTCCAACAATTACCCCCTCAATGTAAATTTCATTATCAATAATTAAATACATAATTAACATATAAAGTTATAAATGAAGTTAAAAACAAAATTAAAAAATATCTTTCATTTTAAATTCAAAAGATTACAACATTTCAAATGATTTTGATTTGTTAAACACTTAGTCAAAATATCAGCTGCATTATCGTCTGTTGGAACATATTCCAAATGTATTTCATTTGCATTGTATTTTTCTTTGATATAATGGTATCTGATATCTATGTGTTTGCTTCTTTTCATCACCATTTGGCTTTTCGTAAGGTATTGAGCTCCTTGATTGTCACAGTATAATACGGTTGGCTTTTTAATCAAATCTTGGAAATTTAATTCATTTAATAGACTTCTATAAAAACTTATTTCCTTAGCGGCTTGGCACATTGCAATATATTCGGCTTCCATAGAACTTAATGCGACAATGTTTTGTTTTTCGACTCCCAAGATATCGGACCCCCAGCGAAAAAGAGCACAAAACCACTATACGACTTACGGTCAATTATATTTGAACCCCAGTCTGCATCAGAAAAACATTTTAATCCATTTCCATTCTTCGTATAACTCAATGACACATCTTTATATTTCAAATAACGTAGGACATGTTTGGCTGCAACAAAATGTTCATTATGCGCATGAGAACTGAATTGAGCTAAGTTTGAAACCGTGTGAGCAATATCTGGTCTTGTAATTGTAGCTAAATACATCAAACTTCCAATAAGTGATTGATATTTCTTCAGATCTATCATATTTTCGCAATTTTCTTCTTCACATTTTGTTAATACCGTTCCTGCAGCGAAAGGAATTTTAGCTGGTTTACATTCATGCATATTCCATTGTTTAAGTAGTTCATTTATGAAGTTTTTCTGATTAATTTTGATATCTCCTCTGGTATCATTTCTTTCTATTTCCATTCCAAGGTAGTAATTTGCATGACCACGATCAACTATTTCCACATGTAACTTCAAAGTATCTAAAATATTTTCCATGGTTTTGCTAGAAGAACAAGCTAATAATATATCATCAACGTAAAGTGCTATTATATTGATTTCATCATTTTTATGATATATAAATACGCAACTGTCAGTTTTACATTGAATGAAATTCATTTTTATTAAAATTTCATTAATTTTATTATTCCATTGCCTTCCTGCTTGTTTCAGACCATAAATAGATTTTTTTAATTTACATACCATATTTTCTTGTCCCGTTTTAACAAACATTTGAGGTTGTTTCATATATATTTCCTCTTTTAAATCACCATTTAAATAAGCTGCTATTACATCAACATGTTTCACTACTAATTCATATTTTACTGCTAAAGCTAAAATTAGCCGAATTGTGGGATGACGTATTACAGGTGAATATGTTTCAGTGTAATCTTGATTATATTGTTGAAAGCAACCTTGAGCCACCAAACGAGCTTTATATTTCTCAACGGTTCCATCAGCTAAACGCTTTTTAGTAAAAATCCATTTACTACCAATTATATTTTTATCTTCAGGTTTTTCAACAAGCTCCCAAGTTCCCTTCTTTATTAACGATTCATATTCTTTGTTCATAGCTTCTTGCCAATTTTTAGATTCGTTGCTGTTAATTGCTTCTTTTACACTTTTAGGGTCGGAACTCAAATCTTTTATGACATTTAGTTCGTCATTATTTGTTTTGTACATTTTACGTGGTCTACCTGGTTTACCCATTCTTAATATAGATGGCCTACCTCTTTTACGTTTGCCACATTCATTTGGAACTTGCTCGTAAGTAATATTATCCTCAGACTCATCGAAACCAAAAAAATCGGAATCATCATCACTAATATGATTTGAAATATTCTCCTCTTCAGTATCTAGGGTTTGATTTGTTTCTATTTCTTCATTTCTATTTCTTTGCGATTCAACATCATTTACTGGATTTTCTTGAGTAGAACCTTGAACAGGATTTTGATTATTAATTAAATTTGAACAATCAAAAATGTCATAAAGATCACAATAATTTTCATCAGTTTTATCATTTTCAAACTCATTTTCGTAAAATTTCACATCTCTTTCCACAACTAATGCTTTGGTTTTTATGTTATACAAACGATAACCTTTCGTATTAGATTGGTAACCAACAAATGAGTAAATGTTACCTTTTGGGTCAAGCTTGGATCTACCTGGTTTCTTGTTTAAGACAACAGCTTTGCATCCAAAGATTTTAAAATAAGAAACGCAAGGTTTTCTTCCAGTCCATCTTTCATAAGGCGTAATATTTTCCAATACCTTAGTTGGTGATCTATTCTTGATGTGGACACTTGTATTTATAGCTTCAGCCCATAGATATTTCGGTAATTTAGAATCTTCCAGCATACATCGAGTCATTTCAATCAAAGTCCTATTTGCTCTTTCTGAAACTCCGTTTTGTTGTGGAGTATAACATACCGTGGTCTCATGTACAATACCATTTTCCTTTAAAAAATCATTAAAATTTCGATTAACATACTCACGACCGTTATCACTTCTCAAACGTTTCAATTTGCATCCAGTCTGTTTTTCTGCCATTGCAAGGTATTCCTTAAATGCATTGAAAGCATCAGATTTATTCTTCAAAACATAAACTGTGATGTACCGTGAGTAATCGTCTATAAATGTTATAAAGTATGCTGCACCACCTTGTGATTTAACTTTCATTGGTCCACATATATCTGTATGTACTAGTTCTAATAAATTATTTGAAACTGTGGTACCAATCGATTTGAATGGTTTGGTTGACATTTTGCAAATGGAACACGTAACACAATTATTTTCATTTGGTATATTACCTTGTAATCCGCGAACCATTTCTTTTCTCTCCAATTTCTTGAGATCTGATATATTCAAATGACCGTAACGCTTGTGCCATAAATTATTTTTAGGATTTTCTGTATTTAGCATTAAATTATCCATTACCTTTGATTTAATTTTATAAATACCATTCGAAACAAATGCTTTGAATTGAAATTCTTCATTCTTAAAAATTTCCACCTTGTTTTTCGAAAATGTTATAGAATAACCTTTTTCAGATATCTTACTTATCGAAAGAAAATTAGACTTTATATTTGGTATGTATAAAACTTCCTTTAATGTGTAACATTTATTCCAAAATTTTACCTCTATTTCACCAATTCCACTTACTTTAAATTTATCACCAGAAGCAAGTATTACACTGCTATCATACTCATTTAATTTTGAAAATGCATTTTTATTTCCACAAACATGAGATGATGCACCACTATCTAGGATCCATTCATCCCGATTTTCTTCATTCATACAGGAATTGATGACAAGCATAGCACTATTTACGTTGTTTGCTTTGTTTTTGGAATAACACTGAGATTTGATATGTCCCTTTTTTCCACATTCAAAACATTTTAAATTTTTCGATTTATTTTCATTATTTGATCTACTCTCATTATACGATCTATTTTTGTTGAAGTTTTGTTTCTTGTTTTTAATTGCAAACACTTGTTCCTTACCGGTACTAACGTTTTCATTTTTACGCTGTTCTTCTTCCAAAATTTTCGTTTTCAATTGTTCCAGACTAGGCATTGCATCTCTGCTTTCAATTGCCACTACAAAATTTTCTAAATCTTGAGGTAAACTGCATAATAGAAATATAGATAATAGTTCTTCCGGAAAATTTATGTCTAGATTTTTTAAATCTTCAGCTATGGAACAAAATTTATTAATTTGTGGTCCATACTTTTCGTCAGATGTGAACTTAAATCTTACGAATTGTTTAAATAAATTTACTTTTCTTGATGGGTTTTTTGCTCTATAAATATTTTCTAATTTATACCAAGCCTCCTTTGCTGTCTTACAATCCTTAATATGTATTAGCTCAGAAGTTCTCACCGCTAATGTTATTGTTGCTAGGGCCTTGTTATCCTTGATCTTCCATAACATCTTTTCTTCTTGAGTTGCCGTTTCACTCAACGTAAATTCAATCATATCCCAATAATCTTGAGTAATTAGGAGACTTCGCATCTGTATACACCAAGATGCATAATTATCTGGATTCAATTTTTCTATTTGGTAATTTGAGTTTGCCATTTTTCGATAAATATTTTACTTTTTATATTTTATGAAATCAAATTGCACAGAATCTTTTATTGTAGATCTGGGCCCATAACCATTGTTAATAATATTACTTTTTATATTTTATATAAATTATATTTATTAAAATTAATATTTATTAGTTGAAAATTTCTGACAAACTAAAAAATATTTTTTCCAACATTAATACAAATTTCTCAAAAACTAATTCGATAGAAAATTTACATTGAAAATAAGTACAAGTATAAAAAACTAAAGTACAATAAATCCATTTCCAACAGCCGTATATATAAAATGATATATAACTGCTATCGGACGATCTTGTGCACGATAAAAACTTATATAGAACTTTAAGTTGGAAGTGTAGAAATCGGATGGCATACATTTTTTTCCGGATTTCATCGTTCTAGGGTGTGTACTACAACAACAAACTTTTTTTTTTACAAAAAATGTAACTATGGCCGTATATATAAAATGATATATAACTGCTATCGGACGATCTTGTGCACGATAAAAACCTATATAGAACTTTAAGTTGGAAGTGTAGAAATCGGATGGCATACATTTTTTTCCGGATTTCATCGTTCTAGGGTGTGTACTACAACAACAAACTTTTTTTTTACAAAAAATGTTACTATAGCCGTATATATAAAATGATATATAACTGCTATCGGACGATCTTGTGCACGATAAAAACCTATATAGAACTTTAAGTTGGAAGTGTAGAAATCGGATGGCATACATTTTTTCCGGATTTCATCGTTCTAGGGTGTGTACTACAACAACAAACTTTTTTTTTACAAAAAATGTTACTATAGCCGTATATATAAAATGATATATAACTGCTATCGGGCGATCTTGTGCACGATAAAAACCTATATAGAACTTTAAGTTGGAAGTGTAGAAATCGGATGGCATACATTTTTTTCCGGATTTTATCGTTCTAGGGTGTGTACTACAACAACAAACTTTTTTTTTACAAAAAATGTAACTATGGCCGTATATATAAAATGATATATAACTGCTATCGGACGATCTTGTGCACGATAAAAACCTATATAGAACTTTAAGTTGGAAGTGTAGAAATGGGATGACATACATTTTTTTCCGGATTTCATCGTTCTAGGGTGTGTACTACAACAACAAACTTTTTTTTATACAAAAAATGTAACTATGGCCGTATATATAAAATGATATATAACTGCTATCGGACGATCTTGTGCACGATAAAAACTTATATAGAACTTTAAGTTGGAAGTGTAGAAATCGGATGGCATACATTTTTTTCCGGATTTCATCGTTCTAGGGTGTGTACTACAACAACAATCTTTTTTTTTACAAAAAAATTTCATCGTTCTAGGGTGTGTACTACAACAACAAACTTTTTTTTACAAAAAATGTAACTATGGCCGTATATATAAAATGATATATAACTGCTATCGGACGATCTTGTGCACGATAAAAACCTATATAGAACTTTAAGTTGGAAGTGTAGAAATGGGATGACATACATTTTTTTCCGGATTTCATCGTTCTAGGGTGTGTACTACAACAACAAACTTTTTTTTACAAAAAATGTAACTATGGCCGTATATATAAAATGATATATAACTGCTATCGGACGATCTTGTGCACGATAAAAACCTATATAGAACTTTAAGTCAGAAGTGTAGAAATCGGATGATATACATTTTTTTCCGGATTTCATCGTTCTAGGGTGTGTACTACAACAACAAACTTTTTTTTACAAAAAATGTTACTATAGCCGTATATATAAAATGATATATAACTGCTATCGGACGATCTTGTGCACGATAAAAACCTATATAGAACTTTAAGTTGGAAGTGTAGAAATCGGATGGCATACATTTTTTTCCGGATTTCATCGTTCTAGGGTGTGTACTACAACAACAAACTTTTTTTTACAAAAAATGTAACTATGGCCGTATATATAAAATGATATATAACTGCTATCGGACGATCTTGTGCACGATAAAAACCTATATAGAACTTTAAGTTGGAAGTGTAGAAATGGGATGACATACATTTTTTTCCGGATTTCATCGTTCTAGGGTGTGTACTACAACAACAAACTTTTTTTTTACAAAAAATGTAACTATGGCCGTATATATAAAATGATATATAACTGCTATCGGACGATCTGTAAACAAAAATAACTCACCACACCAAAAAAAATGTTTATTTTGATAAAACAGCTGTTACGGTTTGTTTTATTTTTCGTCGGGTTGTTTTCTTTATGTGCGTATAAATGATGTACTCCTAGAACACTGACTATAAAACATCTTATGTATTCAAATACATATATTTTTCTTAGCACAAAATGAATATGTTTAGTAATTTGTTTTTGTTTTATTTGTTTACGTTTTTACGGAAACTCACCACACAACAATCTAAAACAGCTGTTAGGGTCTCTTGTTTTATCAAAAGGTTGTTATATTAACGGGCATAGAATAGATGCCAGATGATTTGGGTGCAAAATAGTCAATTTTTTAGAAAAAATAGTAAATTGATTTTTTGAAATCGTCAAAAATTGTTATAGATAAAAAACATATTTGATGATATTTCTATTTCTAAAAAATCGTCCCAAATAATACACAAGTTACAAAAACACGAAATTTTTTATTTATATATTTTTAATTTTCGGTTATTTTTAATTTTAGAAGAAATGAAATAACACCCCACATTGTGTATTTTACTTTTAAAAAATTAATAAAAAAATTAAATTTTTGAAAATGAAAAATTTTCCCAAACAACGCATACAAAAATTTGCGGTGAAACTTATATGGAATAATATTTCATTACGAAAAACTGCTTTAAAATTGGAATTAATTTTTATTTTATTTTATCGCGAGCAATATTTTACTTATTTTGAGGTTAATTTTCATCAAAAAATTGGGCGTTTATTTTTTGTCTTTGGGGTATTATTTGAGCCATCTTTTTACACGTTTTCCTTGAAATGTACTTTATTAATATATTTATTGAGAATTTTTTTCTTAAACATTTTTATTTAAATAAAAAAAATAAATAAAATAAGGCACATAATATGATATAAAAATATGGTATTAAAAACAAATCATGTATAATTATGCTATTATGCTCCATGAAACATGCATTTGTACTTCTTCTTCTGTCTGGAATCTCGTGTTTTGATAAGATAACCGGTGGCATATTTCTGGCTCAATATAGAGCCATCCGTGTAATAACGGATTTTTGCTGGTATTTACTCTTGTTTACCGCTTGACCAAGACATTCTGAATTGTGATCAGACACGTCCGATGATTGTGTATAACCTTCCAATGTGGCCAGTGTCCTATAACTGCTTTTTACCATTTCGCCTAAAGTATAGTGCCAATTGGCTATAAGCGCCGCCTCAAATCTTAAAGATGTTTCAATGTACACATGGCACCACTTATACCGAAGCAGCATGTACGCTGGACTCCCTGTAGTAATTAACTACAGTGCAAAGCAGTCCACCAGATTATTGAAGCATTAGCTAGAATTGGTCTAATTACACTTTTAAAAAGCCAAGACCTCATTTCATGCCCATAGTTTTCCTTCATATTGCCCAGCACCGATGTGCTTTGTTGATACTATCCTCTATGTGGTGTCTCCATTTTAATATTTGGTCAAGGATTACACCTAAGTACCTAACTTTGTCTGTTACTGGTTGAAATTTTTGTCTTTTTTGTGGAAATATGAGATTTCCGTCTTCGCCGGGTTAACATTGTTACCTCTCGGTTGAGCGCAGATCAGTGTCGTATTGAGAGCATCCTCAGACCTGTTACACAAGCAATTTGGATCCTTTCCCTTTAAAAGTATTACGAGATCGTATGCGTTGCAGACAGGTCTAAGTGTTTTCTCAGTTAGGGTCCATAGGAGGCTATTTATCGTGGTAACCCAGAGTAAAGGTGACAAAATGCCACCCTGTGGTACACCGCGAATTAGCATTTTCCTGATAATTACATCGTACATCTCACAGCTTATCCATCTGTTCATTAGCATGTAGTCGATCTAGTTATGGAGCACGCGGTCAACATAAATCTGTTCTAGAGATTGGGTAAGAGAATCAGTGTGCACATTGTTGAAAGCGCCTTCGATTTTACTGCATACCGCCAGTGTGTATAATTTTCTATCGAAGGATTCACCTATGTAATGGACAACTACATTTAAAGCGGTTTTCACCGATCGTCCCTTTCCATAAGCATGTTACTTAAAATTTAGGACTTTTCGTCTATTCTTTTCAAGGTTTTAAGTAGAAGGAAGTAAAACTTATCGGTCTATAGGATTTAGGTGTCGCAATAGCTCGGTTCCCTGGATCAAGCATGCAATGAATATCTAATATTTTTACAGCCAGCTCAGCATTTTGACCACCAAGAATTTCTAATATACATTTATTATTTGCACTATAAAGTGCATGCATGGGCCACTATTTTGTTGTTGACCAGGACTTCTATTTATCTCTGTTGTTCTATTGGAATTTTGCCTGTCAGGTTACCGGCATCGTAGACTGCATAGCAAAAATCGTCCCGGTGTCTTCTAGCAACTTTGGCGTAAGATTGACGACTCTTTTCCTTATTCACTGTCCAGCTTCCACTTTCTCATTTTTCAGGACTTTAGAGATATCCTTATCTTCGAGGTTGATCTCGAGAACGTGGTCGCCTTCGAAATATCTGGCTTAGCGTTGTTACTCTTACTCGCAGGAATTTGACTTGAGCTTTCTTTGAGTGAAGTATGCCTTAGCTTCGACTGTGTATTATAAGAAGGCGTTGCTCTTTTTCTTCTTAGGTTAATTCTCAGTTGTCATATCCTAGAAAACCTGATCCTCTTTGCTTCAGATCTTGTGAGGGAGTCCGATTTTTCTTGGGAGTGTCGTGAGATTGACTAACTATTATTTTCTCAAGCATCTTTTTTAACTTCCTCCTCTGATCCATCATCACCCCAAAATCCGCCATTTGCCTCTATTTACTTGTAAATTGCAATATAAATTAAAAACGGTTCTTCTAATTGGTGGATTGGTGATTAAAAAAATGTAAAATGTAGATAAATATAAACCCCACATTTTAAAATCATTTTGCGCCAAGACACTTAGTAAGAAAAATTATTATAATATTGTTAGGGTTTTTAACTTTCTTGTATTTTATGTCAAATCCAAACTGACAACATCGTCTTTTCCCTCTGTATGGAAGCTAATACGTATTGTACCTATTCTGAAACCTGGCGTTGTTTACGATATAGATGATTTAAGGCCTACTTCGCATATAACATATAAATAAAGAATATGGTTTCTCTTGACTTGACGAAAGAATTTAATTAAATTAATTACTCTGTAATGATTCATAAACTGAACGAGTTTTTTGGTTTCTCGAAATCAGCTTGTAAGTACCTACCTTTCTTGTAGGCAACAGTTTGATGGGAAATATTCCCGGCTTTTACCACTAGATAATGTAGATGTTTTCTTTTTGCGGATGATGTCTTTCTCCTTTTTACTGCTAATCGAGATAATAGTGATGGACTTGAGTCTAATATTGATTATAGTCTGGCACGTTTTTCTCTTCTAGTAATTCATTAGTTAGTTAGTTAGTTTGAAAGGAGGATGTACATATATACATCAAATCAAAAGAAATACACCTAGGCCTCTATCGGGCCTGTTGTGCGCTCCTTAACCAGTGCCTCAGGTGAGAATCAAACCCACCACCTCCGTCTACCAGACTAGAACTGTAACCACTAACCTACCGGAGGCCAGTAAGTAATTCTTTAGTTGTTAATTCTGGGAAGACTAAAGCTATGCTTTTTGGTCTCTCTTTGGTGTTTGGGTCTTCATATTGATGATCGGCTTACTTTTAAGGGACATGTTGACCGCGTATGCTCCGATAAATAAATTGTGGCTTTATTAAATAAATCGGCTTTTATTTATATATCGTTTATTCTCGCTACGATGCAAATTGACCCAATTGTGACCGTTTGATCACAATAATTTTATTATGAATTTTGTTAGGGAAATGTCAAATAGCCAGCCACAAAGATCACGTCTTACAAACGCTCAGCCGCAGCCACACGCACAGTCTCAGGTCCCACACCCTCATGGTCAATCTTCATCAAACTCTAAAGAAAGTGAACAAGTATTATATGAATAATACTTGTTCACTTACCGAAACAGTACAAGATCAATTAAACGCCGAAAAAATTAAGATTTGTCCGCTGGCAGCGTTCTCAGGTAAGCCAGAGGAATGGCAAAGTATTATCGAACGTCTTTTCGCTAGAGGGATAACTGGGAGGGAGTCAGAACCATATTTGCAATACGGCGTATACCATTTAACCATACCACTGTGGATGTCAGTCCACTTGAGAGCAACCGCACGGTTGTAATTTTTTTATGGAGTTTGACAAACGTCCGGTTTAAGCCTGTATTGTTGATCATGGTGTACTGGATATCAGGTGACATATAATTTAGCATAAACATATGGTGAAAATGCATTAATGTCGTTGTAATATATTACATATATAACAAAATTTAATATTTTGTTGCTCCTCCTTTATTAGGTATTGCCTCCTTAAGACGTTTTGCATACTTAGAGTCAAATTGTTTAAGGCATTATATGGAATCGCATTTCTCCTGCATCCTTTCCTAAAATATATCGATGTTTTTCCGGCTTCTAATGGAATTTTGTCATCTAGAACAGTTCACAAATGTTCTTTTGGATTCACTTCGGGAAACGATTGTAACAAGTCTACCCGCTCCTCCGGCTGAGAAACAGAATTGAAGTATGGTCATCATCTTATTTGTAGTCTTTAATTTTCTTTCACAGAACTTCTTTAAACTTTCTTTTGACTTTCTTATTTTGTACATGTTTACTATATTTCATGTTCCTGATAATGAAATTTTGTATTTTCCTTGTATTTCATCCGACAAAGGTTTAATTTTGGCCGTCTTGTAAAATTGATTAATTAAATTTTAATTTTTACCAATTGATCAGTTTCTAATATAAAAATGTATTTGGAAAATAGAAATATCATAAATTAACTTACCTTTTTATTTTTATAAAATTTTTAATAATTCTACTCCAAAAAAATTACACTTCATTTTGTTGGACTCATATTTTACTTGCATTTAATAATAGAGAAAATTAGTGATCATACAATTTTACACTTCATTTTGTCCGATAGTGTAATTCTTCATCAATTGAATTGAAATCAGTCAATTCAGCAAGTGCGAGATATTTTCAGTTGCCACTACAATGAATTTTTTGCCTTTAATGATGTGCTATTTTAAATAATCTCAATAAAATTGTTTTGCACGGGATCAGGTTCGTAGTTATGCCTATATAGACGATGGATCTAACGCCACCATAGTGGACAGCCAAATAGCACATCAACTGAGAATTGTTGGTAAAATTGCACTCTTGAGTTATATGTCATCCGAACAAACAGAAATTATTAAAATGGGAATACGTGAAATTGAGGATAAATTAGTAAAATATAAAATGTCAAATGTCTATACGTCATCCAATTTAGCGTAATCACTTTATACATAATCGCCGCATTTGATCCTATATAATCGGTCTCAACGAATATTTCATATATAGTAGAAGGCAGTTGGCATTTATTCTTATCTTATGTCAAAAGCATGGGTAACGTCTAATAATATTGCCGAACAGTACTTTTTTTGTTCAAAAGACTTTCGCGAAAGCCGAATTTATGATCTGGGGTAATGTTTTGACTTTTTTTAAGAATGTTTAATTTTTCGTTTGAAAAACTCTAAAATAGTTTTGACAGACAAGGTAATAAGGTGATCGGTCTACAAGAGGATGCCAACGTTAAATCCTCTCGTGGCTACGGTACCATAATTATTTGGGAGATTTTCCATACGCTCTGAAAAGCTCCTAGAGACAAGATCGCATTAAATATTTCCTGCTAGGTTTCCAATCTAACTATTCGAAATATAAGCGTGCAACGACCTGGATGCAGCGATATGTCGAGAATCTTAAAAATTGTTCTAATGGTACAAAGTGTATAAAAGGGCCCTTGACGGTGGATGAAAAACGTACGGCAAAATTTTATTTATATCGTTGGGCACAAATGCATGTTTATCCAGAAGATTTGGCCAATCTTACAAACAACAGCAAAATAGTAAATAGCTCTTTAAAAACTTTATAGGTGAAGATGGTCTAACGATGCAATAGTCGTCTATAGCGCGCCCAGTGTAGTCCAGTTTCTGCAAGAAAGGCAATAATATTGCCAAATAATCATACACTTTCACATCTTATAGTTCAATATAACCACAATAAATTTCTACACATATATACGGCAACCATTATATGTAAGACAAGGCAAACTTTTTGGATTCCGCTAACCAAATGAGCGCACATTTGAGTGATTGAGTTCAGCTCTTTGTTAGGCCATTTACCTACACAAGAGTAGTTTTTGTGGACCACTAAATGTGGTCCAAATCAAAATTGTTTTTTTAAATGTTTTACAATTCGCGCAGTTCAACTAGAACTAGCCACAGACTTGTATAGTGATGCATTTATATTGTGCCTTCGAAATTTTATGAATAAGAGAGATATACCACTACAGATAAGAAGCATTTGTACAAACTTTGTTGTAGTAAATGAATTAAAAGGTTCTGGAGACTTTCTTGACCACGATGGCATCACAAGAAAATTAGCCTCCTGGTAATGAAATGGATTTATAATATACCAGCCAACTAACCGCAAGGAGGAGCATGAAAGCGTTTAGTAAAATTCTTTAAAAAGTTTTTACATAACATGTTAAAAGAAAAAGCGCCAGTTTACTTATTGAGGCCTAATGTATAGTTAACGCTCGACCACTAACCCAGTTACCTGTCACTCCAGATGAGCCTAAGCCTCTAACCCCTAACCACTTCCTAATAGGGTGTTCAAATTCTACGCAAACACCTTCATCATTTGAGCCTCGCTAAATATGTTTACGTAAACAATGGAGAGTGTAAAAAAATAAAAAAAAATTATTTGGAAGAGGTGAATAAGGGAGTATTTGCCCAAACTTACGAGGCTAACTGTGTGTTGTTTTCCAGCCCAAACACTCAACAAAGGAAGGTTAGTTTTGATTTGTGACCCTTATGCCCCTAGGTCACTTTGAAGGCGAGGAAGAGTAATTTAGTTATATCACGGTAAAGATGGAATAGCCAGATCAGCAGATGTTAATACGGCGTACTCAAACGCCCTATTTCTTAATTGGCAGTATTGGACGTTGAGATTTCCCCAGATGGCCGAATATGTGATTTTCAAGTGATCGATTAACGGGGATTGGAGTGTTGGTGACATGGTAACCTTGCATTAGAGATGACAATAAATGTATTATTTGATATGTATTTGCATCTATACACTTGTAAATTACAATATGAATTTAAAACGGTTCTTCTAATTGGTGTATTGGTGCTTACAAAATGTAAAAGGTAGAGAAATATAGAACCCATATTATACATGGTGTGTAACACCAAGAAATATTAATCTAAGACCCAACAATGTGTATATATTGTGGGTCCTTGTGAAATTTTGAAACGAACGATGTCCGTCTGTCTGCCTGTGTAAAACAAGCTCACGTTAAAACTAAGCTAAGGATATCAACCAAATTCACAAAAAAAAAATATTGTTATTCTAAGCAGTTCGGTATTGAAAATCAGCAAAATCGGTTGACGACGTAAAAAGTTATGAGTAAAATTTAGGACTACCTCAAAAAAAATTATGTTTTTTCTTCTTTTCTTCAGCATTATTCGCAGAAACTTTGAAAGATAATTAGATGAATTTTGTCTTACATTATTTTTTCTGCCAGGGATCAAGTATGTGGAAAATCATAAAAATCGATTCAAAATTTCCCATATCCCCCCTTTAAATATATAAATTTTATTAATTAATAAAGCAATTGGGTAAAATTTGACATGAATTTATTAGCTTTATTCCAGAACTTTTCTGGCTAAAGAGAATTAATGAATTTTCTCTTCGTACTTATAAAAAGTACGGGAACAGAAAAAACTAAATTTCTCTTTCAATAAATTTGTATTGATGTTTATTCATATAAATTTCTATTGATATTAAAATTAAATTGAAAAACTACAATCACACATACTTACTTATTTATAAAAATAAATCAAAAATATCAAACATTTTATTTCTATTTGCCAGGAAAAAATGTTCTGGCCAAAGTATAACAAGTAGTCCAACTCTCACAAATAAGAAATTACTCTCTCACATCTACGAGTGCCGTGTGAATTAGACTCTCTTGTGAGAAATTAAAACTTGTCAAAACACTCAAATGTTTAACTTACATTTTTGGCCACTTTTATGTATCGTACGCGAAATTGCAGTTATCCACAAAAAAACCGCAATTTTTTAAAATAGTTTTAAAGCACTTTTAATTTAGAATTTTGTTTAATTTTCATGAACTGGAAAAAATTTTTGGTTAATTTATTGACATTTTATTTTTGTTGTTGTTGAATTTTATGTTACAAACAAAGTTTAAATTTTTGGTATTGAAAATTCGAACAAATTTAAAATTGTAACTTTTTTTATAAAACTCTGTGTGTTTAGAATGCACCAATACATATACATTTTTGTTACTAACACATATTTAGATTTAGGTACTTTTTCACTAACACATGCTTAGAGTTAGGTACTGCTGTCAAAGAGTCGGACTACTTGTTATACTTTGGTTCTGGCTAAAACCTGCAAGTTCTGGCAAAGAGAAAATAATTTTAATTGCTCAAATTTGTTCTCTTTTACAATTTCTGGTAAAAACCTGCAAACTTGACAAGTAAAGGAACAAAGCTATTATGTGTGCACAAAAATTATTTTGATATTTTATTATTGATGGAATTAATGTTATTGATGGAATCAATGTTAATGTCTGGTATACAGCTTTTAACCATACTATCGACTATCCGTTCCAAGGTGTTAAGTAGGATGGACGTAAGACTTATCGGTTGATAGGACTTAGGTGCCACATAGCTAGGTTTCTCAGGTTTGGGTATAAATATTTACCTGCAACCTGCCATTTTATGGGGATATATGTGAATTTTAAGCATGCAGTGAATATCTGAGACAGATGCACGGAAAACAGTCCCGCTTCCACCTGTAAAAGTTCCGAAAAAATGTCATTCGACCCCGCAGCTTTATAGGGAGCAAAGCTCTTGAATGTCCATTTAACCATGACAGATGTAATAACTATTTCCGTATTCGGTTCATCATTTGTTACGGAGTGCCGCATTTTTCGGGATGGTTTCGAGGTTTGCTCGCTAGTTAGCGATTTTACTCTGAGATCTAGTGGCTTATTGTGTTACCCTTAGAGTTACCATTCCCTTATATTGAGAAAATGGTTTCCCTCCCTAATTTCGTTGACTACTTGGTTCTTGCTATCTCCGTAAAAACATAAAAGAGCTCTACCAAGGTAGAGTAGTCTGTGCGCTTGTAAAGTAAAGTCTTCTTCGTCCAAACAGCTATAACGTGGGTTGCCTGTACGTTTTGACATATATCCAATCATGAGTTCCCAGTAATTATAGGCTTCAATTAGAAGTATAATCGAGTACTTTCTAAGAGACAAGAGAGTGCTAGTACTATCCGTTGTCAGAGTGGGCTAGACAGGAATTCATATTCTACAAGTTGTAATATTTTACCTTTTGAGTTACTTCTCACTCAAAGCCCAATCATATATACATTTTAATAGCGTCAACAAAGGAGTGCGAATATCACTTTGGAAAAGGGTTTAGTCTAGGGACGACCCTTTGTTTGCGCAATCATCAGATGTGTCGTTTTCAGGATGACCTCATGTCCTGGAACCCATATAATTTAACGTGGTGTGCCAATGATTGAATAAAATTGAAAAGACATTTCCATTTAATAACTTGATTGATGCAAGGCTGTCCAAGTATATATATGTATAGATTGAATTTAGTTTATTGCTTAAATGCGTTGAAATTTATTACAATTTGCTTGGAATCTAAGCTCGATTGTAATCAAAAGTTATTTTCTGAAGAAAAATACTTCCGGTTGATATATTTGTACAAAGTATTACGAATACTGTTTAATATAAACAATTTCTTTTAGCATAAAATTTAATTCATCAATACCGCCGAGACCAGAACATAATTTAACATGATTTGTTTCAGAAACTACATAGTGCCGGTCCACACTAGGAGACTCTTGTTGAGAAACTTTTGATTTTGTGTGTTGATATTTCTTTCTCTTACATACAAAAATTAAAAGTTTCTTGGTGTGAACCAAGTCTTAATTGCATTGATTTGTTTTTGTACGAATGAGAAACATAACAAACCAAGTTTCCGAGTACAAAAGCTCCATACCGCGAGCTTCTTTTTTGATTCCCAGCAGTTCGACGGGACAGTTCCGAACCTACCACTTGTGGTGGCCCCTAGCCACCTGACTACCATTTTAACATCGTCACTCTACACCCTACAAAGAGACAGTAAAGAGACGATTGCCTCCGCTCTCACTTACAAAGGGGACACTAAAGTGTCGACTATCTTCATTCTTGATTACAAAGAGTTTATTTGTGACGAAACATGCGAATTGGAGTCAGCCAGGTGGTACTTCCGAAAGTAGTTATTTTACCCATCTTTTGGAGAAATGATTATTACTTTCTACTGGATGACTCAAATTTATATCTTTCGGGTCAATCGTCACATTATTGTTCCATAGTATTCTAGAGAGTGGACACTTGAAATTTTTAAATTTTAGTTCCATTAATATCTATCCACTTGGCTGACTCCAATTCGTATGTTTTTGGTCTTTCGTCAAAAATAAACTCTTTGTAAACGAGAATGAAGACAGTCGTCACTTTAGTGTCCCCTTTGTAAGCGAGAGCGGAGGCAATCGTCTCTCTACTGTCTCTTTGTAGGGTGTAGAGTGACGATTGACTTCCTCTTAAGACAAGCCCATGTTAAAATGGTTGGTCACCTAGGTAGTCAGGTGACTAGGGGCCACCACAAGTGGTAGATGAAGTGGTCAGTTCGGGACTGTCCTTTCGAACTGCTGGGTTATTATCGAAACCTGCTATTGGCATTTTATCATCACGATGTCCTATATTTACGATTAATTTTAAACCACTTAAATTTGTAAACATCGAGAAGATTTATTCAGTACTCATTTTTTATTTTCTTGCATTATTAATAGACATAGTTTTATGTATATGTTTATAATGAAATCATAATATTTATTTGGCCGTAGGTTTTGTTTGTTATTAATGCTTTTTCAGATTATTTGACACTAAATAATGAATTTCGAAAATGTTTTCTTATATGTATATGATCATTTATGTAATGTGTGCATATGTATATATGTATTTGTAAAATACGTGTAACAGTTTAGTTTATTGCCTCTTAAATTTAACCCATATTGATGAAAATCAATTAAATTGTCATTGCATTAAAAATTGCAGTTTCATAAAGAAATATACATACATACGTACATATCTATATTATTCGTATTTTATAGTACTACTTAAAAAAATAACTTCAAATTAAACTCGATAAATTTTTCATGTTTAAAAACATCTTAATATTTTCATACTTTGGTTTAATCAAGTCAGCTGGAACGAAACGTAATGTCAAAAAGAAAAAAATAATAATAGCTGTAAAATTTTTTTAATTAATTATTGATTACGATTAAAAATAATATAAAAATAATCAAAGATTAATTTATATTAATGAAAATAATCGAAAAAAATCAAAACTGATCAAAATTAATCTTCAAATAAATAAATATTTGTATTCGAGATTCGCAATCCGATGTACAAAAAATTATTTTTATTAAAGATAAGTTTTATATGGAAATAAAAAAGTATGTCCTTTTTTACTACAGTAATATTAACTACGTTGAATCGCCCGCTAAATATTTATTTTCAGATTTCAGATAATATAAACTGCTAAGTGTGCTACATGCTATCGACAAATTAAAGGAACCAGGGAAGTGACTTCTTAAAGCTTTACCGCCTTATTCAAAAACGATTATTAAAGTTAACAATGGTTTACTACACACTTTTTCCATATATAAACAGGTTTTAACAACCATTGTTAACTTAATAATCGTTTGTGCATAAGACGATTATTGATTACATGTGTCATTGGATTACAGACAAATTAAAACGTAAATCTGCTGCCATGGCGTGTAAAAGAACTTTCGGAACACACTCGGCTGAAAATATTTCTCAAATGATAACTGAAATAAACACCATTTTTGGATTAAATAATTTAAATATAGTAATGACGATAACGGACAATGGTTCTAATTTCGTAAAGGTATTTCGAGATTATAGCGTAGGAAATAACATTTTTGAAGACCAAAATAATAAAGAAATACCTTACTTTGAAAATGGGTGATGGTTGCCTACTCATCAAAGATGTTGCATCCATACCCTAAATCTGCTTGCTTCAACAGACTACAATATAATACTTAAAACTGAGCTATCACTTTAAATGAGATCGAAATAAACTTGATAAATCTATAGTTTTGTTTATTGTTCGAATAAACTGTTCTCCATTAGTCATAATGGAAAAATATGGATACTTTACTAAATATAATAAAAATTATCTGTAGCATAAAACATGTATCGCTTATGCCGACAAAATATTGAAAAAGCGGTTAAAAATAATATTATATTACAAAGTGGATAAAACAGTCAATACTTTTAATATTTTACTGATCGTGGCTTTGTTTGTATGTATTTCTTGCGTTCAATGTTCTGTCCAATTGTTACACTATCCGCTTTATGAATAATGCTGTGTAAGCAATTAATTACTATATATTATAAGAACTTTTTCAATAAAGACACACTTCGCTTAACACAGGAGAGTTGTAATTTAGCTCTTGCGAAGAATTAAGATTGAACTTAAACATTGGCACAAATTAGTTTTATTAAAGTATAAATGACATTTGTTATGATCGAAGGGCCGATCATACGAACCCCCTTCAAAAAAATGTCTAAAACTTCCACAATTGTCTTATAACCATTCGCAATGAAATTAAGCATAACAAATCTTAAATAATAATAATTTACAATTTAATGAGTATCGGCCTACGTTTGACCTATACTGAATGCCATAATTGCTTAAAGTCTTTGGAATTAAGGTAAAATTAAACATATACGTTTCTTTATGAAAATTAATTCATTTTTAAAATATTTTCATGGTGTAGTGTACCATATGATCGGCCATGTCTGACTATACTTTCCTAATTGTTCTTTATAAAAATCACAAATAAATGATTTGGCGATAGTATTTAATTAGCTGTATGTAGAAATAAATTTTCTATTAAAGATCTCCATATTCAATTCGATTTATACATAGAATTATATAATATTAATACATATATAAATATGAGAAGGATCCGTTCAAAATTTCGTTAATAATTCCGATATTTTTTTACTTTTTGTAGATGAAAATATGTGAAATATTTTTTAAACTGCAAATTTTAATTCAGAGAATAGTACATGACAAAGTATAACAAGTAGTCCGACTCTATGACTGCAGTACCTAACTCTAAGTATGTGTTAGTGAAAAAGTACATAACTCTAAATATGTGTTAGTAACAAAAATGTATATGTATAGGTGCATTCTAAACACACAGAGTTTTATAAAAAAATAAAATTTTAAATTTGTTTGAATTTTCAATACCAAAAATTGAAACTCTGTAAAATAAATAACTGCAATTTTGCGTACGATCCTTAGAAGTGGCCAAAAAAGTAAGTTAAACATTTAAGTGTTTTGACAAGTTTTAATTTCGCAGAAGACAGTCGAATTCACACGGTACTCGCAGATGTGAAAGAGTAATTTCCTATATGTGAAAGTCGGACTACTTGTTAGACTTTGGTACATGATTTAAAAATAGAAGTTTGTTTCAATTTTATTTTTTGACAAGGAGATATTTGAAGTTTAATTTTGGTTGAATATTCAAGGAAAACGGTTAAATACTTTAAGAAATTTTTAAGCAAAATGTGTAGTTATTAAAAATGAAATTCCAACAGTATTCATAAGCTTTTGCCAAATTTAAAAATTATGAAGTTCAAAAGCATATTTAGGACTCAAGTTACAAAATATAAAAATATTTAATAAACAACTTTTAGTTTCTTCTTCTATTATACCTTTTGATTATTTGAAAAATTGTATTAAAATTATAAATATAAGAAAACTCTCATTTATATGTTAATTATTAACGTGAGGTTTCATACGTGCCATATCCACAAACAGAACACTAATTCATATTGCACTTGAAAGTAGACACGATATTTCAGATTACGTTTTTAAAACGCAATGTATAATGGGCCATAAATCGTATACATATTTCGGCAATGAACTGTAAATAATTGCAAATAGATGACGTTCACGTCCCATTAGTGCTTACAATATTAACAATTTTGGCAATTCAATATAGAGAAGAAGTTATACCAAATGTATTCAATATGTTTTTATTGCATGTACGGAGCTTAGTTTATGGATGTCCGGAGCATCTTGTTACAACATCGAAGTGGCTGCAATCATATTAACACTTTCGCTTTCACGAATTAGTTGAATTTAGGCAAATTTTTTTCGTCTTTTGGCGAATTGTAACAAAAATTAAAATTTTTCATTAATATTTAAAATAATTGTTTTATTTCAAATTTGTACACATAGCATTATTTTAAACATAAACTTCATATCAGTGTTTAAAAAACTACCTTAACTACTAAGTATTTTTCTATTTTCTATAACTACTTCTCCAAAGAATTTCCGGTAGCGGAAGCAATAGTTAAATTTTATTTTGTAGTTTTTATTTTCTATAACTATTGCTACCTTTGGTAGTAGTAGTATAAAATAAACTACAAATGAAGTAATAGTTTAAAAATATGAACTATTGCTACTGAAGATAACAATAGAAATTTATTGAAGTAGCAATATAAAATTTATAGAAGTAGCAATAGAAAACTACTAAAGTAGCAATAGAAATAATAAAAATAATAATGGTAGCAATATAGTTGTTAAAAAATAAACATACAGGAGCATATTGTTTATACAAATGAAAATGCATAGAAATGTTTTCTAGTGTTGCCACACATAATAGGAAATTGTAAGTGTAATTTTTTAGTTTTGTTTTAATAATTTTGAATTGACATTTAATAGTCTTCTTAAATTTTTAACCAATGCCGAGCATTATTGTGTTTGACACTCTAAAATTCATTAGTAATATAAAATAACTTCGAATTTACAAAATTCATCTTTGGCAACTTTGTTTTGTTACAAAAATTGACAATTTTATTAAAATTAATGAACATTTTTATATCAAAAAGTGATTGTGAAGGAAAAGAGATTGTGGAGAAAGAGTGATTGTAAAGGAAATAAATTTATTCGCTATTTAAAATGCCAAGAAAAAGTGTAATGGATTTCGAAAAACATTTTGAAAAAAGAGATGAGATGCGATATGCAAACATTGCAACAAACAATTTAAAACAGAAAGAAAACTTAATTTAAAAAACATGTAGAAAAAGTGCACAAAATAGTAATCAGAAATGAAATAAATAAAGAAAATGCACAAAAAACACAAGTTTCTATTTCCAAATATAAAACCAAAAATATTAAATGTGAAATAAACAAGAAACTCCTGATAAAATCATACATTGGCTTAGTGACTGAAGATGCGGCGTCCTTTAATTTTTTAAACTCACCTAACATGAGAAACATAATTGATCCCATTTGTAAGGGAATAGAATTGAACTCTGGGAAAAAATTTTGTTTAAATGCAACAAATTGCAAAAAGACGCTATGTGAAGTTGCAGAAAATATAGTAAAGTCTATATCAGCTGAGTGTGAAAATCGATTAATTTCATTAAAAATTGATAGTGCATCAAGACTTGTAAGGAATATTTTCGGCATTTCCGCACAGTATATAAAAAATGATGAAATCAATTCAAGAATTTTGGTAATGGTAGAACTGAAGGGACAGCACTCATACACTTCTAAAAAATTAGGAATAGAAATACTAAATGTTCTTAATAAATACAAAATAAATTTGCAACAAATTGTTACTATAACAAGCGATAATGGTAGTAATATGATAAAATCTACAAAAATTTTATCGCATTGCTTAAGTGAGGAAGAATGTTTTGTGGATGATACGTATAACAACAATTTATACTTTGAAACTATTAATTCAATGGAATGTCAAACTGAGTTGTTGCATGTTGGGGAAATCGAAATATGCCTTTGTGCTGCTCACACTTCCCAGCTGTGGGCATTAGATACTATAAAAAATGCCAACATTAAAGATAAAATAATTAATTGTCGAAATATTGTAAAATTTTTAAGAAAAAATTAAAATGGTTTCAAAGACCTTTTTGAAATAAAATCTTTAAAATTACCACAGCTGGACTGTCCTACACGCTGGGGATCCACGTATAATATGATTAAAGATTTGCAAAATGCCAAAGAAATAATTGAGTCCGTCGAATCAGTGGAACACAAATCCTCTGATGAAAGTTTTAAAATAAATTCTGATTTTTAGGAATTTATTGATAGCTACTGTATAGCCCTTTCTTCACTACAAAAATCCATTATAAAGTTTCAACAGGAACACCTACATTACAGTGATTTTTATTTACAGTGGCTAAGATGTAAACTTTTAACAACAGAAATAATAAAGGAAAACAACACGAAGAAGGAATCAATGTTATTTAAAATAAGCTCAGTATTGCTTCAGAGCATGGAAAAACGCGAAGAAAAGTTACTCTCAAATTGCGGTTTATTATCTTGTTCATATCTTGACCCCAGAATTCGCCATCTCCTCACAGATAATCAAAAATTAAACGCAATCAAATATTTGAAGATGTTGTGGCAGAAGATAAAATTGGTGTGCGGAGTGGAAATTGGCAACACCACTACATCTAATATAATAACACCAGAAATACGCAAAGAAAACGATGATGATGATGATATTCTTAATAATTTTTAAATCAAGTTTTCCGGGGTAATGAAGTCAACAATGTTGACGTTAATTATAAAATTAAAACACTTAATCTGCCACAAGCCCTGTAAATGTTTTTAATTTTTGGAAAGACAGAAAGTATAGTGACCCGGAGTTATATGCACTTAGTAATGTCTGTATTAAATTTCACCACAAATTTCTTTTATGATGTTTTAATATTTTTTAATTTTAGGTCTCAGTTGAACGAGCATTTTCGTCTTTAAAATTAGTTTTAACGGAAAACCGAAACCGTTTAAGTAAAGAAACTCTTGACAATATTCTACTGGTAAAATTGAATCCATCATTTCTATGTGAGGGAATAGACAACTTGACACTTTTCGAGCAAGATGATGAAAACAATGAAATGTAGTCCATCAGTTTATAATTAAAATTTTAATCTATTTATTCTTATAACTTGAACATTATTTTTTTATTTAAATTTACATACATAAGGAGTGAGATCGAAAAATTCTTAACACACGTTTTTCATTACATTTTTCAACCAAAGTATTATTTGATATTTTTTTGATCAAGTTACCTTTGAAAAACATGTCAGTTATTATGTGTAATGTCAATTATATTAATTTTTTTGTTAATCTGATTAAAATGAGTGACCAGAAAAAAAGTGCGTACTGAAATTATTAAATATTTTCAACTAAACCCAACTTGGTCTTACAAAAAGTTGGCCAAGCATACAAAGGTCTGCCGTCAAACTGTTTCCAATGTTATTAAGCAGTACCGGGAGAACTTGTCAGTTGATAGAAAACATGGTTCAGGTAGAAGGAATGGTCCACATGATGTTTCTAAACCCAAAAAAATAGAACGCATTTTCAAAAGAGCTCCCAACACATCCGGTAGGAAAGCAGCTCGGTTAGCTCAGTGCTCGGACTATTTGGTACGAAAAGTTAAAGCTAATGCAGGTTTAAAAACATACAAGGCTCAAAAAGTTCCTGACAGGAACGCTGCTAAAAATTTAGAGGCCAAAAACAGAGCACGGAAATTGAAGTCAATTTTTATAAAAAAATATTCTTGCTGCATAATGGATGACGAAACGTATGTTCTGGCAGATTTTCGCAACTTCAGGTCAAAGTTTTATGTTGCTGATGCTCGAGGGAATGTTGAAGAAGTTTAGGACCCAAAAAGCAGACAAAATTTCCCCAGAAAGTTCTTGGTATGGCAAGAAATATGCAGTTGCGGCAAAAGAAGCCAATCATTTGTTACAACGGCTCTATAAATACCGAAATTTACATCAAGGAATGCTTACAAAAAAGGCTGCTTCCATTCATAAGACTTCATAATGTGTCCACTTATTTTTGGCCTGACTTGGCATCCTGTCACTATGGTAAACAAGCCCTTGAGTGGTACAAGAACAATAATGTGGTATATGTACCAAGAGAGGCAAATCCTCCAAACTGCCCGGAGCTAAGGCCAGTGGAGAGATATTGGGCTCTTGTTAAAAGAGAATTGAAGAGTACAAAAAAGGTGTCCAAAAGTGTGGTATATATTAAGCGGAGATGGACTACATGTTCGAGCAAAGTGACAGAAAGCACTATAAAAACGTTAATGGAAGGGTTTCCGAAAAGGGTTCAAAATTTCATCACTAGTGATTAAAACTATAAAAATATTTTTTTTTTTGTAAATTGTAATAATAATTTGAATCAAATAAAAAAAAATAAAGCTGTAAGTTTAGTGGTTTCTTTTTTATAAACATATATGTATGTTAAGAATTTTTCGATCTCACTCCTTATGTATGTACATTAGAGGTGTCCAAAAAATATCGATATTGCTCCGATGGGTCTTATTTTGTTAAGTAATTAATTTGCGTGCCGGAAATCGATTGAAAAGTGTATAATTCGGTAAATAATAGGACTTTTTTGTGACATTAAAATTAACTTTTCTTAGAATTTCATCCAACGAGTATAAAACATTTAACACCCATCAGAGCAAAATCCTATCAATCTAAGTCTGAAATTCTTATACAATTTTACCTAAGAAATATATTTGCTTTCTTTGTAAATTATATAATTTAAATGTTCTTATGTACATGTTAAGGACTTTTTTGGGATAATCGTTAGTATCGAAAAATTCAAATAAAATTTGATATAAATAGAATTTGGAAAAACGAAAAACCATTTAGTTAAAATTTAACGAAGTTTATGATATATTAATGTCAGATAATTATGTACATATATTACATAAATCTATGTAAAAATAGAAAAAAGGTGAAATTTTTCAGAAACATTTCAAGATTTACAATATTTTTGATATTCGCAAAATTCTAAAATGCTATTGAAAGCGTGTCTCAATTACCTTTCATATGATATCAGAACGATCTTTTTATTCTTTGACACTGCTCACCGAGAATGAACTACAGTTTCATTTTCGGTGGGAACGTCAGTACCTTATTTTTTCTCAATACGAAGGGGCCACCTTAATGCAAATAATAAGAAAAAACTATTGAAAATCATAACAACATACAACGTTTATATCTGTGTTTTCTTTATTTGTTTTGATTTTATGAATGAGTTTATTTTTTACTAACAATATTTAAGTAGCATTGCTACCAATCTTTAAATAAATAGTATTGATAGTAGAAATGTCAGAAATAGTATTAATAGTAGAAATATATATTGCTACCTATTGATACATTGAATGTATTACATTCAATTGCTACTTGAAAAGGAGCAATAAAAATGTAGCAATAAAATAATATTTTTCATTTTTCGTTTTTAGGCTACTACTTCAACTATTGCTACCAAAATTTTATGGTAGCAGTAGTAGTAGAAAGTGATAGACTAGTAGCTTTGACGCATTTTTAAATTAAAAAATAGTATTTTTTCGTTGCTACTGCTACTTGTAGTCTAGCCTTTCAAACACTGCTTCATATCGCCTTTATTGTCAGAAGGTTAATCAGGTTGACATAAGGAGAAATTGAAACTACCTTCTAATATTTTTATACCATGGAATAGTAATTGAAATTAAGATTTTTAATTAAAAAATTTACACTCAAATTCAATTAAATTTGTTGTCAAAATGTATTGAACATTATTTATATATGCGAAGCAAACCAGATTTTAAAAATTTTTGACATTTTTAAAAAAATATTTTGTATTAATACAAAATCACATAATGTAAAATTCATTTTATTAAAATGTTTATAATATATATATATTAGACCGACTCATAAAAAAGGTGCTTGTGTTACCCCCTCAAAATATTCCATTACCCCAAATAATTTGGGTTTAGTTTTGTCCGTTCGTGAGCTGGACAGTTTTCAAGAAAATATCCTATGGGGATACGATATCATTCATTTTTAATTCAATATTTTACCCAGCTTCAAAAAATCTTTGTTTTGTTTTATGATTGTTCCCAATATATTTTTAGTATATTAATGGGCGTTTGTGAGCTGGACCGGTTACAAACAGTACATCAGCGGTAGTCATAATATAAATACTAACCCCCATTTCCTATAGGTCTATTTATTTTTCAACTTTAAGATCTATTGACAGTTTTCATAGAAAAATTATCTTAACTAGAAAAATAACATACAATTAAACGATAAATGGATGTGGTGAAAATGGGGGTAAGTTTAAGAATGCTTAACAACATAAAATGTTGTAACTTTATGTATATGTACAGGAGAGAGAAGATGAAGTTTAAACTGATATATACATATCATATAAGATAAAAATTTCCTTTGCTTTAGAGAAAATGTTTAACATTATCTAATATAAATTATTCAATCAATATGGGTAAACTTATTAACTATTTTCGAGATTATAAAAATTGTTTCAGTTATACATATTTTTGTTTTGTTTTCGGATTTTTTGTATTTTGTATTCTTTTAATAGCTTAACTTAAATACTGTATTCAAATATAGATGTATTTTTATATTTTATTTGCAATTCAGTCAAAATTCTGTAATTACTACTAGTATTATTCATGTTACGTTTAATTTTACATATCTTATATTATAGCACCGAGTACAAATACTTTGTGAGCAGCAATAATTTTATTATTAACATAATCCAATACTAAGAGACAATCGGTTAATTGTTTGTTTGTTTGTTATACACTGTAATTCTAACTATCGTGTATAATATGGTAACTACTCCTATATTTAAAATAAGTTGATAACATTTAAAACAATAATGTTGAACAAGTCTACAAGGAGCCTTCTCCTGAAATCTAATTAAAAAAGAGAAACATGTATTTAAAAAAAAAAAACAAAAAGACTTTGATCGTTAATCCATACCTGAGAATTGGAACTATCACTTTCAACTTGTTCTGAATAACAATGCTTATAATTAAGATAGTCTAAAAGTCTTCTGGGCAATGGTAATGTTTGTATTAAGTCCTTTCTTACCACCGCTTTTAATATTACAAATCTTAAAAGAAAATACATTTAAAATTGTCATAATTCATACATAGAATTTATGAATAAAATCTTACCTGCACATATGTTGTAAACTTTGCACATGTTTAAATCTAGATACCGGATTTGTCAATTGCACACGCATTGGTCCATGTTCTGGCCTTCGATGTAAAAAGAATAAATATCTGAAAAAAATGTTTTTATTTAATTTATTGCTTTATTGTACTTCATATTGATTATTCCTTACCTGCCACTACGCGAGTGTTCCACAGCTTTTTCAATAAATTCGGTTATTGTTTGAGATTTAAATTTTGCATATGATCCAAAGGAAAATGTGCCTTATAAACATAAAAAATAAATTAATTTTATTATTCTCAACATTAAACATGATAATACAAACCTTGATCTTGTTCAATTCGAACATGCCGGACACAGTTGTTTAGTTTAAAACTAAGAGAAAATATGTAATGATCATCGGAGCTGTCACGTACTATAAAACTTCCATCGGGCTCGTTTGATAAAACTTTTTCCGCTGCTTCACTTGATAGTGGACCCCAGTACCAGCCATACTTGAAAAGATAATAATATTGAAATTTTCAATTTTATTAAAAAATCGAAACTGTCCTGAAAGAAAATATATTTTAAGATCCTTTATGTAAGTATAAAAATAAAAAAATAAATAAATTAAAATTAAGTATGTATGCTTTGCAGAAAATTAACCCTTTTATAAGTATGCAAATTTTTATTATAATTTGAAAATCTTTTTAATGTGTTTAAACTTTAAAGGTACAAGTGTTTACAATAACTTTAAATTTAAATATTTTTGAAAACTAATTTGTACATTTAAGTCCATTTTTTACTCATTGCCATATATAGCATTTTATTGTTATTTGATTCCGCAAACATTGTTTTCTTAATCTTGGCTTGTATTACACATCAAGACTGGATTGTACTTAAATATAGGTTGATAAGAAACACTTAAAGAAAATATATTCTATATTTTATCTCAATTGTTCTTTTCTTCTTTAACCATGACACCCTTTTTTACATAACATATAAGAGCTTGACATGAGGACCACAGTAAAAACAGTTTGAATTGACTCAAAGAATTATTGGAATACATAACAATCGTACAAAAATTTTGTACTATGTACGTCTTCTTGATCAGGGTAGTTATGATATTACGACACTAGACACGTACTAGGTTCATATGCGAGAGAATATGTGATATCATCAAATAGTCCTGGAATAATAGATTGGATTGCAAAATATCAAAGGTCCTCTGATTAAAACTTGACATTGGTGCTGCCAAAAACCTTATAGGACTGGATAGACGCAGTCTAAGATTCTAGAAGTTTTTTTAACTGGGCACTGTTCAGCTAGGACCTTTGTCAGTAAGTGGAACATTAGTATACCTGACCATTGCAGGTCATGCGAAGATGACAAGGAAGTAGAAACGATCAAGCATATTATTTGCCAATATCCTAGAATACAGAATCTTAAGCTAAAATTGCAGGGAAATAGGTTCCACGACGAACTGGGGGAATTCTAGGTGGTGCCCCCTTTAGGAAGAGACCGTTTTCCATTCATTTATACTCTTTGCTTATCTTCTTACTTTCTTGTATTGTCGTAGTGTTCTTTGCTTCTTTATTTTAAACTCTCCATTTCTTGAAGGGATATACACCTTTGTTTTTATGGTGTATAACCCTTCTTAACCTAAACATAACAAAATAATTGTTTCCATAATCTGAAACAACTTTAGATTGCGATGATTGAAATTTTTTTATGCAAAATTTGTTTTTCTAAAATTAATCTTATATTTTCAATTTAAAAATTACTTTCAATAAAACAAAAGTGAACTTTATACTTACATCTTTAACTTTCTCAATGCTTGATGTAAAATGGAATGATCGATTTTCTGTTTTTTTCTCTTCTTTGTTATTGGATTTGTCATCAGATATTTCCCGAGTTTCTTCTATAGGTTCTAAAATAAATAAAAAATATTCCGGTAATTTCTTATTTATAGTAAAAACTGGTTTATTTTATCGCACAAATCGAGGTTTGAGGAATATTTTGTAAAATTATTATACTAGGGTTACAAAATTGGTATGATAATACTTTTTGATACTATTTGATTTTTAGAAGTACCATGATACTCTTGATCACGTCTTATTTGATACTTTCAGGACCACAACCTTAATATCCGATTACCGTTTAACCGGTAGTTAATGTGTTTGATAAAATTATTTTTGTATGAGAACTTTCAATATATTTATACAATAATAATATAAAAAAATTTTAATTAAAAAAAATTGGCTTTAAAACAAATGATTTCAAAATTTCCAACCTCTATCTACTAACAAGTATGAAGTTATAGTCGGGCGAGGCCGACCATATAATACCCTACACCTGTATATGAATAAAATGTGATTTAGTTTTCATAATAAAGCATTTAAGTTGAATTGTACCTTGCCTTAGATAAGTATATCTAATTTGTTGTATAATATCCATTTGTTGTATAATAAAACTGAATATTTAAGTAAAATTTTGATGGGGGCTTTTTATAGGGGCTAGGGTCAAATTAGGCCCTATAATTATAAACTTCATCAGGGTTATCAAGGCTAGTATAGAACTTGGTTTTGCAGCTTTTTGTTGGATACGAGTATATCAAACATAATTATAAACTTAAAAGCCCTATTCGGCGGGTTCGGTTCTATGGGGCCTAGGTGAAATAATGGACCGATGTTAACTATTTTCAATAGGCTTCGTCTACAGTAGATCATGTGCCAAATTTCATTGAATTATCTCCAAAATTGCAACCTGTAGTTTGATTACAAGGTTTACAAACTCTTTTCGGGGGTACAGTTGTATATGGACTAGGTGAAATAATGGACTGAGGTTAACTATTTTCAATAGACTTCGTCTACAGTGCCATAAAAGATTATGTGCCAAATTTCATTGAATTATCTCCAAAATTTCGACCTGTAGTTTGATTGCAAGGTTTACAAGCTCTATTCGGGGGTACAGTTGTATATGGGCTAGGTGAAATAATGGACCAATGTCAACAATTTTCAATAGGCTTCGTCTACGTTACAATGGAAGATCATGTGCCAAATTCCATTAAATTATCTCCAAAATTTCAAACTGTAGTTTGATTGAAATGTTTACAAGCTCTAATCGGAGATACAGTTGTATGGGGGCCAGGTGAAATAATGAACCGATCTTTACCATTTTTAATAGGCTTCGTCGCTAGGGTAATAGAATATCATGTACCAAATTTAATTGAATTATCTTCAAAATTGCGACCTGTAGTTTGACATAGCTTAATCGACTCAGAAAATGATTCTGAGTCGATTCCAATTAGTACACTTTAAGGTGGGCATAGGAACACTATTATTGTGCGTTACAAACATCAGCACCTACCCAATATACCCTCCCCACTATAGTGGTGTAGGGTATAAAAACGACATGTTTTGAAATTAAGCAATTAACTAATGATAATAATAAGTTTTTAGTCATAAATATTTGGACTTATGTCTGCGATCTATTGGCTCGATACTTCTACTTCCCAGCCAAAAATAATTGATGTCATACTTTACAAACTACATCAGAATCACATCTAAAATGCGATTACATATTCACTTTTATAAATCAAATATTTCCTCACAAATAAAAAACAGTTAATAGTAAAAAAGGAGATGTGGAAAAGTCATTACAAATAACATATTTGAAGTACATCAAGGTTTGGTGAAATATACATAAGCGTATCATTAAGAGAATGTGTTTTATTTTTGACATCCAAATATTGGATTAACAATATCCCTCCACTTCAAGTTACTAGTTGTGATGATTCGATGATTCGAAAACGATGTTATATTGGTTCAAGCTATTTGTTTAGTACGTATTTTCTGAATATATTTAAAACATTTTTAAGGAAAAATTTTATAATAAATGTAGGAAAAAAATATAAAATAATATTAATAATCAAAATTATGTTTAATGATACATAAATCTCTCTTAATTAAGTAAACAATCTGAATTGAAGACATTTTTTAACTGCGGAATAGGTAGAATTTAGGAAGACATTTAGAATTAGTTGTATTGACACTGTTATTAAAGAAGTCATGAAACTTAAATTCACTTTGCACCAATGCAAAATTTTTTCTGGGTACCTTTATAAATGACCTTCTATGTCAAACTTCCGACACTATCTTTTGCGCAAGACAGCAGTATCTGCACAATATGAAGGAATCGCTTAATCACGATTTGATAAAAATCTCTGATACGCATGAAATTGCGTATCAAATTTCATCAAATTAAATCCAAGAGAGACATTGAGGGACGTATAAAGATTCACCATATCAACAGATAGTGCACTTTCTACTTCTGCAAAAAAAATATTTTTATATCCCAGTGTTATACCAAATTCGACTGATAAGAAAAGTAGATGATGGGGCGGACGCATATGATATGACAAAGTCTTATGAACTAGAATATTAGTCTAGGAAAATAACGGTATTAGCAAAGAATCTTAAAAAGCTAAATTAAAATATTAAACTTTAAACTGTAAATATGGTTAATAGTTTACCTTTTTTGGGTAGAGGTGGAAGAGCTCTTGACTGGAATTTTTTACGTTTTTCATCTGTTGATTTTGAAGAGATATGTGTTCCCTTTTCACTATTTGAATTATTATCATCGCCCTCGTTGGCAACATTTCTACTACTACAACGATTATGATTTTTACGAAAACGGAAAATGCTACAAAATTTTTGTTTTAAATTTAATGTGAATTGTGACTTCTTTTCATTAGGCGCTATAATGTTTGCCTTAATAATTGATTGTGTATTGTGCATTGATTGATCCTTATCCTGATAATGGTAGGCTTTAGTTATGGGTGATTGATTCTGATTTTGGTTTTGATTATTGTGATTATTTATTGCAGTCAAACTGTTGTTATTATTAATACTATGAATCGCTTCAGTGTCTGAAGCAAAATGTTTCTGGGAAACAATGTTGTTTTTGTTGAAATGTGAAGGGACATTTTTATCAGTTCTATTTTGTGCTAGAGTAGAATTACTACTACGCGAACGTGCAGTCGATCCGCTCCAAATTGTTTCGTTGGAGGACTTAGCAGCGGCATGATGATTTACATTTTTAATGTGTCGAAGTGCCGTTCCACCGCCCCCACTACTGCAACCACCTGCGTCTGGATTTGGTTTTGTGTCTGAGTACAATGTGTGATAAAACTGTTTGACCTCGTCTAATGTCATATGCAATGGTTCGCTGATATTAGTGTCGTCCTGAATACTAGATGTAGAGATAAATGTCGAGGTATACCTTGATGCTGTGCTAGTTGATATGTGACTTGGCGCCTGATCACTGCATTCTCCATTGTTGTCCATACAATTTGAAGTCGATCGTTTTTTTCTTTTATTCCTATTTTTACGATTTGATTTTGTCTGGTGATGACACTTGGCAATATTATGTTTATTACAACTGTTCTGTAGCACCATTTCTTTGGTTTCATGAACAACGCAGTCGGATGTATTGTGTCTGTGATTCTGTTTGAATCGTTCCTTTTCAGACCTGATCATATCAACGGGCAAAGCATAAATATCAGAGTCGATTGGAACATTATAAAAATCGGAAATCTCTCTAGTTAAAAGAGCATCATGTGACATTGCTTGCGTAATAAATATAGAATCGTCGGGTTTATTCGCCGAAGATACACTCAATGAATTGTGAGAGCTTGAAAGACGGCTATTCAAAGAGTTCCTTGAGTTGGGTCGGTTACTGCTCATACCTTGAATGAAAACAAATATATTAGACAAAATGTTTTAATTAAACAAAATATACTTACCACCGTGGTAGATATGATTGTGGCAATGATGTGAGTTACTTAAAGGACTATACATGACTTTTCGTTGTAGACTATTATCGTATTGTTGATATGTATTTCGCTTAATTCCATAATAGAGATCATAATCATGTATTTCTGAAAGACCTGGTATATTGAAACGTTGAGCTGCAGTTGTTATGTTATCCTGTTCCGATGGGATGGCTTTGAAATACCGCGTATGATCCTGAAAGTAGGGGCACAATGTCTGTTTTATTTTGACTATAGATACTGGAGGCGGGGGCGGTGGAAGTGATTGAGATGGTGAATCTGATTCCAATACGTCAACGCTATTGCCAAGTGACGAGCTTAGTATGTTATTCGGCTCGTCATAAATGTTATCTGTATGTGAATTAAGAATTGAATCACTTGAGTACAAGTGCTTATTAACGGCATATAATTCCTTCGATATTTTATCATCTTCTAATGTATAGTTATCCTTATCGATGTTCCCATCAACATCACAATTGCTAGTATTACCTAATGTTGCAATATTTATATTAGTTGTTTCGCCACTACCATGATCCTTCAAATGTTCAAAAGATGACTGCGATGATGTCCAACGCCTTAAGCTGCCAACTCGATTTTTTGTCATAGATCTCACAAGTGTTGTTTGCGGAGAATCTTGAAATTCTGGAGGAGGGTCTATAGGAGCTAGAGGCCCCTTTTTTAATGTATTGAAATTTTCAGCACTCATGCCCCCTTCAGAGCAATTATCCAATGAATCAAATTGCGAAACTTCGCCATCACTCTCAACAATCTAAAAAGTTAAAAAAAAGATAATAAATCAAATTCACATATTACAAAAACATCTAAAGCACATACTTCTATATCGAATTTACACAATCCCAATCGATATGAATCACCACTAGATATTGAACTATTTGTTGTTAGTGGTACACCAGAGTCATCGCTCAACGAAGCTGCTGCATTTAATTCAATACTATTGGCACTTGCCAAGTCATGATGATGTGGCGGGAAAATACTAAAACTGTCACTACTACAGATGCTAGCTATCACCGAAGCAGTTGCTGAAGAATTGCAACAAGAATCCTTGATTTTCGTCGAAGAATCCATATTAATAATGAACTATCTTCAGCCTATAATAAAAATTGACATTTTTTAGAAAGTGATCGAATATATTGAGAGAATAAAATAAAAAATAAATAAAATAAATGTTTTCTAAGGATATTATGCTAATGTAAAGTTTTTATATGAAGTTTGACAGTAATATACAAGTTACTTGCTACGGTGCTCACGTCAACTAGAGTACAATTTTACATATTCGCAAATTTTAAATGAGAAAAAAACCGTGACGTGAATATCTTTATATATTAACAATTAGATCTTCTAACGCATATAAAAGCCATATTCGAAATCCATTTTTAAAAAAGTGTAATTTTGTTATTATTCGAAAATCGGTTTCTTATAAAGACAGTTAGTTTATTTGAATAATCAAATTAAATTTTTGTGTAGTATTCGCCATAACCATTCAGATCTCATAAGGCTTTCAACAGAGGCTATGTGAAAGTTCAACCCCAGTGGGAATGTCGAAGGTTTTTGATACAGTCAACAGATATTTTATGTTGATGCAGTTTGTTTAATATTGGAAAAGGGCAAGCCTTGACTTCAAATATTTCAAATTTAAATTATATTTTTCTTTTTGTTAAAAACGTTTGAAATTTTCTTCGGTAATGTTTTAATTTCTTAATGATTTTCAGATTAAAATCGATGAAATATTTGCGAAATTGGCCGGATGTTATGAAGATTATATGTTTTACTATGTTTGCTAATGTTTTGTTGTTTAAGATTTTGTTTTTCAACATTTCAATTTATGTTTTTTATTATACAATATTCGCTAATATAGGATTACTATCTACTAAATATGGAAACATATAAGTAGATATTGGACTTCTTTTGGAATTTTTTTTTCATAAATATCGTAGAAAAAAGAAAAAAATTAAAAAAATATAAGAATAAAATTTCAGACGTAACTACGTATATAGATCCAAGTCTTTCTATATAACTCTTTTTTGCCCTCTTTTTCTATATAGAAATACTGAAACTCATAAAGCTCTTTTTGGCCCTCTTTTTCTATATAGAAATACTGAAACTCATAAAGCAGAAAAATGTACATAAAGTGCTTACAGTGACGTTATTTACTGTGCGATAAAAAATACTTTGTAAATCTTTAAGGAATAAATATATTAATTAACTATTTGCTTTGCGTTTTTTAAATTCTGTATTCAAATAAAAATTGATCATGTTTGGATAGTGCTGTTGGAAGCATTGCCCGTTTAAATGTGCCATATTTTATTTACACGCTTCTAAAAAATACGGCTCTTTTTATGTTGCAACTTTGGAGGGATCTAACTTTTTATTTAGAATTTTATCAGAAAAATGTAGAAAATTTTTAAAAAAATGTACGACCCACACATTAACTTGGAGGGGATACTATCTTCTATTCCGCGATCGTTCACTAACAATTGACAATTAACTCGAAAACACATCAGATGCAAACATTTTGATATATGCAATAGTTCCAGAGATACCGATTTAGTTCCAAAAGCAAAACAGTGTGTTGATATACCTATACAAAATATACGCTCGAACAAATTTCCGAATGAAATTTATTTTTTTCTGAGTAGAATTTAATTAATTTTTAAGTAAATTAAATTTTTAATTAAAGTAAAATTAATTTAAAATTTTAAAACTATTTCAAAAATTTGATTTTCAGAATGCTATTAGGTACCTTTAAACTACATATAGGCTGTTGATAATGCTTTCATTTTTCGCAAAACAAAATTTTCTATCATAAATTTTTTTAATGCTATAAAAAGGGAAATTAATAAACAGAAAGTGAGCTATATTTTTGAGCAGTATAGACACATATTTGCAATTTTTTATAAATATGATTTTTTTTAATTATGCCATTTAATTATACCCATCTATATAAGTAAATAAATAAAAAATAAAATCAAAATTTTATTTTATCAATCGTAAATTTAATACTCTTAAAAATGTGCGAAAATATTGTATTTATAGTATAAATTTTAAACCCATCATTAAAATTCATTAGTTCAAAGCGAACGTAATTTTCATGACTTTTTTATAACAGTGCAAATACAACTCATTCTAAATGCCTTCCTAAATGCAACCTATTCCCTAATTAATAAAATTCATTTAGATTTAAAAATTAATTTTTATTATTAATTTATGTGTTATTATAAATAATTTTGATTATTAATATTGTTTTACCTACTTCTCTTTCATTAATATGTAGGTATATTAAAATAGTTTGGTATTTTTATAACCAATAATAAACCTTGCCTAATAACAGACATTGCTTAACAAAAGTCGTTATCGTTGAATGATTATCTCCACGAAATACATCAGTTCTTCACTGCGCGTAACCTGAAATTATCACCAATGAAGTCGTCAACAACACTCTTTACCACCTGGACGAAGGAAGTAAACCTAAACAATGGCATCGTGGTCGATGAAGTCCAATTCCGACCGTGCACCACCCAAATATATTGGGGGTTACATTTGATAACCTCTTTACTTTCTCAGCATATGCAGATATATGCGCGATCCACTGGATTTGTCCTCGTATTCGCTAGCTTTGAACGACATTCATAGAGACGCCATAAATTCCGCGGTCGTAGGATACCGTATGAATGTCGTACATGAAGGTCACCCACGGCCCATAGCAGACACAGAAGAAAACTTGCCGCGGAAAACAAGAATAGTTCTGGCACAACTAAGATCGGGATGGAGCAACTGGCACAATGCCTACGTATAGACTGTGCCGTCTCCAACAAATGTCTTGCATGTGGTCAGGGTCCTCATGATAACCACCACATATTTAACTGCTCAGCCAACCCTACTTCACTCTGTCCAATGGATTTATGGGCGCATTCAGTTGAAGTATCCAAATTTTTAGGCCTGGACATTGATGTAGAACCACCCAAATAGATTATTGTATAGTTTTAGCTGTTACAACAACAAAAGTAATACAATGACCGACCACTAAAATCCCATACAATTTCATATAATTCTTTAACAAATCAATAAAAGTAAAATAACTTTAAAGTACTATATTACTTTTTAATAGTTGCTATCATAAGTTAGTCCAGGATATATAATTTAGTTTTTTAGGTACATGATCAAATCGTTTTAAATTACACTAACTGAAAAATAAAGTTAATAAAAAAGTTAATAAAAAAGTTAAAGTTGCACTTATTGCGACCATTTTTTAAAGTTGCTATTATAAAGACTGTAATTTTAAAAAAATAGGCCGTTGCGAGCCCGCAATGTAGTTTGGTTTCCTTTTTATTCCAAAATTTAAAGAAAAATTTAAATTTTAGGTTCTGTTATTAATAGACCAATTAATCGAAAGACTATAAATTTTTAATTCTATTAAGACACAATTGAAACTTCAAAGGATAACAGATTTCAAAGTTTATTACCATATACATTATTCAGAAATTAATCTCACTTTAAAAATGCCAAAATACCAAATATTCTCAAAGAAGTATTAAACGATTGCATTAATGAAATCAGCATGATTTTGAAATTACTATTTTTTTATTATTGTTTTATATAGTTTTATCAAATGCAAAATTTAATTTTTTTGGCATTCACATTTCAGATTTTTAATGTATTTAGTATAAAAAGTATACTTCCTCCCAATTTATTTCAAAGTATGAAAGAATGCCGGTATCAAGCATACACAGGATATAAGAAATACCATTTATTCCTATAGTATTTAATTGTCACTAATGCATGTATTATTTATGTAGTATTAAAAAATATTTATAAAATTATGTTTCTGAAAATTCTTTGAAATGATTTGTAATTTGTTTTCTAATAATAATAAGACATTACGTCTTTGAATATTTAGGGATGTAAATAGTTTCATATACTATTTTTTCAAATACAAGTGTTCGTGATTGTGTTTGTAATATATATGATGCAACTTTATATTTCTCGTAAAACGAAATGTTTGTAAATTCTTAAGGGTTAATTTTGTTCTTGTTTATTGTACTGACAGGATGTTCTACAACAATTCACGCCCATTATAATTTTACGCACTGTTGTCGGTAAAATTCGTATATGTATATATATAGACATATATATTATATGTATATAAAGTCTCACAAAGGTTTTCCAATTGGAAAAATCATATTTTATTAACATTTTTGCAATGTAATTAAATTTTCAATAGCAAACAAAGAATTATTTTATTTTCCACAGCATACACTGACAATTTCTTAATATTAAGCCAGTCACATACACACATATGTATATACACAAATATTTCAATTTGCTTTTAAAACAAAAATATTTCGTATTATATTAAGAGCTGTTTATATTTTTTTATTATTACTTGTTTTTTATTAAAGTATTTTCCATCAAAATATAAATTTTACGCACAGATTTTAATATTTTTTACATTTTTTCACTATAAAATATACAATCAATTTAGTAGCCATATTTTGAACAGTTGATAAAAAAAGTGTTAAAGCTTTTTCCATTCCCACCAGAGCCCTGCGCCGATAAATATTAACGGCGGCAGCGACTGACACCAAATATGTCGGCGTCGGCTTAAAATCGACTGTAAGCCGGCAAAGTTTTCAACTAAGTTTAGTTTTTAAATTTTCTACAATTTTAAATATAAATGGAATCCGAAAGATCAGAAAGTGGGATTTTGGAAGCAAATATATTGTTTTTAACAACAAAAGAGCAACCACAAAAATTGTGATTATATTTGACTCCATCCTCCATATAAAACATCTTGCTCAAAATAAGTTTCTAAAAAATTTTACATTAAGAAAATGATCAATAACGTAAAAACAAAGATATTTTATTTATTTTGTAATAAAAAAACAGTTTGGGCAAAATAAAATTACATAGTCTCGTGGTCCTGTCTGTTCTGTAAGCCGAATTCGAGTAAATTTTTCGTTTAAAAACGAATTCTCATAATTTTTCTCGTTTTAAAACCGAGTACAAAACTATTGGATAGTAAATCGAATATAATTTTTTTCTAATAAATGAAATAATTATTTTTCTGCGTTTTTTAATACAATTGTAACTAAATATAAATGCTATGGGCATTTTAAACTCTTTTTCGTATAATAGCTGTGTTCCTTCACTTGTCATGTTTGCAAGTTTTTACCAGAAATTGTAAAACAGAAAAAAATGAGAAATAATTTATTTGTTTAAAAAGGACAATGAAAACAAAAAATGTTTGAATTTTTTTATTTATTGAAAGAGAAATTTAGTTTTTTCCATACTTTTTACAAGTACGAAGAGAAAATTCATTAATTCTCTTTAGCCACAAAAGTTCAGGAACAAAGCTAAAATATGTTTATTTTTCGGAATTCTACGTTAAAAAAATCGATTTCAAGAACACCAAATTTTAAAAGTTTCAATAAGTGTTAAGATTTTCTTAAAAAAGATAATCAGAACCAGTGTTTAAATAACTAGACTACAAGTAGCTGTAGTAACGAAAAATAACTACTTTTGTAGTTAAAAATTTTCAAAAACTAGCAGCAAATCATTTACTATTACTACTGCTACCTTTAGATTTTGGTAGCAGTAGTTAAAGATGTAGCAAAAAATAAAAATTTTAATAACAGTAGTAGAGTCATTGGTATTTAAATATTTTAATGTAGCAATTGAATTCTTCAAATAGTAGCACTAAATATTTTCTTCAAGTAGCAATAAATGTTATTATATTTTTCAACAATTAAAAATTTGGTAGCATTGCTACTTTATTTTGGTAGCAGTTCTAGGTAGCAATGCTAATTAAATTTTTGGTAGCTATGCTACCTATATACATCATTCAGAAAAAAGGCACAAGCTGCGGGATTAAATTTAGGACTTCGATTTGTGGGCCTTCTAAAGACATATTTACGTATTATAAAGTTGCGATATTAATTTCTCATTATGTTCACTACTAAAAGGATTCATGTATATTTATCAAGGATTATGTATCAAATTTTGTATGAAAATTTTCTTCATAAGATTTTTATAAGTTCTAATGAATACAAATTCTTCGACTAAAATCTTATAAAAAGCCTTCGACAGATGACCATCTACAAGCCTTTTTAAGTAAGCATGTATAATTAAAACGATTTTTTAATGCGACTTGATGTACATGTGTCTATAGAATAATGCCTTTAGTAAGGCCCCTATATTGAACATTTTTCCCGTTGGGATATGTGTATTTGTTAGTTTATTTTTTGTTTTCGAAGTTTTTTACTTTTTCTATTGCTACTTCAATTTTTATTCTATTGCTACCTCAATTATTTGGTAGCAATAGAACGAACAACTAGTAGCAAAGATTTCTATTGCTACTTTTCAAAAGTAGCAACAAAATTATTTATATTTTTAAGCTACTACCCCAATTGTAGTTTATGTTTTATTTAGAACTATTTCTACTTCTAATAATTTATTACTACTGCTATATTTTAGATTTACTTTTTTATAAGTAGCAATAGTTTTAAAAACGTATGATTATAAAGCAAAACAAATGCACTACTACAACTTCAGACAATTGTTTAGAGCAGTAGTTAAAGCAATAATATAATTCTTGGCAGCAAACGTAGTTTTTCTAACACTGATCAGAACAACATCAACTAAAGGGATCATAAAGAGATTGGAAAATATTCCAAAAGTTTCACTTTAGATTATAGATACATTTTAGATTAGATTATTCCTATTTTAGCGGTAATTTCTTTATGATTAAAATAATTAAGAAGTAAGAGTTCGGCAAATCACATGTATATTTTTAATTCTACCATAATTCTATCATAGTGATAAGTTTTGGCTATAAAAATTTTATTATTTTGTGATCGATTCTACTCTACCAATTTTATATTGAAATCGATTTTCTGCATCGATTAATCGAAAATTTTGTTCCTGAAAATAAAAAGCATAAAGTTTCAAATTTTTAATTATAAAATTTTACACAAATAATTTTTCTATAGCTCTCTTAAATATTAAATATGAAAATCGGTTCACATTTATTGGCAGTCTCTATAAAAAAGCACAACAACCTATAGGTATAGCTATACAATTCTAGACAAACAAGTTTTATGTGAACCATGGCGTAGCTCTGCCATAATGTGAACCTACATATATATAAATGTATATCTCTAATAAATTTCATGGAAACTAAAATCGTGTTGTACACCTCTTAAAAATTACTTTGCTATGTTTAAGAAAGAACCATTCGTAAGCTGGATCAATTTAAAAAAAAAAGATATTTTCTAATTATTTTTTTAAATTTTAGTATTTAGTTGCAATGACATTTTTTAGTGATATATGTAAATAGGTTCACATCATGGCAGAGTTTCGCCACGACCTCCTCTAAGTCCGGCAGTTTTTGACCGATAGAGCTGAAAATTTGTGTCTGGCTACTACTTATACCAACCTTGCTGCAAATTATATTCAAATCGATTTTTTGAGTTGGGGCACTTGACACGAAATTGTCCATATATATTTTTGATAGAATATACATACACAATAGTGAAAAATCATAAATAACGGCCTCCTTATAATTGTCATATTCCAAACAAAATATGTATATAATTGTAAGGTTTTTATAAAAATAAAAAAATGCACAACATTATCAAGTTTTGTACACTGCACTATGGTTCAGACGATCACTTTCTTTGACCAATACTTCGGAACTATAGAAAATGTTATTTTTTCATAACCATTAAATTACTGTTTAATAACAAGTCACTAAAGTTGCTTTTTTTCATAAAAAATAAAATGTAATTTCAAATACAGATTTTTGCAGATTCTTTTTTCAACTAAAGCAAAAAAAAAACTAATTAAAAAAATTAATGTTGGATATAAAAGATAAAAGGAAGTACATTAATAACACACATTTAGTAATTAATATTTTTGTTTGCTTATGGATTGAAACATAAATTTTGGGAAAGGGCTATGTTCGGTGGTTAGTCTATGTATTTAATAATAAATTTGTGTTTTTCTGTTTGTATGTTTGAACGTTATAGACTACTAAACTGATGTACCGATTTTCTTGAAATTTTCACAGCGTATTCCTGTATGTTTGCTAATAAGTAATAGGTTACTTTTTATACTGAAATTGCAAGTGGGTAAGGAGCCACGCCCATATTAAGAAAATATAAAATCCGTATATTTGAGATAATATAACAGTTAGAGTCCTCAAATTTTGTTGGAGCCACTTTAGTGCCAATATGATTATTTAGGATAAAAAGTGGGCGGAGTTGCGTCAGGCGAGTGGCACCTCCCATATAAATTAAATACAACAATTCGTTTATCTTGGCAACTATAACAGTTAGAATCCCATATTAATTAAATAATTCATCCCATATTAATTAAATAAAAAAATTGTTTATCTGGGAAACTAATACAACTAAATTCTTAAAATTTTGCACGAAGAATTTTAATATTCATTTGAAAAATTTTAAGAAAAAAAAGCGGACTTTCATCTGTGGGGGTTTGGAGCCCCAATATGAATAAAATAGAAAAATTCGTATATCTGAGAAACTATTACAGCTGAAATCTTTAAATTTTACTTGATGAATTTCGAAATTTATCTGAACATTTAGAGTATAACGAGCGAACTTTTAATGGGGACTTGATATCTCCCATATAAATAAAATACAAAATACTGTTAATCTAGGAAAATATAGCTCTAGATTCATCAAATTTTGCATAAATTACTTTAATATTCATCTGAACATTTTAGAGGAAAAAGAGCGGACTTTCATCTGGGGAACTGGAAGCCCCCACATGAATTAAATAGAATAAATCGTATATCTAAGAAACTATTAGACCTAGAATCTTCAAATTTTATATGAATAACTTTGACATTCACGTTAACATTTAGAAAATAACGGGCGGACTTTCAATGGAGGGCCTGGCACCACATATATGAATTAAATACAAAATTTCGTATATCTTGAAAACTTTTCGATAATTCAAATTTTTCATAGATAGATAGAAATTGGCGAACTTGCAATAATTTGCTTGGCATCTCTCATATGTAACATATTGTTAATCTGGAAAACTATTGTGGTTAGACTTTTAAAATCGTTAAGTGGGGTTTTTATTTATACTAGAGGGTAAAACAAAAAATATTGTGTATCCCAAGGCATTGGAATAAAAGTTATTTTTTAAGAATAAAAGTATATATTAAAATTTAGCAAGTAAGAAATAAATAGATCATTAATGTATAATTTGAAATTTAAATGAAATATATTGTCATCAAGAGAAATTAGTAACTCAATAAATACTTTTTTTGATTATTATGTATAAAATTTCGGTTGGGGTAGCGAAGCACACCGGATATTAGCTAGTTTAAAATAAAATGTAATGTTATATTTCAATATCTATTTTTTTATTATAAATAAAATATTAATAAATATTCCATTTTTCCTTCTTATTTTTTATATCAAACACAATTTCAAAAAATTTAAAAAATCGTTTAAACCTAACAACTAACCTGTTTTTGAGAAAAGTGTGACTTATTTATTAAGGTATTTTGCTTCCTAAACTGCAAATGTATATACGGTTATTAGATCTAACAATATTGGCAGAAAATGTTCGGTCTACCGGTTACGTCTCTAGGTTCTGTTGCCGAATCAGCAATGGTCAAGAGCAAAGTACTTGTGCATGGACCTGTCAGAGCTAATGTACAAAAATTGCCACCTGCGTTCTTCATTGAAGAACAAAGGCGATGGTAGACCGTTCTCAAGTCTACCAGTGGATGAAAAGGCAGGCTCACGTTAAAACTCTCGATATTCTTGGCTGTAAAAAAATCAGGTACAGGTTAAACATGTGGATATCAAAACTGCTTTTCTTAATGGCAATTTAGACACTGAAATTTATATACGTCAACCCGAAGGGTGTGTGGAAGCTGATAAGAAAGAGTATGTATGTAAATTAAAACATTAAAGCGATCTGTTCGCTGTTAAAACTTAAACATTAATTAAATATAAATTAATTTTGGATTCAATAGTGGAAAGACAGAGGGTACTTTTTTGGATCTCAAACTACTAAAATATTTTTTTTTCTAAAAGTTTATAATTTCTAAAATATATTTATATATATTTGTTTTCACGCTGATTAATCTTATAGAAGCGCCTAACTTAGTCTTAGAGTTTTGACAATTTTATCATTTTTTCTGATAATATGAAGAGAATTTAAATATTGTATAACTTTAGTAGCTGTTTCCTACAACTTTTATTTGATGGTCGATCCTAAAAAAATTGGAAGACAGGTTTTGATTCGTAAGAGACTTACTTATACCGAATTTCATAGCTATACTCACATTTTTCGACCGGTAAGGAGTGTTAAAGTTAAATTCTAAAGGGGACCTTTTATGTGGGGTAGGGTCAATTATGGACCGATGTACATTAAATTTGACAAAGACCTTTTGTCTAGCATGGAACATATGTGTGCTGAAATTTATTCGTATTTTCAAGCAAGGACCTTATATGGGGAGTAGGGTCAATTATAGATCGATCAATATGAAATTTAGTAGAGAGATTTTGACTCACATGAAACTTACGTGTATCGAATTTCATTGCTATATTCTTACTTTTAAGACAGTAATGAGTGTTGTAGTGATTTTGCGAAGTGGACCTTATATGGGGGGTAGGGTCAATTATGGACCGATCTTAAAAAAATTGGTAGACAGGTTTTGATTCGTAAGAAACTTATTTATATCGAATTAAATCGCTATAATCGCATTTTTTGCCGGTAATTAGTGTCAATTATGGACCGATCCTAAAAAAAAATGGTAGAAAGATTTTGGCTTATATGAAACTTCTTTTTGTCGAATTTCATTGCCATACTCTCGTCACGCTCGTTAAAGCTGTTTTCTGGAGGTCCACTTGCTTGAGGGCTATTTGAAAAAGTGAACCGATATTGCCCATTTACCATACCAAGCAAACGTTAGCAATAGAGAATACTTATGCGAAATTTCAACTGTCTAGCTCTTCCCATGTGGTCTCTATCGTGATTTCAACAGACAGACGGACGGACATGGCTAGATCGTATTAGAATTTAATAAGGACCCAGAATTTGTATACATTTATGGGTCTATGACCAATATTTCGATGTGTTACAAACCCCATCTTTTTTATGGTGGGTATAAAAATTATTTTATCAGACAGATTTACTACCGGTTAAACGATAATCGGATATTGAGATTGTAGCCCTGAAAATATCAAATAAGACTCGGGAGTATCACGGTACTTTTGCACATCAAATAGTATCAAAAAAAGTACCATCGTACCAATTATGCCATCCCTGGTTTGAAGTAGGGTTCTATAGTTGAAACGAAAAGTCGACTTTTCGATTTTTTGCATTTTATGAAAAGTCAACATTTCGACTTTTCGACTTTTTGCATTTTATGAAAAGTCGACTTTCGACTTTTTTCATTTAATTAAAAGTCGATTTTTCGACTTTTAATTTTTTATAAATAGTCGACTTTTCGACTTTTTCCGACTTTTCGACTATTTTTGACTTTTGACTTTTTTCGACTATTTTCGACTTTCCGATTTTTTTCGACTATTTTCGACTTTTTCCGACCAGAGTTAAAAATTTATAAAGTTGCCAGAAAGAAGCGTCTATTTATAATGTTGCCATTTAACATTATATTATTATTATTTATTTATTATTATTAATAAAAAAAATTTATTTATATTTTTTCGACTTTTTTCGACTCTTTCCGACTTTCCGACTTTTCAACTTTTTTCGAATTTTCGACTTTTTCGACTTTTATTTACAAAGTCGACTTTTCGACTTTTTTCATAGACGATAGTCGAGTTATCGACTTTTTTGGAACAAAATAGTCGACTTCGACTTTTCGACTTCGATTGTTCGATTATTCGAAAGTCGATTTATAGAACCCTAGTTTGAAGGCATATGTATTAATTTATGTGAATGACATATTAGTAGCATGCAAAGATGATAATGCAATCAAAAATGTCGATTGTATATTAAACAGTAATTTTGAGATAACCGATCTAGGCGAATTAAAATAATATTTAGGACTTGATATAATTCGTAAAGAAGAAATTTTATACTGATCTCAAAAAGAATACATAAATAAAATTTTAAATGAATTCCGTTTTGCTGTGGACGATAAACTTTGATCTTGGAATTGGAAAATGAGCAGAATTTTTCAATATCTTAACTGTCAATAGCGGCGATCTTTATGTTAAAAACAGAGAGGACAGGGCTGAGAGATTGCTCTCGACGACTTCAGCTGATATGCCGTACGAAGCTATAGAGCCATCTGGTAATGAGGTATTGATTCTGACGGCGTATGCCAAACGGAATGGTGTTATCCTTATATTGCGTCTATTACAAACGCTCATCATAGTCAATAGGGCAGTACTGATATTAATAAAAGGGGTGAGTTAATCATTCGTTTCATCACTGCACGTTATCTTAATATCTGTGATGGGGGTATATGCCATCGTTAAGGAATAAAAATAGCAGTCATTGATATTATCATTACTAACCGAAATAAGGATCTTATTCAAGATTTGAATAGATCTAAGCAGGAACGCCGTTTGCCGAAACAACAGAAATGCAAATGGCAGTGATGTTTTCGCTTCTCCGAAGTTATGCTACAGATCAGCAATGGCCTGAGATTACATTGATCGAGTACTTGAGCAAAGTGCTTATACACGGATCTGCAGAACCATGTACAAAAATTTCCACCGACGTGTAAGAAGCACAAAGGGGTGGTAAGCTCATCCTGTGGTTTTACAAGTATCACCGTGTAATAATGCCAACATGACAGGTGTTCTCGTATAGCACTTCGACTCACGTATCTCTTGTCTTTCCGGCAACTTGTCAGCCACCGCGTGCATCCGAAGGGACCTCTTCAATAACCAGGATGAGACAAAAATGACAATACAGACGTGTAAGGGAACGTACTTATTTAATTTTGACATGTTTTTATTAAAAATTAAATATATTTAATTTGTTATTTACATTTTTTGACAAGTGGCTGCGGGAAACTCTAATAGGTCGAATTCACAGTACCCATATGTGTGAAGAGCCTACTTTATGTTTTCAAAAAAAAAAAAAAAATGACATGCTTATTCTCTATTCTTTCTCTATGGTTTGCGATATCTCAACAAATATTCAATTCACTTCATGGCTTGTCACACGGTGGCATTAAAGTAACTACAAAACTTGTCCAAGATCGTTTTGTATGGCCAAACATGAAGAAAGACATACACAAATGAACCCTAGAATATATGCAATGCCAGTAACAAGACACACACATAGTCATGGTGAACTCCTTTAATCTATATAATTTATAGGCAAAGCGATTTTTTGTGACCCCTTTTACTCTTACAGTATTGATCCCATTTTGGCCAAAGGTATATCAATTTGAAGGTGCACAATACATATATTAATAAAATCGGTTCAGAATTTTGGGAGCTATAAGCATTTGAAGTTGTTACTAACACATAGAAACAAACGTACGTATGTTTGAACTAAAAAAAACAAACAAAGCAAAAAACAAAACATAAAAAGTAAACAACACAGTAATCCAGTGATACCACATATAATCTTAAAAAATATTAAAATATTTATCTGTACTCATTTTACATATGCAAACATATTTTTACAATCTGAATTTTTAATTTAATTTCGATTAGGGAGGCGGAGCTCCCATTATGTACTCTAGTACGTATAAATCGCCGGATCCGAACGGTGTTTTTCCAGTCACGCTCTATAACATTCCTGAAGTCGCTTTGAACTAAGCTAATATTTTCAAACGATGTCTTCTTATGAAATACCATCCTTGGGGATGGAGAGAGGTACCGGCAATTTTTATCCGTAATCCCGGTAAAGCATGCCACACGCAAGGATTTTAGGTATATCAGCCTATCGTCTTTTCTACTGAAAATCTTAGGACGTCTGATATAGACAGAGCTATATAGATAACCATCTTACTAGCAAACCTCAACATGTCTTCCTAAAGGGTAAGTCGGTAGAGAGTGCGCTACATGAGGTGGATGTTTGTATTAAGCACCGCTTAGAGCATAGGGAATACAATTTAGTAGAGTTGTTTTATTAGAAGGCGCACTTAACTTGGCTTGATAGTCGTACTGCACTTTTTTAGTATTTATATCTTTTACTGCATAACCCCTAAACGAAATGAGAATTATATTAATTTATTTTAAGTCACAAAAAATATTTTGCCTACTCTTTTAAAAAGTCCTTATGAACTGTCTTAAAAACTGCAAGGAACTTATTCGTAGTTGTATTTAATGGGTAGCTGAGAGAATTAGTCTTCCCAGACCAGTGAGAAAAAACAATACAAGTAATTTTGAAACCAAAAGGTTTGCCCAATACACACTGTAATTTTTTTTCAATGGATTTCTGCCTTTCGTGGAGACAAAAGGAGGTCTCTTTAACAAACAATGTAGAATGAATGTATGAAAAGTAGCGACTATGAAGTACTAGGCATACTCTAGACGTAAAAAATTCATTAACTCCGTAAATTTTGTTGTCGCCACATGGCTCATAAATCTATTTGCCTAATTAATGTATTTTTTTGTTTTCATTTATATTGTTTTTTATTCTCTTTTTTAATCATATTTGTTTACAAACTAATCGCATTCTTTGTTCCTATATTATATTGCAGTATTTTCGTTCAGTTTATTTAATTGGAAATGAACTGCTCTAAAAGTATATAAAAAAATACACCTAGGCCTTTATCGGGCCTGTTGTGCGCTCCTTAAACAGCGCCACGGGTGGGAATCGAACCCACCAGACTAGAACACTAACCACTAACCTACTGGATGCCAGTCGCTTAATTTATTTATAAGTTTTCCTTTGTAATAATTTTAGTATTTTTTAATAGAAATTAACGTTTGCACCCTTGCACCATAATTATTTAAAATATTGTAGATCTTTCTTGGGTGTTTGTTGAATTCGCTATTTTCAACATTTAGGCTCAGGTCGTAGCCACCGACAGATTATATTTCGCATTCCTTGGAGCGGTTGTGCTCCATGTCTGCGAAACGAAATGTATTTGAAATCTTGGACGAAGGTGTTTAAAGGTTCTTGAAATAATAATTTAAATTTTTATAATAAATACAATTACGCATATTAAAAGAAATAAAATAAATATTTTTATAAAATCAATTGATTATACTTTCTTGGTGGAACAAATTATAGTTGTGTCTTTTATTTGTGATATATTGTAGCTCCTGACTGCCTAAGTAATGAAATTTAAATCTACAGTGAATAACAATTAATTTGTGAATTTGTGCTTTGGGCTACGCAAACAAAGCCTGCTGGAACAAATTTATTTTTGTGAAATAGTTGGAGTGTGTTGCTGTTTGAGATTCATAATGCAACGGTCACCAGCTAGAAAAAACCTCCGGAAGAGATGGTTTAGCAAATGCTTCTCAAAGGCCGTCGGTACAAAATGTCAGTTCTGTTGCACCCGAAACAACAATAACAGCAACTAATGCCTGCAAAAGTGTCCATAGAGAACCGACACCTTCCGTATCAACCCATAACATTTTTAGTTCATCAATTGAAGAGCAAATCAAAATTTAAACATGCCGAGTGTTATTGGACAAAATGTGCCACTCATTCATTTCTCTCAAGGCCAATTGGTTTGTCTGCCCTTGAACATTCGAAAGCGGCATATTCGTATGCACCCAAATAATGTGCCAACAGTTATAGAGCAATTAATGCTACAATATGGTAGTCCAGAGTTGCTTATTCGATGCCAATTGCAATAAAAAATGCGATCGATAAATTGATGCCATATTCCATTAAGGTCAGAAAATTTGCAGCATGTTTGGAATATGCCAATGGTCATTAATATTTGTTGAATCCAACTCTGATGGAAGAGTTAGTCCAGAAGCTTCCAATGAGTAAAGGTTTGGAATGGGCCCACTTTGCTTCAAGTTTACCTCAGTTTCCGACTATTTTGGATTTTAGTACCTGGCTCCAGCGTGTTGAAAATTTGGTAAGAAGTGTACAAATAAGTAGTTCAAATGGCAGTAAATCTAGCAGTGATCTAAAACTAAAATGTACTATTGAAACTTATGCTTTCCTAGATGAAGGTTCGTCGGTCACGATGATGGATAGCTCTTTAGTGAGACAGCTTGGACGGCATGGTCGACAAGTTAGTTAGTTTGAATGGAGGATGTATACACATCAAATCCGAAGAAATACTCTATCGGGCCTGTAGTGCTCTCCTTAACCAGTGTCATGGGTAGGAATCGAACCCACCACCTCCGGTCTACCAGACTAGAATACTAACCACTAACCTACCGGAGGCCACCATGGTCGACAAAGTCAATTGAATTTGAGTTGGTATGGTAGTAAATCCGCACAAGAAGCTGCCATGGTGAAAAATGTGTATGGTGTCTCAAATTTGAAGTTGCCTAGTCAGAGTTTTAATGCAGATTTACTAAAGAATTGTGGTGTTCCAATGATTGAATCTTGTTGGACGGGTTATTTTTGGAAACATGAAAGGAGGTCGCTCTGGAACACAAGCTTGTTTGCTGACAACACTGTTGGATAATTTGTCGGTAACCCTAATAAGCCTGGGAAATTCGTTTGGTGTTTGATTCAGCAGCAAAGGTGGAAGGTGTCTCGTTAAATTCAAAATTATTAAAAGACCCTCAGCAATACAAACCATTGACATTAGTTTTGTTTAATTTCAGTGTATGTTCCGTATGCGAACACATAAAGGAAATCTTTCATCAAGTTGTGCTCGCAGGGGTTATTGTTGCGAGATAATGAATGAATTGGATCATCATTACATATATGACTTTGTTAATCCGTCAAAGGCCATTCAAATTGCCGCACAAGTTCGTGAAATATATAAAGCTGCTGGTTTTGAAATGCGTAATTTTACATCGAATTCATCAGAGGTGGTTGTTGCTTAGAAGGCAGTTTAAATCATCAGGTCAGCTTCTCGGGTGGCTTAAATGAGATGGACGGCGCATTCAATTTTTTTCTGAAATTCCATCATGTAAATTCTGACGTCATCAGAGGTGCCGTTTTATGATCACAACAAAACTTTAGATGAGAGAACTCTGGAAACATGGTGTACTTTGGGACGATATGTTGCCCGCGTCATTACAAGCGATGTGGAATAAATTGACGCCAATAGCTTAGAAATTTTATCCGTGAAAAGGAACAATATCTCAATGTTTCTCGTCGAATCTGTTGGAGTGACTCTACAACCGTCACTAGTAGGATTGGTTCTGAAAGAAGGAGTTATAAACCATTTGTTGCCCACCGGATTGCCAAAATACTTGATTCTACATGCACGAATGATTGGAGATGGTTGCCTACGGATCTCAATGTTACCGATGACATTACAAGAACTAAAAATTAAGTTGATTTTGCCATTGAAACACTTTGGTTCCAAGGGCCACAATTTCTATATAGAAACTAAGCTGATTGGCCACATAAAATTTCTGAAAAATCTGATGAATTGTGTAACGAAATATACATTTTAAAATCTGAATGAATTGTGTAACGAAATAAACATTTTAAAAGTGAAACGAGTTATTTTCGCTTTCGCCTTATTTTGATGAAAAAAAATTATTTCAAATGAGCGATCGTATTAATGGTGCAAGTTTCTTATCTTTAGATGTGAGGCACCCCATTTTTTGTCGCCCTGTCACCGCTTTACACAACTATTTGTTGCCCATGTTCATAATAAGATAAGAAATCCAAATCTTGAGGCTACCATAGGCGAAATAAGGAAAAGGTTCTGGATTCCACGAATACAAAAGCTGTTGAGTAAGACCACATCAAATTGCAACATATGCAAGATTCTACATTTTATGAGATCATTGTCAAAAGATAGACTAACTTTATACGTCCTTCCAATTACTTATACTGGTGTGGATCATTTTGGCCCAATAAACGTAACTATTGGTAGACGTCATGAAAAACATTATGTTGCCCTGTTTACATGTCTCACAAATAACATCATGGTGAGGGGTATATAAGATTCAACACAGACGAATATAGAACTATTAGTTGTTTTTTAATTGCAATTGTATTTTCAAATTACGATCTGGTCCGCCAATCCATCATATTAAAAAGTTCACATGTTATACTTGTGGATATGATTTAGAAAATTAGTTGACGTTATCTTCATAGTCTGGAAAATATTTCGTTTTAATTTCATTTAGAAGTGGTTTATGATCTTTCGACTGATGCGTGCATTTTGTGTATATGGAATTTTTTAAATCGTCGTGGAACCCCATTAAACATTCGGAGCGACAACGGAAAGAATTTAATTGGAGTTAACCAAGAAGCCCAGCGAATTGATGAAGGTTTTAATTTGGTTAAAATTGAAGATGAGTTGTCACAAGGGGCTTTGAATGCTATTTTAATTGGCCACATAATCCGGAAGAAGGTGGTATATGGGAGCGAATGTTTCAGTGTGTTAAAAAGATTTTAAGAATAACTGTGCCCTAAAAGAGCACACATTGCAAAGTTTTTTAATTGATGCTGAAAACCTAGTAAACTCTCGCTTGACTCACTTGCCTGTCAGCCCTGAAGACGAAGAAACATTGACGCCAAATCATTTCTTGTTGGGTTCTGCGCATACGGCTCATATCATGGAATTTGTTAGTGGTTCCAACCTAATCGAAGTTTTTTTTATATTGATTTTAAATATTGTGCAGAAACCATTTCTGATAGCATTATAAAATTACTTGGTAATGGAGCAGTGAGAGAATTGCTTTAAATCGTCAAAGAAAATAATAGTTATTCACCCAAAAATTATGTACTTACACATATCTACTTACTGGGTAAGTTAAGATTTTGCTGGGTGACTCTCAGAACTTAAAAATAAAAGGAAACAATATGAACATTTTACAAGAATAAGATCCTTTACAGAAATATGTTAATAAACGAATTTATTTGCATTTTCTTGTATTTTTTTATACAAAAATGTTTGTCAAAAAGGTATATTTTAATATTTTATAATATAACTTAATCTAAATATTTATGTATTGTTTATTGAATGCAGTACATAATTTTATGTATATTTTATACTAAATTTTGAATTAGTTTATTTCAAAGTTGTGAGCTTTATTGATTCTTGGAAGACAAATATAATATATATTTAAAATTGCAGCTTAGAGAGTAGACTTAGTAACGTATGTATGTATAATATACAATTACAAAATAATTTCTTATATTCTTAAGGTTCGTTGTAAAAATTTAAATATCGTTGACTCAAGTCTTTTGTTCGTACATTAAATATCTATATCTTCATGTTGAATGCTGATTTATCTATAATTTTTTTCTTTTTAAACAATTAAATATAAACAATAAAAATATGCATGTACGATATGTTAATTATAATAAATAATTTTGATGTTCACTAGAATTTTTATTTAGATGTTTCCTTTCCGGCCTCTATTGTTCATCCAATATTAAGTAATTTACACCATCATAAATATATTTAATTAGTTGCTACATATTTAGAATGATGCAAAAAATTGGCTTAGAAAAAATAAACACACTCAGTACTGTATATATTTATTTATGTACATATGTATGTGGATTTGTGATTTTGATGGTGTATAATAATCGTTTCTTCTTAATAGTTGTATGGTCCATATTGCGACCCATGGTAATATGGACCGGCAAACATTTGTGGTTGAGGGTAATTGGCGTAGGGTGGGTAAGGTGGTTGTTTTTGTGAATAGACTGAAAATAGTAAAATAAAAGGTATAAAATATAATTATAGGATCAGGCCTGTTTGTTATTCGCCATTTAGTTAAATCTTTTGAAAATTTTGTGAAACAATAAAACAAATTTTTTAGTCATTATAAATAGGCATTAGAGCAACAAAAAAACACATTTCACACATTAATACATATATAATTAGTAGCTTTACATTCTTCCTACTTAAATCATTGATAAGGCTGATTATCCTTATCAAGGGTTTAAGTAGGAAGAATGTAAAGCTACTAATTATATACATGTATACAAAGAACTCAAATAGAATTACATGCTTTTATTAAGCTAATGCATTGACATTTTATGCAATCCTTAGATCATTCCAAGTTGACCGAGTACTAAGTGATTATATTAACAACATACTATAAGAAAAAACTTAGAAAAAGTAGCATAGTTTCTAAACATCTGACGTTCACACATTCTGAAAGCACTATATGTATATAGGTTTTCCCACAAGTTGGGTGATAACTACAAACCATAATACCTAATTACAATAAATATAAATTAGAGCGAATGGTAGCAGAAGTAAGTGAAAGCATAACTAAGCTATCAGTTAAAAAAAGGTCATCAGTGGAGCTGAAAACTGAGAACAAACCCAAGAAATTAAGAACTTCACATCCTCCAAAGATAGACCAAAACTTTCTCAAAAAGGACTCTAGTAAGAATCCTACGAGTGAGTGAGACTCATCGGCCAAAATATATTCTTAGGATCAGATGTCTAAACATCACTAAAAATGCGACTTTAGAAGCTAGAAACGAGAAGTCTTTGCAGAATTAGGGCGAGTTTCTTACTACTCAGTTAAACTAGGCTTAACATACTATTAGATTAAACTCGGATCGAATTTAGGCGGACTTTAACCGATTAAAGTTCAGTAAACTTTGTTAGTATTGCCAACATTTCATTAAAAAACATAAACAATGAACAGCTGTTTTTTGCAAATATTACTTTTGTAAAATGGAAAATTTGGAAAAATGTTAAATAAACATTTAAAACAATAATAAATAAAACAAAACAAATCAGAGAATTGCAATTAACTTAAGATATTATGTTTTTGTTCTTACGAAGTCATTGTTTTATTGTTTAACTTAAGTTTAATTGGCCAATAATACTCAGTTAAACTAAGATAATAAGTAACGTTACTGTTAACTGGAAAACACAAACATATATTAAACTAGGTTAAAACAATGAATGTAGATTATCTTTATTTGAAAACCCCGTCCTTAAAAGCAATAATATAAACTTAGACAAATGTAGAGACTGTGAAACCCGCTGTGTCATTGCCAGGAATTGTTCGAAATTAGATCGATGTAAATGGTCTAGGAGCAATGATATTCCAAATATTACACTTCTCTACGGGAAAAACCTTTCAACAAAACCTAACCTTTAATAGTTGATTAAACCTTAAAAATAGATTCAGAGTTCAAATTAAGTTTAAAATGAATAATGAGTACTTCGATTTTAAATAAGTTCATTTTAAATCGAATGTGATGTTCAAATCATACATGATTTATGTAAATCTAAACACTTCGGAACGGAATTCTTTGACAGGCTACAATAATAGATTTTATATATAATATATATAATTTTTTTATAACTACCTGGCATGAGGTATTGTAGGTTTAGTTGTTCTTCCTTTTCCCGCTCACTTCTCAAGCAGACTGCAGCACCCGATAATAGTATAGCCGATAGTAGACAGGATCCAACACCAGCCCATGCAACTATGTAAGACCAGTCATAAGTAATTTTGGTGTTATCTTTCAATACCTTTAAAAATATTAATTAAAAATAAATAAAAAACATTATTGCAATGAAAAATTTATATTTAACGCCAATACTAACCGTGTTCCATTGTTGGTAATAATCTTCTCCAACAACTTTTTCCTTTTCAAAAAATTCTACGGTATGCCAAAGGCCCATAGCACCAGCCGCAAGTAGACATGTTGCTAATAACAGTATTGATGTTGCTGTTATAGCACCAGATGATCTTTTCCAGCATCCAGAAAGACCGGTCCAAAAAGCACAAAATGTTGTTATAAAACTGTTTAAATATAAAACAAGTATTATTAAAGCTCAATTAAAATTAGTTTAGAGTTATAGATTTATATTGGTTTAAACCCCAATAATAATAATAATAATAATAATAATAATAATAATAATAATAATATAAAAGTCACTGGCAGGCGAATATGTTTGTTAAGGCCTAATTCATAACAATTTATCAAAGGTTAATTAGACAAATTTTTATACAAAATAATAAGGTAGTTAGTTTACAATTGCTTTTGAATATATCATAACTCTTCTAATATTAAAACGGTATAATTCAAAACTCTAGTTTTTGAAGTGAATAAAAAATATATGCCTAACGTTTCCATTCAATCGTTTATAAATCTATGATTTAAAATTTAATCCAACAAGATTTGCAAATGTAAACTGCGTTATGTCACAAAAAAAAATATATTCACTCAAATTGAATGCTTTCATTAAATAATTAACATTTAATTTTGAATTAAAAAAAATAAATGATAATATGTAAATTAATGGCATTTAATAAATAAATAAATAGTATAGAAGTATATGTATTAACAACCATATTTTTATTTAATTTTATGTAAAAATATCTTTTTTATCTATATTTCAAAATAAAGTTAAATATTTTTTTGGAAATTCGAATATCAAAAACACTTTTAATTTTTTTACGCAAAACTAGAAGATTTTAATTCAGTGAGAAATGTTTTGATGAATATTATATAAGGACAAATATAAATTAAACCCTGAGGTGAAACTTATTAAGAACTATTATTTAAGAAATAGTAAAGTGTTATAAAATAGTACCTAAGGTTTTTTTATAATACCAGTAGTTATTGTATTTATAAATGGAAAGTATAAAATAAAGTTAATAAAAATAAGCGTTGTTGTAAAACATCGAATAATTAAAAATGTTACTTTACCTTAATATAAACATTGCCACACAGGAACGAGCTAAATGTAATCTTGAAGTTGAATCTTCACCATAACTTTTATCCTCATCCATCTGAGGGAAATAGTCAATATTTGAACAATGGGTTTCAATTGGCGACAAATATGTTGGAACTAAAATTATTGATATAATTGTATAAAAATATATATTTAATTTAATTGTTTTATAAATGATTTATTCCCTTATTCATAAACATTTATCAAAGGTTTATTGTACAAATTTTGTATGAAAATTTGATGCATAAACCTTTGAAAAAGTTTATGAATAAGACCTTATTATTGAAATTTAGTTTTATATATCGTATTCACCTGCACTTGTAGGTGGTCTTTCTTTGGGATAGCATATCCTAAATAGACCTCGTGTTCTCGTATAATAATAGTATTTGTTGTTCAAGTTACTTAATAATGATTCGGCATCCGAGTGTTTGGCGGCAAATGTCTAAAAATATTTTCATAGTAAAATGTAAATTATTATTAAGTTAAACAAGTAAGAAGTTATTGTCGGGCGAAGCCGACCATATAATACCCTACACCCGTATACAAATAAAGTGTGATTTAGTTTTCATAATATAACATTTAAGTTGAATTGTACCTTCCCGCAGATATACTTAAGCCATTTATTGTTTAATAAAACTGTGAATATTTAAGTAAAATTTTGATGGAGGCTTTTTATAGGTTCTAGGGTCAAATGAGGCAAGATAATTATAAAGTTCATGAGTGCCATCAAGGCTAGTATAGAACTTGGTTTTGCAGCTAAGTATGTGGCTAAGAGCGAGTTTTTCTGATAAAGATAATCTACATTCTTTGTTTAAACCTAGTTTAATATATGTTTTGTGTTTTTCAGTAAACAGTAACGTTTCTTATTATCTTAGTTTAACTGCGTATTAATGGCCAATTAAACTTAAGTTATAAGTGAGAAAACACAATTAACAAAAACAATAAAACAATGATATCGGAAGAACAAAATCTTTATATTTTAAGTAAATTGCAATTTTCTAATTTTTCTTTTATTTATTACTGTTTTAAATGTTTGTTTAACATTTTTTCAAAATTTTTCATTTTACAAAAGTATTATTTGCAAAAAACAGCTGTTCTTTGTTTATGTTTTTGAGTGAAAACTTGGCAATACTAGCAAAGTTAGCTGAACTTAAATCCAAAACTGAAAAACACAATTTTCTGTTAAAGTTTGCCTAAATTTGTTCCTAGTTTTATGTAACAGCTAGTTAAGCCTAGTTTAACTGAGTAGTAAGAAACCCGCAATAAGTGAAATAATGGACCTATATTTACCATTTTCAGTAGGCTTCGTCCCTGGGACAATAGTATCAAATTTCATTCAATTATCTTCAAAATTGCGACCTGTACTTTGATAACAAGGTTTACATGGACGGTCAGACATACTTTGGTATACTTTAAGGTGGGTATAGGACCAACATATTGTCCTTTACAAACATCAGCACAAACCCAACATACCCTCCCCACTAAGGTGGTGTAGAGTATAAAAAACAACTGTTTGTAATTAAAATGTGTAATGTTTTTAATGCATACAAATATTTTAGTATCCCGTAAGTTTGAAGAGAATATATATGGTCAATGCAAAAGTGATGTTCATGTTACGATTATAAAGATATGTTTTACATAAAATTCTCTCTAAATAAAATAAACCGATAGAAATATATAAAAATTTCTATTACATATTTTCACATTTCAAAAGATTTAAAAAAAATTTCTAATTCGTATTACTAGATAATAGGGATAATATTTAATAACGAGCGCGTTATTTAATATTTTTTGTTGGTTTATTACTTCATTGGATATTTATTTGTGGAAAGACAAAAAAATTATTTGACCATTTTAAAAATAAAAGTGAAAACAACGACATATTTGTCAATCGAAAATGTTAGTTTTATAACATTAGATAGACTTAAGCAGATCTACTTTATTAAATACTTGTATATTTAAGTTTAAATATTAAGTATTAAACTTATAAATACATACGTATATTTGTATGTATGTATAAGCACGTATGTATGTACACAACTGACCAAGTAATTTTCACGTACGAACACCTTATTCTCTTCATACGCACTTTCCAATAATAACCGTATTAAACATAAAATGTGTACTTGATTTTAAACATTTCCTAAATTACAGACTTATATCTGTTTTGCATTTTCGATTTTTTCACTCAATAATATTTTTTATTTGAAAGTAATTGATATTGAATTGCTCATCCTTATTAAATTTGGGAAAGAGTTATGTTACTATATACCCGATAAAGTCAAAATCAGAAGGACTGGTTGTATGGAAGCTAGGTGAATCATTTTTGTCACTATACTTAAAAGAACATTTTATTAATATATCTTAAAAATTATACACAATGTTTATATTACGGACGGACAAAACCTAATCGACTCAGAAAGTGAAAGTGTATCACTTTCTGATATGGTTTGGGGTATAAAAATTTATATAAAATAATGATGGTGTTATATAATATATTATGTTGTCCTAGGTCACTGGAAGGCTTGGATTTATTATATAGTTATACCATGCTAGATTTAGAAGAGTAATATTTGTAAATGTTTAGGATGATTTTGCAACAAAACTAATTCATGACCAATTGTCAACTTACGGCCATTAATATGTATCTTGTTGAAACATGATTTTTTATAAACATTTTCCAAATTTTTAGTATAAATTAGCCATAATTCAATTCAAATTTAAATTATCGCAGCCGGAATGGGTCTAACAAACTATTTAAATGAACGTGTCCATTTGTGAAAACACGAGTGTTAAAGAATGTAATTTTAAAAAGTTATTTTCAAACAATATTGTATATTTGGTGTTTTCGTTCACATGAATATGTATGTAATTATTAACCGGAAATTAATTAATTAAATATGTACAATCTTTTATAATGTATAGCTTTTTATTATATTTATCGGAGAATTATATGAACTAAATAAAATCTTTCAAAAAATTAATCTAATATAATATACACATATGTATGTATATATTAATGGCTACAAGAAAGTGTTAAAAACCAATATTCCCCATCATAATTTTAAGCCATTTTTTACTAAATACTCATAAAGTGAAGCAAAAACACTATTAAATCTTTTCGGCAAGGTGAATTACTTAAAAAATATATATATCTATACATATTTATTTCGAATATGCTTAAAAATTAATATATCCATGACACCTGGGGGTCTTCAAACATATTTTATCTGTCATTAGCCCAGCTGATAATTATTTACATGTTCTTATACATAGACTTGTATACAGGCTTAAAATGTACGTATGTATGTCGAATATTAATACTGAAAAAGTTAAATATGCTCAAATAAATCAATGTCAAAATTATTAAATTTTCAACTTTTCAGGACTAACAAAAGTATTTAGTATACTATGAAATAATTATTTGTATAAGGAAAAGGATGTATGTATGTATACTGTTTGCTATTTCGAAATTAAAAGTTGGACTTATATCCAATGAGAAATGCAAATCTTACTGAACACTGAAGTTATTTTCAGTAATCAGTAAAATTTTCAACTAAAATGCATTATTAGTAAAAATATTATATTTAACTAAAATTCTCATACAACTATTATCATATTGATCTCTGCTACTATATTTCTATTAATAATCTAATATTATAAAATATAATAAATGCTTCCAACAACTTTTTATTAGCCGACAAAATTGTATGGTATTTGATTCAATCCCAAAAAGTAAAATTAATCTTAATACGTATATTTATTATATTCAAAAATATCTTGAAAATGTAATTTTCAGTAAATTACTAGATTATACAGAATACTGTAAACACATTTTAAGATTATTGCAATTTTTGCAGTAATCTGTTAAATTTAAAACTGAAAATTATTTCAGTATCCAGTAAAAATTTACTGAATACTGAATTTTTCTTTCAGTAATCAGTAAAACTTTACTGAATACAGACATTTTTTCAGTAAGCAGTAAAAGCTTAATTTTACTGGTACTGAATATTAGAGTTGATTTTTGAAAATCGCAAATTTATGTGACAGTTTAAAAAAATTACAAAATGACATAAAACTCCATTTATATAAAAGAAAACATTTTTAAAACTGTGCACATTATACATTGCATTGTGAAAATAACCTCCCAATTGGGTATGTATAAAGTGTGGACTTTATAAAGACAAAAAACGTGATGATGCCGCAACACTATAATGAACAATTTTATTCCATTTCAAAATATGTTTTCATGCTTTTGAGTTTATAAGGAAATATTTACATATATTTTAATATGCAAGATAAAAGGGAAAATATGCGTCCAAAAAATATCTAAAATATATTCAATAAACTTGAAATTTAACTTAAAATTATGACTGTCTTAGTCATACATAAATAATTTATTTATTTCTTTGTGTTTGAATTAATTAAAGAGCCAAAACATGTTGAGAAAAAACTTATTGGAGATACTCTATTAAGAAAGACTCAAAAAAAGAACTTTTTTAAAAAAATTCATTGAGAATTGTATGTATTATTTTAAGAAACACAAACAATTAAACATTTTTTACAAAAAACGGAAGTATGATGAAAAAACTATATCCATAAATATTTTAATAATAAAGCAATAATTTAAATTTTATTTTAAAATTACATCTATTTAGTTCTTTGTAACACAGTTACATCAGTTGATCATATAATAAACAGCAATAAAGATTTAAACAAATTTCTATTTAATTAAAATTGTTTTGATTTGAAATATAATGGTTTTCTATAAATAATTCGCTACAGTTTAATTGATTTTTATAATTTGCTTTTATTTATTATCTAAACTGTTTACATTTGCGTTAACAATTTTCCCAAAAAAAAAAATCTTTAAAAAAATTTCAAATATTTGTTTAGTTAACTATTTTTGTAGAATACGTACATACAATTAATAATGTATGTATGTATGTATGTATGTATGTATGTATGTTTTTATGTATGTATGTAATGAGTATTTGCTTAAACACATTGAAAAAACTTGATCAAGAGAAAAACTATTAAGTTTAAGACAGTTGGGTATTTTCAAGAGTATCTTATAAAAAAGAAACTCTAAACCTGTTTCACAACGAAATATATATAAGCATTTATACATATATATGCACATACATATATGTGTACATACATACACAAGTACATGTTTGCTCACATATACTGAAATAATACTTACAGCCATTGCTACCAGATTGGATTATTTATTTCTATTTTCACGATTTTTAAATTCGAAATTAGTAAAATGCAAATTTGTTCATTTTTGTAATTAAATGTATATATTTATAAAGGTAATGGAAAATAATACAAATATTTCAATATCCGGTTATGGTTAACCGGTAGATAGTTTGCCGTTTAAAATAATTTTTGTCTTAAAACTGTTAAATTATCGTTAGGATAACAAAAACGAAACTGGCATTAAGAAAATTGGACTAAAATGTACTACACACGACAACACTTACTTATTAACAAAAAAAACCATCCGTATTTTCAAAAAGAGAATAAAAATCGTTGATTTATATATTTTGCGTATAAACGATTAGCATAAGACAATAGCAAAGTAAGATGAAAACAGCTGTTATATTTTTTTCTATGTCTTCACAGAAAAAAATTTAAAAAAATAAGAGAGCAGTACGTCAAATTTTTCCCATCCGCACTCTGCTTCACAAAATCTTGACAGATCATATTTCTTTTGTACTTATGTAAACTAGCATTAAAACTTTAATTAATTAATTTAAACATAAAGCTAGATTTATACACTGAAAATAATCGATGCTCAACTTTACGAAAAAAATTTCGTAACTTCTATTTTCGTGATATTTACAAAAATTTCGTGTATAATACGAAATATTATTTAATAAAAACCTTTTCTATTTTTACGAAAGTACGAAAACCTTTCGTAATATTTTTTTCTTAAAATTTTAGCGAAATTAAACATAATGATATTAATTATATTATGATTAAATAAAACTACAACATTTTTATAAAATTTAAGAAAAAGTATAATATTATTCTCGAATTATTTTCATAAAAAAATGAAAATTCGTGTGGAGAATAATTTTGAACTAAAATAAGAAAATTTACTTTAAAATGAACAAAAATGTTTGAATAAATTAATATTTCGTAAATTTTACCATATTTATTAAAAATTCCCTTTTTTCAATTTATGTAAATTAATTTTTTCAAGAATATTTTGCATTATACTAAAATATTTCGTACAATTTCGTATATATTACGAAAGAATTTCGTGGTGCGAAACAACGAACGATTCGTACAATGTACGACATTTTTCGTATATACTAGGCATGGATTTTTTCAGTGTACGTTTTAAATACTGCAATATACATCATATACGTATGAATGGTTAACATTTATTTTATATTTTTACAAGTATAAAAATGGTTCCAACATATTGGTATAGACAACTAGTATTAAGGAAATATATTGGTAAGACAACTAGTATTAAGGAAATAATATTTTCTTTTTTATTTACTGAAAACGATCTCGATCATTTCGAGTTTAAATTTAAAATCTACATGTTTTACTTCTTTACGGGTATATATTTTCGAGATTTTTGTCATAATTCACCAGCAGCAAGGAAGTAGATTCAATAATATACATACCTACACAACATTAAATCTTATAAAATTCAGTTTGAACGGGTGTATTTTAAAAATAGGAATACATAAAATGGGAAAATTTACATGTGCAAAATAAGGATTTTTTATTTATTCTTAGTCGAATTAAAGTAGACAATTGAAATTATTATACCCTGGTTAATGAATATATCAGATTAATGACTAAATAAAAATGTTTGTTGCTGTAGATAACAAAGTCAGAAATTTTTAAAATTATAACATTTTTTTACTATTTTTTTTTTAAATTCATCTGGCAGCCAACATAGCAGCGGTTCTCAAATATTTTTAAATGCTAACAAACATAAATTTTAGTGCCATATACAGATTTAAAGTTCATTATATAAAAACATTTTAATTTTCAAAATTGTATTGTTTATTAATAAATAAATATGTATGTAAGATCGTGTTTTGCAAATAAATATTTTTTATGCAAGCAAATTCTTACGGGTGAAATATTTAAATACTTTTCAACTTAGTTTCTCTATTATTGTTTGTTCATTTTTAAGCGCATATTTGTTGTTTTTATTTTCTTCTTTAAACTCGCATTCCAATGAAACGAACACGTACTCAGTGGACCTACCCAACTACATACATATGTAAGTATATCCAATACATACAAACATGAAGAAATACATAACGTATAGTTTTGAGAAAAAGTTATTAAATGGTGGCACTAAAATTTGTAGAAAGTTTGGATATTGAGAAAAACTACAAGCAAAAAACATTCACGTAGTTAGCCTTTTTATACAACAACAACAAAGCACATAAAGTTAGTTTAATAAGTTAATAATATTTGTTTATAAATATTACATATTGTCAATACATTAACAATTATTAATATATATAAATATATACATATACCAATATGTATATATACATATATGCATATATGTATGTATATATTAATAAACTATATAAAAATATTTAAATTAATATAGTTTTATTCATATATATATTTTTGTACATATGTATGCATGTATGTGTATGAACCTATGTGTGGGTTTTTTTAGAATGAAGGAGGTACACACCTGTATATTGTTTCTTTTCACTTCATAATGCAACCAGTTATCTGTGGAAAATGCAATTGCCAATAAAGCAGTTGCAATAATGGCGGATATAGTGGCTATAGAAAGCGTTACAGCAGAGCAGGGCATTTTGACTTTATTTGTTTTTCTTTCTTTTTCTTAATTTTTCTTATTTTACTTTATTTATTTCTTATATTTTTAGTTTCACTAATTTAATTTAATCACTGCTCATTTTAAAAATACAAAGATTCCAACAAAAACCTTAAATATTTTCGAACAAAACCAGTTTTTTTGTTTTTTTTTTTTTGTATCTATGCGTTTTAACAATATACAAAAATTATTTATCGCAAACGCTCTGGACTTTTGTATTTACTTCTAAGACGATGGTTTAACAACTAACAGGTAAGATTTGTCTAAGCTAGAGACCAAAACCAAGTTTTATTGTTATGAGAAGTGAGAAATTGAAATGAGTAGTAACTAGTAAACAAGAAATTTAAAAATCAACTCAATTTTTGAGTGATATACACAAACCTCTATGTATGTATATTACTGCATATTACTACCTGCCAAATGTAATAAAGTAATAACCAAATAAATCTTTGGCACATTCAAAGTGAGTAGCCTAAGTACAGCTGTGTTCACAAAAGTAGAGTTGTTTTCATACTTGGGTATATCAAGACTTTAAGTACAGATTTGATCATAACTTACCGACTCTAAACGGCTGCAATTTCCAGTGTAGCAAACTTAATATAAAATTGATTGGTGTAAATTTTCTTTCTTGCTCCTATTTGGTTTAGGTGTTATAGGCATTTTAGGATTTATAATATAATCTTGAATATTTATTCAAATTTAAAATTTTATGTATCATTCGAAAGGGCTTTCATTTAATGAAAATTCATTCCAAGTCCATTCAATGCTTTTGGATTTATAGAATTAAAAACATATATTTTTATGCATATTTCTTATAATTTTTTTAAAATTTGTTGAAAAATCTTAAAAAATTTAATTAATTAGATTAAATTCTTCATATTATGAAAAAAAAAATAATTTCTTATATTTGAGAAAAAACTTAATGTATAATTCATAAACGTATTATAAAATGTTATTAAAAACAGTTTCCTTTTATTCGATAAACCGAATTATTTTGAATTAACCGATTATAAACACTATGTTATGTGTGGTACTAAACGAAATTAACACTGTTATAAAAAAACTATGTTTAAACCCCTTTATTCCAGCTTTTGGCAATCAATGTTAATAATTCATATACTATTGTACATCATTTCAGAGGTCTTTTCATGACCTCTCATATCATATTACGAACAAATTCTTGTGATTTCTAGAGATTTTTTATATTATGTATTGTTACGTTTTTATTTATTTCTCTTTAAAATAAACCAGACTCTTTTTATTGTAAATAAAAGCGTCAAATTTGAAATTTAAAAATACACAACTTTTACAGTAAACTGTAAGGCGATCTATTTATCTTTAACACAATGAGCACATTCTTTCCGGATACTTCTACCGAAGATTAGTTTGATGAACAAAGGGATGTCCGCGTGCTAGCAATGGCCGGCTAAAGTATAAGATGAAAAACTAGCCCGCAATGAAATATCTGCAGAAAGTCCATTAATGAAATACTCTACAATGTTAAAAATTAAGTATTTATTAAAACATATTTCAATACCACTTCTCAATTACAGAAGTACAAGAATAAATTTGTATTTATAGATTTCGTGAATACATCTGCCAATTGATTTGATGAATACTATTTTGACAATTACTTTCATTACATTATCCCTCATGTTCAATATTTGGATCTTTTGCACTCCATGTTATTTGCCACGCATACACAACCACGATTATTCTCTTAGATCGAATGGTTTCATTCTTTAAAATATATAAATCTTGAAGTAATCCTCTCAGCTATATTGCCTTTCTAATTGAACAAAGTATTACATACATAAGACATTATGTAACATGATTACATTTATGTTATTATACGTAAATTGGCAGGATTATATTCACTCATTGAAACCCTTTCAAAATCTTTTGTATATTGGCTTCTTGAGACATCTCTATGAAAGTATTGTTGATTTCAAACTTCATTCCTAAAAAAATATTTTAACTTAACGCAATCAGATAACTCAAAATGTTTTAAAAATTCAGTTTTAAGATTTTTAATTGACGTCAAGTTCGTATCAGCAACCATTAAGTCGTCAACATACATTTCAATACACCTTTTCTAGTTGCCACCTCTTCTGGCACAGACATACATATGTACATATTAAAGGCCTGCTTAAGACATCCATATGCCGACAATTTGCAAAAAGAAAATTCGTATGCTTATGATGATTCAATCGTAACAGGAGGAAAATTTGGGAAATACCAGTAAACATTATTTTCGGAATAGAACTCAAGTTGAATTTTATATAAAGCCGCTATCAAAAAGTAAGGATGATGAAAACTTTTCTTAAGTGCAGGTGAAGGCCTTATTAAAAATTTTAAATTCGAGCGGTGACAACTAAAAATTTGAACAGCAAATTCTGAAGAATTAAACCCGCAACAAAAGGTCTATAGAATACAGGTATACAAAAGCCTATGGTCCAAACTGAAAGTGAATATATGGCTATTCGGGTCAAACAGGCCTATGCGAGGGGCAGTGTATGTGACTATCACAAAAGCACGGTTGTGAACGGTTATTAACGACCAAATCATTAATTTTTATAGCGACAAACATTTGGTTGGTAACGCTTAAGCATAAAGTCGATCAAAATTGAGAAAAGTATACAGAAATATTTTTGTAAAATTTACTTAAATCAAGAATTATAGATTACGCATTGCGCAGGTTTTTTTTTGGTTTAAATCAACAGGTGTTCGATGTGCTACGTCACATCAACAAATAAAGTGATTGACGTCTAAAAAAATTTAAAAATTAAAAAAAAAATGCGCTGTGAAAAATTGCAAAAGCACCAACAACTCCAAGGCGTGCGAAATTAGTTTTTTTATTTGTATTATGTATTTTATTTGTATCGAAATATTTTTTATTTTTCAAAAATGTCACTTTGTTTATGTTTTGCTTTTATTATTCTCAAGTTCTAGGCTGATATGACGTACATGCGCAGAACGAACATTTTTTTACATACTGAATGCGCAATCTATTTTTCTATAATTCTTGTACTAAAATAGTATGCATATGAAAAACCAGGGTTCAGAAATATTCATACAGGAACACTTAAATTGATACATTCGTGATAAACGGACAGAATGAAATTAGCAATTTCTGTTTTTTATGTTCACATTCGGAAATGATTTGGTTTTATTTTAAGCACACATAAATGAAAACATCTGTATATTATATTTAAGCACATATTTGTGTAAAGTAAATGGTGAAAAAAAATGTCAATACGTGTGTAAGTTGTTTGAAAATTATATAAATATTTCTGAACCCTGATTTTTCAAACTTTAAATATGTTTAGACACATTTTCAAATTGCTACTAATCAATCACGAATGGCGATAATTCAATGAAATAAGTTTTAAATATCTATAAAAATATATTTCTAAAACAAACCAAACTGGAGAAATTGTGCAACCTCAGTCGGTCTTAGCCAAAGGCCTATGGAATTTAAGTTAGTGGGCCTATGGGAGAACTGCGTCATGAGGGCTTTGGAAACAGGGAGGGCATCGGTTAAGGGTGCCTGGAACAATTCGTTCTTGGTAGCAGTTGAGAATACTGCTCCAACCGCCCCTTAACTGTACTAGTGTGAAACGAGTTTGCCTGGATAATTGCCTTTCACTATACGATATCGGGGGTGAATGCTGGTTTAAGATTTTATTTCACCTGTAGCCATTAATGCCTTCTGCAATCGCCGTTTGGTGCAATGCCTTCTGCGCGTTTATTATCGAGAATCTATGGACTTCAGGTGGGATGTCTGTAATATAACGCCGAAAATCTGACCGAATGTGTTGAGGGGGATCTTCCATCAATATTTGATGGTTGGGATGGGATGACATGCCACCAGGAATTGTCTAGTCAGCAACACATTATGTTGCTTGACAGACAGCATCCTGGTTTCTTCATGTATCTTGACATATCCAGTTGCGATTCGGAGTGCCTTATTTTCACTGAGATAAGAGATCCATATTGGGGCAGCATAAATAAGGAGAGAGCGAACGATTGCTTTATTTGTCGCTATTATTATCCTTATCCATGCCCCAGGAGGTGCTAGCGAGTGCTTTTGGGATTTTATTTCTCTATTTCACTTATTGGTTGATGTAGAGGTGGCGTGCGAAGAGAAGTGAAGGAGGCTGTCGAATACAACCCCTAAGATTTTCGGGTTCTTCACTGTCTTCACTGAGATATTGAATTTAATCCTTACTTTCTTAGTCCATGAAGTGAATAGTGACAAAATTGATTTAGAAGTTAATAACTGTAACTTGCGTTAATGAAAATGGTCTCCGTTGTAGCGGGATTGTTAGGTTTAAGAATATCAGGAATCACCATTTGGCGAATAGAGAGTTCGAGAAGGTGGGTGAGAAGTTCTATCCTTACTTTCTTAGTCCATGAAGTGAATAGTGACAAAATTGATTTAGAAGTTTATAACTGTAACTTGCGTTAATGAAAATGGTCTCCGTTGTAGCGGGATTATTAGGTTTAAGAATATCAGGAATCACCATTTGGCGAATAGAGTTCGAGAAGGTGGGTGAGAAGTTCTATTGCTACTTTATCAATTTTCTTAAACATTAGCATTTAGATGCCCGATATTATTCTCAACTCCAGTAGGAGTGAAAGAGTAAGCTCAGAATTTCGTTTGAGATTTTTGGTTCTCCGGATTATAGGTTTTTTGTCCCTGTTCTGCGAGGTGGGGTGTTCGACAAACTGTCGGCAGAACTGATTTGCACATTTCCTGGCATCTGTATATTGCATGTTGTTAAAGGTGACAGCGGCGAGATTTGCATTATTTGTTGATCCAGATAGATTTCTAATAGTAGACCAGAGGTTTTTAGAACTTGATGGAATGGGTCGGATGTGGGAGAGATGGGAGGAACAGTTAGCCTGTAGATAACATTTTGCTCAATAATAAAAGCGAGTCCTCCGCTGTGATCTCTATCCCTCCGAAGGATATTATAATTCACAGAAGTTGAGAGAACAATCACTGGTGAGCTTCGTCTCCTATGTTGGCTATAAAAATGTTGTTATCGTACATATATTTTATGATTGCAGTTTAACTGCAGGACTTGGAATGACTGATGGGAAACAGTAGTATGCCATAGCTATTGGGAGGAGTGCCTTTGGGATGGGAACAGTAAGACATTTGATACCTGAGGTGTTGATGTTGTCTGTGCTAATTTGCATACAGAGCACGTCCAATAGTGTGGGTGTGAACTGTTGTGTACAGAAGGTTCGTACATGGATTAGGGTGTTATACTGAAAGGGGTTGTACTAGTGTTTGTTGGTTGTGCACTACAACAACTTCGCTATAAAGCTAAGAGACCACTTGCGGTGACTGGTGAGACCTTAGCAGTTTTTTAGGTGACCAGTTATTGCATAGCCCGACTAGACAGAAATATTCGCATTTATATTGTAATGGGGGTCGTATGTCGAGATAAATGGTTTTGTCAAACTCCAAACTCCTAAAACATTTATTGTAGGAATTTCGTATGGAAAATGTGCGCAATAAACCTTAAATAAGCGATTAACCGGGGATACATCTCTAAGGCTTTAATAGACTTAGGGTAACACATATTCCTTTTAAGGGTTGGCTTACAATAAAGTTTTTCATAATATTTATCTCTGTATTTTTATACCCACCATCAAAAAGAGGGTATATTGATTTTGTCATACCGTTTATAACACATCGAAATATTGGTCATAGACCCTCAAAAGTATATATATTCTGGGTCGTCGTTAAATTCTAAGACAATCTAGCCATGTCTGTCCGTCCATCCCTCCGTTCGTCCGTCTGTTTTCGGATAGCCTCCATACAAGTGGCCCCTCGAAAAACAGCTTTAACAGTCATAACTTGTTTAAATATACGAATATAGCGATGAAGTTCGTCATAAGTATGATTCTTATGATCCAAAATCACTATGCAAAAAAAGGGACAACTAAATAGGTATATGCATCACTACAATACAAAAACAAAATGTATTTTGTTTTTGTACTTGTATGATATTGATCCTGGCAATGAACCCAAAAAAACAAAAAAGGAATATTTTTTATATCTGGGATAAACAGGTACGGGGGAGTGTTGATATCTGGAATGACCTGATTTGTGCCATTAAAGGTCTATTTTAAACGGAAAAAGTTTGGCTAAAGACAGCGGACCTAACAAAGGGCGCAATGCGGAAGATGGTTCAAATGTATTTTCGTACAAACAATATTATTTTTTTACAAACTAAACACGTTTATTTTTTATTATTCTTTTTTTATTTTGTTAAATTAATTTCAAATAAATAAAAATAAATTTTTACAGAAAATACATGCAGAGAATTGCATATACCTGTTTAGAGTACACTGAATTCGAGTATGAATTTTTGTTTATCCATATTTCATTTACCTTGCGGAAAAAAAACAAAATAAAAATTCATTTATTGTTCTTCTTCCTCCTAAATGTTTGCTTCTTCTGCTTCAATCTCTGTTGAAAATAAACAAGTAATATTTCTATATTCGGCTGTGCCGAATCTTATATACCCTTCACCAAGTATGTTTTAAAAACCAATTTTTATTTATTTTGTATCTCTGCACACATGTCACACATAACATACACACAAACAAATATAAACTGTAGCAGAAAGAAATATTAACCGTTGTACTGTAATACCACCGTCAAACTGTATTACCACCCTCAAACAAATATAAGCTGTATTACCAACATATTACTGCTTTATCTCCTTGTTCTTGTTATACCCACTTACCTTCGTGAGAACAGAACAGCATCCAAACATACAAAAAAATACACAGCTGAATAAAACCAAATGTACATCTTTATCCAATTCACAGTATTGTTGTTGCTTTTTTAACAAAGCATGAAAAAAATGTGGCTTTTTTGATGAAATTTTTAGAGGTTGTCTCGGATTTTTGCTCATATCTCCGTTATTTATAGACCGATTTTGTTGATTTTAAATCTTCTTGAAAGCATGTCTAACTGAATTATTGAAGATTCGGATCTCGCCGATATCTGGGGACCGCTAAAAACTGATTTCAACAGACAGGCGGACAGACAGACAGCTTTTTTAACTTCGGCCGATGTTAAAAAAGCAGTTGAACAACTACATACTACAATACAACTGCAAAATCAAACACATTCAAAATAAACGGAGACAATAGTGCTGAGAGTGAAAAACAAATCGAAATATTGTAGGATCTGTTCGAAACGTTTCGAGACAACTTATGAGTGATTTTACAAAATTTGTGTTTTTTTGTAACAAGAATAAAATACAATAGATACAATTAAGAGTTTACTTTTAATCAGAGACAGAAAATAATTATTATCTATGAAATTTTTGCTTAAAAAAATCAGTATGAAAGAATCGTCATAAAAATGTTTTGAATGTACCAAAATATTTCCTGAACCTTTTGTAATTGATTTCTTCAATAAACATTTTTCTTGATTTTTATAACAAAAATTTAAAATAAAAATTATTTTTGATTTTTATTCTATTTATTTCAAAAAAAAAAAATATATATTTATGATTTTTTTAATAATACTTACTTAGTAATTTTTGTTTATTCAAACAAAAATAGCAATCAATCAATGATTTTTATTTTCCTAAACAAAGAATAAAAATCACCTAAAGAATTTTAATTTTCCAATTTTCGAATCTAATTTCTGCAAAGTTGGTCGATTATATCAGTGGTAAAGAAATTTTACCAAATTTCTATCAATCTCTGTTTAAACCTGATCATTTTTACTGTCTTTTAAAGGTAAATATCGCTTAATGAGTTTTATAATTAATTTTAAAAAATAAAAATCATTGTCTGATTTTTATTGTTGCCCTATGGTTTAAAAATTATTTGTGTTTTTTATTATTGATTTTTGTTTGAAAAAAAATTCTCAGTAATTTTTACAAAAAATATAAAAAATAAAAATCAAAAGCAATTTACATTTTCTGAGAAATAAATTACAAACCAAATAAAATTTGTAATTAAATTTTTTTAAATAAAAATAATAACAATTACTATGTCTGCTTTTTATCGACAAAACTGCAAATAGTCCAGGCAATTATATTATTTCAATTTTTCTCACAAATACATATTCATGCCATAATTTTTACGCGAGACAAGAAATATTTCGTTTCTATCCCTGTTGGCCAAAAGCAGAACTATAATGTGCATAAGCTAGCTTTAGAAAATGTCATAACCGAACGAAGGGTTTATCAAGTGCTTATGAAAATCCGAAGAAACTTTTAGGTGGCTATAATGTACTTAAGTGCATTTAAAACAATTTAGCCTCATTTGCATATTTATGTACCACACGTAATAAAAAACACATATTTCATAATATTTTACCGAAATAACTTAATTTTCTTCTTCTTATTTTTTATTTTCATTGTGTACAATAAACAAACAACTGATTTCACGAAACTATCTTAAGTACATTTTAGTTCGTCACATAAGTTTTATATGTATTCGCACAGTTGCATAAGCTGGCTTAAGCTAGTGTATGCATATTATAGTTGGGCTTCAAATATTCAAGACATCATCGATGACCTGATTTACACTAGGAAACTTGTTGAGAAACTTTTGATTTTGTGTGTGATAGAAAGAGATGGTTGATATTTTTTTCTCTTTCTCTCATACACAAAAATCAAAAGTTTCCCAAAAAAAGTTTCCTAGTGTGAGCCAGGTTGATGATGCATATAGGTCAGTGATAAATCATCAGATTTAACACTGACCTATATGTATGATTAGCGACAGTGTTCTTCCATAATATCGTCGGTGACAGTATAGTGAAAACAAGAATAACATTATCATCGAAGACAAAATAGGCGGCAAAATGCTGCTAGTTTCACAAAATAATTTATTTTTATAAAAATTGTAATTTATTAAAGTCCTTATTCAAAAAGAAAATGTTTTTCTTATAAACGATTTATAAATCAAATTTTGTATGGAAATTCTATTTTTTAAACCTTTTATAAAATAAAATGTTGTTTATGAATGATAAGTTCAAAAACATATCAATTCGACATGTTCAATTATAAAACATATTTTAGAACAGGAATGATTTTTTCGTACTTTCGTTTAATGAACACAGCTAGAACAAAAAGTAATGTTAAAAATAAAAATTTAAATTACAAATTATATTAATAGTTTTTGTTAAAAAGATTTTTAATTTGTTTAAATTAAAAAAAATAATTGTGCCTAAAAAAACAACAACAACGCTAAACGAAATAAAACACAAAATACACAAGGCATCTAAACCAACAGACATCTAAACATACATAACGAAAACCACAGAAAAACCAAAATAACAACGAAATGACGCCAACAGCATCCAAACCAAGGGTGCCCAAGCCCTATGCGCTTGGTACTCTTTTGTTTTTGAAAATGCGCTTAGCTATAGATAGTGTGTTTTCTATACACTTATATGCGCTTAACACTTGCAATACGTTGTTGTTGTTCTTAACAGTATACAAGCAAGAGTAAAACAACAACACTTTCGTATTCATTGCTGGTAAACATTGACGAGACGTAGATTTTGTTTTTGTTTATCGTAAAAAAATTTGTTTTATAAAGCACATGCAAAACAAAAGGGAAAATTATTTTATTTTAACAAAAAATGCAAATCATATTTTTTGCTGTGTATTTTTGGATTCCATGTGTATGTTTGGATTCCAAACATACAAAAAAATACACGGCTGAATAAAACCATATACATCTACACACACGTGTACATCCTTTTCTATATACAGTGTTGTTGTTGCTTTTATAACAATTTTTTGATGAAATTTTTAGAGGTTGTCTCGGATTTTTGCTCATATCTCCGTTATTTACCGACCGATTTTGCTGATTTTAAATAGCGATCTTATCAAAGCATTAGTATCAAAAAACTAAAATTTGAATTTTAAAACGACCGTTAAAAATATCAAAATTTGTCGACCATAGCTGAGAACAGGTTTACGTTATTCTATAAGGACAAAAACTCATATTCAAGTAACTACAGATGTATTTTAAGTAATACAATTGTTTTATTAGAATATTTTCAAAAATATGTTTATTTTTTTTATCAAGTCTCTGAGACACGATAATGGCCTGCGGAATTTTTAATAACTTTTACATTTTTCAACAAATTTTTGTGTTTTTTTATTTTTTTAACGCTAATTCTGTGTACATTACGATTCTTTGACAATAAAATACAAAACAAATTATTTAATGACAAAACTTTTGTGAAAACTGAAAAAAATTATATCTTCAATCATCGATGGAACATCATCGATGCAGACGTCGTGAATAACGTACTGGCCAACTGGGATCTTTAGCAAGTTGTGTGAGAGTATAACTCATTTGTTCAAACCAGTGTTGCCCATACACATACTGTTGCACATTCATTTGTATTGGTAAAGCAGCAGAGAAAAAATGAAACCCAAAATAAAACTGTACTAATAAAATGACTGCAATCTAAAAAGTATATTCTAACTGTCAAATTGATATTATAGATTTTGACAGACAGCGTACATTAAAGTTCATATATAAAAAACTATCAGCTGTGCTCTCTCATTCATCTACATAAATTCGGCATTCTCAAAATTTTGTTGTTGTATTTCTGTGTGGATTTTTAAAAATTTGCGTACAGATCTTACTTCTACAAATGCTAATCAGCTACTGTTTTGATTTTGTTTTGCAAGTTGAGAATATTCTTGCCCTATCTCGCGTGATGGGGAATCGAGATTTTGGGCAACATTGGTTCAAACCTATACATCCTGCATATTATTTGTTTAATATTTTCACAATAGTGTGTGTATTTCGACACTATGTAGTCTTTTAAATTTAAGAACAACTGTAACTTTTAGTGAGAAGTTTTCAAATCGAGAAGTGTGAAACAAAAAATTCCATCGTTTCTTAATTTGTGAGTAAAAAGTGTTTCTGAGGCTACACGAATTACGTTTTTATTGGAAATTTCCAACAGCTGTTAAAAACATAATGTAGTCTTTTAAATTTAAGAACAAATGTAACTTTTAGTGAGAAGTTTTCAAATCGAGAAGTGTGAAACAAAAAATTCCATCGTTTCTCGATTTGAGAGTAAAAAGTGTTTCTGAAGCTACACGAATTACGTTTTTATTGGAAATTTCCAACAGCTGTTAAAAACATAAAAATTAAAAGAAGAAAGCAAAAATTGCCGAACAAATTTTTAAACGAAGTATAAATAACAAAAAAATATTGAAATTAAATGAAATTGTTCGAAAAATTATCTCACTAGATTCGCCCTTGGCAAATTCTAAGTTTACGACCACGTACTCTTTTAGCATTTGATTCTGTATATCCGAAATTGCTCCTATTTGCTAAAAATTAGTGAAGATAATTATTTATTTTAATCTTAATTAATTATAAATATAACATTACTTTTTCATTATTTAATAGAATTCATGTTTAAATTATTTTTTACTTAAAATTTTACTTTCCGCACCGTTTTAAAATGTGAGATTTTTTTCCAGTACTTACATCAAAAAACATAAATGACAGATAGTTCTCACTAAATTTTCTTAGACCTGGTTCACACTGGGAAACTTTCGATTTTTGTGTATAAGAGAAAGAAATATCAACAATCTATTTCTCTCAAACACAAAATCAAAAGTTTCTAAGTGTGTAACAGGTCTTACAGGAACACCTTCATGTGAGAAATGATATTATGTTTCACTTAGGCCTTTATCGGACCTGTTGTGCGCTCCATAATCAGTGCCTCAGGTGGGAATCGAATCCACCACCTCCAGTCTACAAGACTGTAACTTTAACCACTAACATACAAAAGGCCACTAACACACTTGCATTTTTTTATAAAATTGCAAAAAAAAAAATAGTTAATTGTTATTTAGAACAATAATGACCGACATATGGCCGGTAAAATGATTGTTGATGTAACGAATGTGTGGTAAAGGCACAGGGCAAAGTAAATTAATAAAGTAGCAGACCTGGTTCACACTAGGAACTTTTTTTGGGAAACATTTGATTTTTGTGTGTGAGAGAAAGATATATTAACCATCTATTTCTGTCACACACAAAATCAAAAGTTTCTCAACAAAAGTTTCCCAGTGTGAACCAGGTCTCATTTGCGAAACTTTCGTTGAGAAACTTTTGATTTTGTATGTGAGAGAAAGAGAGGTTGACATTTCTTTCTCTCATATACAAAAATCTAAAGTTTTCAAAATAAGTTTCCCAGTGTGAACCAGGTCAAACTAGATAAATGAAGCAATTTGTCAAAGTTTGTTTTGAAAATTGTCAACATTGTTTATGTCGCCATTTCTAAATTGTGTTTGTTAAAATTTGTGAAAAATTTAAGAAGTAGTTTTAGAGTAGTTAAAAAGTGTAATAAGTTATAAATTATATAATATGTAATAATATAATTAAATCCATAAGATTTTAAACTTTAAAGTAATGTTTTTTATATATGTTTTCTTCACGTTGTTGTTAAAAGTAATTTTTGTTAAATTTTATAAACAAAAACCATATGATTTTGACACAATCAGAGCTAATTCCAAGTACAAAATGCATGTGGTTGTACAACTAGAAATGTCGCTACTTTATTAATATACTTTTGCACAGAAAGTGTGAATTAACTACATTTGACTTTACTGTGTTTCAGAGTAGTCTTTTTAGTTGTTATAAATTAATCAGCGAAAATTTTTTAAAATTTACAAAGTCTATAAATTATTAAAAATAAAGAGAATTATTATAAACTGAATTTAAAAATAGTGCAGGAAGTGGAGCTGAAGATAAACACTTCGGAGTTTAATCAATCTATGGTAACATGAATATTTACATCAAATTTTTATTTTTCGATATTTATATATATTTCATTACAGACAACTTATTTTCACAATTTAAAGGAGCATCAAAGGATTTAAAATTATCCGATGTATTTATGTATATTCTTACTATATTAATAAAATAAATTGGTATATCCGTCAGATATGTTGTTCTGCTGAAAAAAGAATTTCTTGACCTAATTTTCGTATTGTTGAAATAAATATGTATTTATATTATATAATGAAAATTACATATTGAAAAGTCACGGAATCAATTTTAACTGAATTTTGACGATAATAAACTTTGACAGCGAATTAAAAAAAATAGCATTTGTCTTGATAAATACAAGTTTAGCCGCTGCGTATATGTTTATGTTCAACTTTCAATTTTATGTTACGTGTAGATAATAATGAAACCATTTTTGCGTGACATAAAATTGTTAGGTACTTTTTTGAATAAAAATATATATTTGTGGTACTAAAAATTGCAATGCTGTTTCAGTTCGTTTTTTGCAAACTGTGGCATTTATTGAGTGATTATAATTCGAATTGCATTTGAGAAAGTGAGGACATTTTTGTTTAAATAATTTTCCTTTAAGGTAATTTGTATAATTTTGCACATGTCCTGTGCCCCTCTTACTACCAATAGAAATACATAAATATTTTTTATTTACATTGTTTTAGTATTTCGTAAATTTTGTGATGGATTGGGCTAAAAAAGCAGAGGATCAGGTATCCAAATTGGTAAGATTATGTGTGTATGTCTTCCACTATTTTTACTTTTTCACCTTAAATCTTAGAAAAAAATTATAAAATTAAATAGTTATAATATACAGTAAGTACCTATTTATGAATTGATGTGTAAATACAATTAGCGTATTAAAAAAAACTTTCGCCATATCAATATTATTAATTTTTAGTGCCTAATACATTAGGACATTATGCATACATACATATGCACATGAGTATGTCCTAAGTAAAAAAATCAATATAGGATCTTCAGTTAGTGGGAGTTATGCTCAAAACTAATTCGCTCTATTATTCATTGAGCCGCTTTACTTTTATACGATTATCAAACCAACCAAGGATCATTCCTAAAAATTATTTAAAGTTAGACTTTTATACATTTTAGTTTTTAGCTACAAATAATCTGTTTGTTAATTTGGTCAAGTAAAATGTAAGCATAGAAATCGGCCTTTCAGAAGTTTTGATTTTGTGTAAAATTGCTATACTGGTGAACAAAACTCATTGCCATCAGCTTACCAATAGGATACTTCACGTGTAAGTTGGTTGTCCTTATATGATTCAACAACAATGGATTACATTATATGGAGAAATATTAAAGATGAATAGAATACAGAGCCAAACGAATACAGTAAACCTTAAATTTCTTGAGTTAATTTATTATCAAAACAAAGGGAATCTAAAGTGACTCACTTTAAAAAGTTTTCTGTTTAACTCAATATAAAACTCAGTAGAATGTATTGCCAATTTAAACTATTTTTTTTTTTTGAAATAATTTTAATCTATTATATTTACATATTTAAGGTCAGTAATTTGGAAATTGAAAAGAAAGAAGATGATTTAAGTGAAAAAAAAGAAGAAGAGGCTGATGTTGTAAGGTAAGTTTCAATTATGTATAACTTATTTTACAAACAACAATACCTTTTAATTCAATTATTACATATAAAAAATCTTAAGATGCAAAATTAAATTTTTAATAAATTTATAATTATAGCCCTGCCGAAACAAGTCTTCTGCTCAAAATTATAAGAAAAGGTTTAGTCGAATCTAAGTTAGATTTGGAAGTTCAACGGCAGGATCCTACTTCGCCGTTATATTCAGTAAAAACATTCGAAAAACTTCATTTGTATGTTTAAATAATCACGAACAGAAAATAAACATATTAAATATAAATAAATTATTTAATTTTTTCAGAAAACCGGAAATTTTAAAAGGAATTTATGCCATGGGTTTTAACGCACCTTCAAAAATTCAGGAAAATGCTTTACCGATATTACTAGCTGATCCTCCACAAAATATGATAGCACAAAGCCAATCTGGTACTGGAAAAACGGCGGCCTTTGTACTTGCAATGTTAAGCAGAGTAGATACTAAACTGGATTATCCTCAGGTAAAATTTTAATATTAAAGTAAACAATTTGTAATTGTATGTTCTTGTATATTAATAGGTTCTTTGTTTATCTCCAACCTATGAATTGGCCATACAAACTGGGGAAGCTGCCGCCAGAATGGCACAGTTTTGTCCGGATATAAAATTAAAGTTTGCAGTACGCGGAGAGGAAGGTAAAAATTATCATTTATAAAAAGTAAAACAAATTTTCGGGAAAAGTTAAAAGTTGGTTGAGATAAGCAAGTTCTTTTTCAAAAATACAAAAAACGTGTTTTTTAATTTGGGACACGATATCTTGTAGACCCAATGCCGTGGAGACCAGATTAGGATTTAGAGCAGTTTAATTATTGAGAAAAATTTACGTTGGTCTCTATGTTTCAACATTTCCTTGTTGTTGTAACAGGTTGGCTATAACAGGAGGTTGGCTATAACAGGAGGTTGGCTATAACAGGATGTTCTTTGGCTGATTAAGAATCGGGTCGTTCCAGAGATCCAATTGTATTCCAGAGATCCAATTGTTATGGGAACTTGGAAATTAATTTTAAAATCATGAAATGTTTAATAAATATACAATAAAAAAATATACAAAGAAAGAAAACATTGGAACATTTAAGACTATAATGTATTATCCTAATATACTGTTCGTATAATGTTAATACCTATTTATATTTCAAAATATATTTTTTTTAGTTGTTCCAGGCACCAAATTATCCGATCATATAATAATTGGAACTCCTGGAAAAGTTCTTGACTGGGGTCTCAAATATCGTGTAATCGATTTGAAGAAAATTCGAGTTTTCGTATTAGATGAAGCCGATGTAATGATTGCCACTCAGGGTCATCATGATCAATGTATTCGCATTCATAAGTAAGTTATATTATTAGTTCCAATGTTGTAATTAACAAGTTATTACTAATAATTTCAGACAATTATCGCCAAAGTGTCAGATGTTATTCTTTTCAGCTACATATGATAAAGAGGTGATGGAGTTTGCAGAGCATATTGTGCCCGAAGCAAATATAATTAGGTAAGTAAAGGACATTAAATTATTAGTTTTGTGATTGTTTGGATTTACAATAGTTTTCAATACTGAAAAACATCACTTAAATAAAATGCTCAGCAGCTAGAAAATAGTTGCAAAATAAACGCCTATTTATTATTAATCACAAAATTGAAAATTTTTAAAGAAAAACAAATATTTTTTAATAATTGCGAATCGAAATTGAAAAGGTCCGCTTATGATTTTTATTTTTAAAAGCAAAACAATAAATCGCAAATGTAAATATACGATAAAAAACACATAAAAAACAATATACTCATTACAATTTCTTAATTTAACAAACGAATTTAGGGATTTTCGACTGGTGCAAGCATGGGCTCAGTTCAATTATAATTTGATTTGATGGAAATATTTGTGACTTCTCTTTTTGTGTTCTTATAATTTTAGACTTAAAAGGGAGCAAGAATCACTTGACAACATTAAGCAATATTATGTGAGATGTCGCTCGGAAGATGAAAAGTACCAGGCAATTCAAAACATATATGGCAGTATTACTATTGGACAAGCTATTATATTCTGTCATGTAAGTATTCTTAATTAAAATATGATTCCGCATGTAAGTGAAATGTACGTGTATATAAACGTAATTAATTTTGCATAATATAAACACTAGTTAGCAAGTTTGAAAGAAGAATGTGTATACTGTTCAACTCTAACAAGATTCCCAAGATTTTATATAAAAAGAAAACAAATGTGTTTTTCAAATTTAGTAGAGATGAAGATCTCTTTTTATTTAAACCAAAATATTACCTCGTAGAAGATGGTTTTGTAAATGTAATTGCACGTAGTGCTTGTGTCGTAGACAAATCAAAAGTGATTTATAATGTCAAACGAAACAAGCATAAATTTGGTGGCAAACAATATTTCAGCACCGTTAGCGGTTACTCGTTAGAATCTTCCAACAAAGTTGTAAAAAAAGGGAAGCTTTATAGGATACTAACGTTGTTATAAATAGTATTTCAAAAAGGTAGTAAAATCAATTTTAAATTAAACAATACACACACACATCAAATCTTAAACAATACACGTAGGAATCAAACCCACTAGCTAATTTATTACCCAAAAGTTCACATGAATGTTGGATTGTTTTTGTAAAATTTACGATTGTAGCACTAATAGTTTCTCAGATAAATGAACATTTAATACAAATGAGATATTCAACTGAAAATCCACAAATATTCACATTTATACCAAAATTGTTTGCAGATTTTACCTCAAATAGTTTTCCAGAAAACGAATTGTTGTGTATAATTTATAAGGGATGTCCCATAGCCCATAGATGTAAAAGTTCTTCAAGAAAAATTTTAAGATTCTAGATGTAATTGTTTCCCTGATAAAAGATTCTTTTATTTAATTCATATATGAGGTGACTCGCCCTCTATTACTTATCCTCCTATTGTTTGCCCTTAATATTTATATTGTAACTAAAGTAGCTTCGAAAATGATTTGAATTCTCTATTATATTTTCTCATATACTAATTTAAGTATATTTTATATGGGAGGTGCCACGCTCATTATATATAAATCCCACGCCGATGATCGGTCCATATTTGACCCTAGTTTCGAGAATAAGATGTTTTCGAGAAATAAGATTCTAGATGTAATTGTTTCCGTAATAAACGGCTATGTTCGAATGTACATTCTTACTATACCTTAATATTAACTAAGTATTACACCGTATAACAAATTGGGAAAAATTGTTGCACACATAAGCAAGACCATATACGTTGGAAACTACATACTTGATATAGTTAAACTACATTTTTGGTTTTTTATTTTCTGATCGTTTCTTCCTTTAAAAGGACTTTAAAGTTGGAAAGGAAGAGTAAGTATAATAATATTTAGCTTAAATTTGGTTTGGTCTAGTAGTTCAATATAGGTATAGATTGAAAGAGGAGAATAACAGTATGTTTACAAATAAAATAGTTTTAAAATGTTAAGAATAAAAAAACTAAGAAAATGTCCTTTAAAATTTTAATCCTTTAATATCCTTATTTTCTATAGTCAGTTTTTTTAGAAAAAATATATGTTATATTTACAAATACGGAGTTGAAGACTCCCAAATTTCAAGTATTTATCTTTATTAGTTCTTTGTAAAAAATTAAAAGTTAAGTTATATTCAAATTAAAAAAAAATTGTTGAGGATATTTTGTTTAATTTAATTTATTATTTATACCAATTACCTACCCCAATTTCTCAATGTCTGTTAATTTTTTATCCAGACGTTAAATTGACAGTTTTCGGACAAAATATCTACCAATTAAACATAACCGGTGGCAGAGATAACAGGCCTTAAAATATATAAAATTTTATTTCGTATGATTATGACGGTTTAGTGATTAAAACATGCATGTTCCGAATTCTAAAATCCACTTCAGGATAATATGATAAGCGCAATATTATTATAAATATAAATTATAATATAATTAATATAGACATTAATATCACGATGAAAAGCTCTCCTCTTAATTTTATAATATACATATTAAAGGCCTGCACAAGACAACAATAAAGCGTCAATTTGTTAAAAAATGTAATAATTGTCGCATTATTGTTGTCTTGTGCAGGCCTTTAATCTCTATTTGACTCTAGCCCACTTTCAGAAAATTAATTTTTCTTCAATATGTCGCATAAATATTTTATTTGCTAAAATAAATTACATTTGAAAGAAATTTACAACTGGTGTAGGGTATGAAATGATCGACCCATTCCGGCTATGCTTTCCTAACTTGTTTAAATATTTATGTATATCGTGGTTTACTAATTGCACATGGTATACCTTCGCCCTATTGTATTTTTTAATGAAAACTATATAATAAACTACTTTGATAACATTATTGGTTGGGAGGTCAAAGGTATTTTATAAGATATATAAAATTTAGAATAACTATAGAGTTCGGAATAATTGTGTTAAATTAAAAAGGAAAATATACTTTCCCAGAAGGTAGTTTTAACATGAAAGGATACAAAATGCAAGATATCCTTAATCGATTTTTATCCTTTCATATTCTTCAAAGTTCACACTTTTTTTAACTTTTTATGATAGAGATAAAGAAACTCGGTTCCGCAATATAAAATTTCTAATTTTTCTACATAATAATTTAACAAAAAAGGACTTTGAAATTTTCAGATGGAAAAATTTTATTAATTAATTTATTGAGAAAAATTAAAAAATGGAGCTATAAACACCAAATTTTAGACTATTGTACTCCATTCTAATGTCTTTATTATGAATATTTTTTGTTGAACAAATTTGTAAAAATTTCAAGGATAGTAAAGGATAAACTTTTATAAGGATATTTTTTACATATTTTTATTTTTAAAAAATAAAACAAAATACGAGATAAAAATGCTGCAATTGTCCTCTTTAGTTTGATACCCATATTGTTATAATTGGGTGGCTAAAAATATTTTATTAAAATTTTTGAAAATTGTATGTACCTCAAATTTTAAAGTCCTTTAAAAAGGACAAACGTTTAGAAAATGGAAAACTGAGTACGCAGTTATATCATATAAATTTTGTGCTTTCGTGTGTATATTGTTTGGTTCGTGTGTGAAAAATGGTGTTGGACGGTGTTATACATTTTATAATCTAAACAAGTAAGAGTGTTATATTCGGCTGTGCCGAATCTTATATACCCTTCACCATAGTGTATTTTAAACATCTTTTATAAACAGAAAAACCAAAACAAAAAAACAACACAATGACGCCAACAGCATCCAAACCAAGGGTGCCCAAGCCCTATGCGCTTGGTACTCTTTTGTTTTTGTAAATGCGGTTAGCTATAGACAGTGTGTTTTCTATACACTTAAGTATATGCGCTTAACATTAGCAATACGTTGTTGTTCTTAACAGTATACAAGCAAGAGTAAAACAACAACACTTTCGTATTCATTGCTGGTAAACATTGACGAGACGTAGATTTTGTTTTTGTTTATTGTAATAAAAATTATTGTACAATAACTCACAATCTACTCTCATATAATTGAAAACGTTTTAAATACTTTGTTCTATTCATTAAAAAATATATTTGCAAAACAAAAGGGAAAATTATTTTATTTTAACAAAAAATGCAAATCATATTTTTTTGCTGTGTATTTTTTTGTATGTTTGGATTCCAAACATACAAAAAATACACAGCTGAATAAAACCAAATACATCTACACACACACGTGTACATCTTTTTCTATATACAGTGTTGTTGTTGCTTTTTTAACAATTTTTTGATTAAATTTTCAGAGGTTGTCTCGGATTTTTGCTCATATCTCCGTTATTTACCGACCGATTTTGCTGATTTTAAATAGCGATCTTCTCGAGAGCATGTATAATAGAATTATTGAAGATTCGGATCTCGCCGATATCTGGGGTCCTCTAAAAACTGATTTCTACAGACAGACAGACGGACATGGCTTAATCGACTCCGCTATCTATAAGGATCCAGAATATATATACTTTATAGGGTCGGAAAATTATATTATAGAAATTACAAACGGAATGACAAACTTATATATACCCTTCTCACGAAGGTGAAGGGTATAAAATGAAAATTATGTGACCATTATCAGACATTTTAGAATAAATTTTTTATATACATCTTAAAGAGTCCATAACCAACATGCTGGCACAATCGAAATATAGATGACACCAGCATGCTAATACAATATTTATTTTTTCAGAAGTTTTGTGTTGTAAAGGTCGTAACGAATAACTGACCCGTATAATAGTTTTTAGTTTTTTAGGTCCTTGCTTTTTTGCCGATGGCAGAGTCGATTTTAACACCCGCAAGAATCAATGCAGTTTTTTACACATAAATGTATGACAGATAATGTTGGGTGGTGTTTAAAGCAAATGTCCACAAACACTACTCCCTCCCACAACCTATTTTCCTAGTCCCAGCAATATGCACTACATGAGTAGGGGTCATAACCTGAGTGCAAGAAAAAAACTATTTTTGAAATAATCAAATGTTTACAAAATCTTTACGGAATTGCCTGTTTGTTTCAAAGATTATTTATATTAATTTACCTTTTTAGATAATTTTATAATTATGAAAATCGATGTTTTAGGTTCTTAATATTTTAATTGCAGTTCAGACCTCGGTTTCATTCCTAACTTAATTCTTTATGACCGCCGAGTTAGTACAATAAGCTGATGAGTTCAATTTGACATTTATACGATTTCTACATTCTGTTGATATGTATTGTAAACAAATTTAGAAAATAGTGTTTTACATATTTAATTTATCCATAATTTTTAGACCCGAAAAACAGCTGGTTGGTTAGCTGGGAAATTGTCATCCGATGGCCATTCCGTTGCGGTTCTATCCGGCGATCTAACTGTAGAACAAAGATTAGCTGTATTGGATCGTTTTAGGATTGGATTAGAAAAAGTACTGATAACAACAAACGTATTGTCAAGAGGTAATGAAAAACGTTTCTTATTATAATTACGATTGTAAATTATGTTTTTTCTAATTATTAAAAGGAATTGATGTCGAACAAGTTACAATTGTCGTAAACTTCGATTTACCAATGGACGCCAAGGGCAATGCCGATTGTGAAACTTATTTACATCGCATCGGAAGGACAGGAAGATTTGGTACTAATATGGTGACACATTTATAATTTTGTTTGCTAATTTACTATTATTCCAGGTAAAAATGGTATTGCAATTAATTTAGTAGATAGCGAAAAAGCCATGGCCATCTGTCGCACCATAGAGAATCATTTTAAGAAAAGCATTAAGGAGCTTAATGCAGACAACACCGAAGAAATTGAAAAAATCGGAACTTAATCTCATTTATAAGTTTGATTTGATATAATGCGTACATGTGTGTTTATTGATTAAATATTTTTTATTTTTTATATCTTCAATCATAAATACCGAATATAACTTTCGTTAATGTTATACAAATTGCTTTTTTACATTCCTCTCATTATTATTTTTATTTATAGTTTATATAAAAGTAAATTAAAATAAAACAGAACTACTATACATTATAAATATTTATTTTAACACCGATTAGTACGTCACACTGAATTCGGTAGCTGACAAGCACGTACCGCAACCAGCTGAAGCAAAACAAATATGGGAGAAAATACTTCGCTATATTCTAAATTTGTTTGACCACTAAGTTTAAGACAAAGCAAATATTTAAATATTGCGACAAGAAATAAAAAGTAGGTGCTCCACATAAAACGATGCAAAGCTTTGCGCTTATTATCTGAGTCCAAGTACATTCTAATTCCAACAATTATGCAAAAATATGCATTACAGATGTCAATGCAAAAAAGTGGACTAAAAATCGTAAACCAATCCACAGTATTTTTCACAATTGTTCCAGATATTCGAAAAGCAAGCGTTATTGTAAAGACGAGAAGACCGCATAAATTTATCATTATTTCAAATTCGGTAAGTCCAAGCCAGCGTACCAATTCTGACAGCTTAAACATTTTGTATTGTTGTGGATATGATTAAATTGAAAAGGCTACATCAACGTCATACACTGAATTTCGAACAATTTTAATGTGTACAGCTGAATTATTTCTCCTCTGAATAGAAATATCTTCGGCATCACTCAATGGATGATATTCATCTATAAAAAGAAAAGATAATAATATTAAACTAGGAAATTTACAATGGGACAAAATATACTAATGGAAACATAGCTGTAAATAAAGGGCCTGTTCGGAAACGCATCACTGCACCCCATTTGATACGCAGTGTACTCGAAAATGCATCACCCAAATATACATTGCGTAAAAAAATCCAACAGGCGTCACTTATTTTATGAAATTTCACAACAGGAGCAATTTTTTCACGACAAAAATGTTAGTGAACGAAAATAGTGAATGAATATTATTATCGATTATTTTTTAAATAATTAAGCATTTCCCCCATTATTACAACTTGTCAATAACTGAAGGTAGGTTTTTATAATGCCAATAACTTGTTTCTTTTTATATTGAAAAATAAGTAGAAAAAAAAGTAGAAAATAACCGACCATATGCGTTCCCACGACAATTGGATCTTCGCTCCGGAACGACCCGAGTCATACTCGACCAAAGACAGCGACAGCTTTATCAGGAAAGAACTATTGGCCACAGTCGAACAGTTATAACAACAACCGACCATATGATACCCTACATTAGTTCAAAATATGGATTATTTTTGAAATAAAAAAGCATTTAATTTGTATTTTACCTTAATTCTGGAATATTTTTACTTATTCCTAACAAGAAGACATATATTTTAGAAGAGGAATTTACGTCTATATCAAAGTTATTTATATTAGTGTTTATAGGCCATTTATATTTTAATACAACTAAGTTTTCCCAATTTTTATTGACATACTATTGGGAGGTTCGGTTGTATGGGTGCTAGGCGAAGTAATGGTCCGATTTCAGCCATTTTCAATAGCATTCGTCCTTGAATCAAAAAAAAGTACCTATGTGCCAAATTCAATCAAATTAAAAATTCAACCAATATTTTTGGGGTTACAAACATCAGAACAAACGCATAATATGCAACCCACTATAATGGTGTTGGGCATAAATACTCTGATGTCGATGAAATTTGACAGACAAGTTTATGGTAACAAAAATCATTCTACGAATTTGAGGATCATCTTCATAAGTGACTTTTATGTAAAGATTATTTTAGACATTCATATATATAAATTTTTTAGAAAATAAATTTAATTTACCTATTAAATGAATAGTAGATGTATTTATTGCATATGTAAGGGCATCATTTGAATCTTTAACTAAGCTAGATGCTAAATTAAGTCCTCGTAAAATTGCGTTTCCCAAGCAATGCAAATATATTTCCTTTATTCCGGCGTTTAGTAAATCTTCACAATGTTTTTGTTGTGCCTACATACATAAATGTTTAATAATTTGCATTCATAAAATTGCATATAACAAATATTTCATATTAAAGTTACCTTAAAGTTAGACTTTGTTGTAATGTATATATCGTTTTGCCTTTTGTTTACTTTTGGCGGAGGCTTCTTCTTTTGGTTACGGTTGTAGTTGGCCTTTTTTGTAGATTGCGACCTTAATTTCTGATTTGCAGGATGTTGTTCCATAATATCTCCACCTCAAGCATCCAAACGCATATTTCTAATCAAAATAAAATACCAAGTTAAACACTACGATCTGTCACACTAGATGTGGTATTTTACAAAATGTATTAACACAGAAGTGGCGACAAGATATTTTAATTATAATTAAAATTATACTTTGCGATTAAAATATATTGAGTGGCGACATAAACCCAACTGGCAATTATTATCCCAACGTAAAAGTATAAAAATATACTTTTGACAGCACGCTAATCTTTCATCGTCTAGATTTTATACGTCAAATAATTATCGTAATAAAATTTATCACGTATAGTCACAGTTTATTAGTTCATTATAGTATCGTTATAACAAAGTTGTCAAAATGGTTTATACAACATTGTCTCTATACAAAAGATTTTTATTATGCACATATATGTACAATTGATACCATCAAATTGGTATCAAGATATATAATTGTCACGCACAGACATAATTTATTAACGTTATAGCATGTTTTTGACAGACTTGTCAGAACAATCGTTAAGACATCATTGTCTTGATAATAAAACAAATGTTATTTGATTGTGTAATTTGATTTTTTGTTTGTAACATAAGTTTTATTGAAATTTATTTTTTTTTTATTTTTATGTTTTAAAAAACCATTACAGTTTTAAAATCAAAATTTAAAGTTTTTTTTAATATTTCTTTATTCGTTGGAGAAATTTAATATTCTTTTATTACACAAAATTAAATACAACTCTGATCAGCTGCTGACGCGTCAAAAGTTTGACCTTGTCCACACTAGAAAACTTTAGTTGAGAAACTTTTCTGAATTCTCTATTAAATTTCCTTAATGTCCATATATAGTAACTTTTGTTTCAAAGTTAATTGCACTGATTTGTTGTACGCATGAGAACAATAAGACCTGGTTCACACTGAGAAACTTTTGTTGAGAAACTTTTGATTTTGTGTGTGAGAGAAAAGATAATTGTTATTACTTTCTTTTTCTTTCACACACAAAAATCAAAATTTCCCAAAAAAAAGTTTCCTAGTGTGAAACAGGTCTAACAAAACAAGTTTCCGATTACGAGAAACTCCGTACCTCGAAAAAGATGAAATATATTCTTTCTCTCTCACGTAAAATCAAAGTTTCTCAATAAAAGTTTTCTAATGTGGACCGGCACTTGCCGAACGCGGCAGACGCATTACAAACTGCGGTAGGAGATCCACACTACGCTCCTTCGCGTCAAAGCATTACTTGCTTTTCATACCTACTACGCGTTCTACGCTTCAAGTTACATGTGACACTTTTTAGGCATAATTTTTTTGTCTTACTTTAAAAAAAAATTCTACAGCTTTTATTTATTTTTTTATCATTAAACTTATTTTATTCGAATTGATAAATACGCATAAAATAAATAATATAAAATTATAAAATAAGCTTATAAAAGTAGAAATTAGATTTACTATCAGTTGGAGGTATACACCAAACGTCCACGTTTTTCGTATTCTATGCGTCTATCAAAAAAAGTAGAATCAATGTATTTGTATGCTGAAAGTTAAAAAAGCGTAGAATGCTTTGACGCATAGAATGCTTGAAATAGATCTACTTTCTACTTTTATAAGCGGCGCATGAACATGTCTGCTCATTTTATATTCTTTAATTAATGCGAATTTATCAATAGGAACAAAAAAAGAATTTAATGATGAAAAAATAAATAAAAACTGAAGGAAAACTCGAAGTTTTTTAAAAATAAAACAAAAAAATTACTGTGAAAAAGCGTAGCATGTAACTTAAATCGAAAAAGGTGTAAAGGGCCAAACACATACAATACTTTGCGTCGAACTGTAACTGACAGATAGTGTTAACCGAGGCGAATTCAGATAAGATGGTGGCATTTCTGCAACAACAACATTTCCCACGTATTTTGTTTTTGCTTTTGGTTTTCGTAAATGACAAAAACCATAAGTACGGCGAATTCATTTGATGAAAAATTATTGTAAAATGTTTATATTATATTAAACAAGTAAGAGTGCTATATTCGGATGTGCCGAATCTTATATACCCTTAACCATAGTGTATTTTAAACATCTTTTAAAAATTTTAAATTTTTTTCCGACTACATTATTATTACATCAAAAGCTAAACAAAAAGAACAACAACAACGCTGAACGAAATAAAACACAAAATACACAAGACATCTAAATCAACAGACATCTAAACATACATAACGAAAAACACAGAAAAACAAAAATAACAAAGCAATGACGCCAACAGCATCCAAACCAAGGGTGCCCAAGCCCTATGCGCTTGGTACTCTTTTGTTTTTCTAAATGCGGTTAGCTATAGACAGTGTATTTTCTATACACTTATATGCGCTTAACACTTGCAATACGTTGTTGTTGTTCTTAACAGTATACAAGCAAGAGTAAAACCACAAAGTATACAGAGATGTCACTTTTGACATTTGAAAAAGTCTAAAATCAGCTTTTGTTTGATTTTGAAATTGTTTGTTGAGAAGGGGTATATAAAATACAGCTAAAATATCATTGAACTCGTTTTGTTCGAAAGAGAGGAAAATAGCTTTTTGCTCGTGACGTCTCCGTATACCCTGTGGTAAAACAACAACACTTCGTATTCATTGCTGAAAAAAATTTGTGTTAGTGTTAAATTTCAAACTTGCATTATTCGCATAAAAATTATTGTACAATAACTCACAATCTACTCTCATATAATTGAAAACGTTTTAAATACTTTTTTGTATTTATTAAAAAATATGTTTGCAAAACAAAAAGGAAAATTATTTTATTATTAAAAATACACAGCTGAATAAAACCAAATACATCTACAAACACACGTGTACATCTTTTTCTATACACAGTGTTGTTGTTGACATTTTTTGATGAAATTTTCAGAGGTTGTCTCGGATTTTTGCTCATATCTCCGTTATTTACCGACCGATTTTGCTGATTTTAAATAGCGATCTTCTCGAAAGCATGTCTAATAGAATTATTGAAGATTCGGATCTCGCCGATATGTGGGGGTCCTCTAAAAACTGATTTCAACAGACAGACAATTCCCCCCGGGGGCATGTTACCTTGGCGAGACCTCCGCCTTGGTTTATTGCAATCCCGGGGTATAAAGAGGTGCTGTGGTTTAAACCCAAATTCGCGGGAAGAGTAAGTGGCGGTTAAAAGACTGATGCATGATAATAGTCAATATTTCGGGATAAGTTCGGTGCTGTTGCCGAAAATCCACAGATACCCCACAGAGGAGTGACTGTGGGACTAAGCGTTGGAAATGGGTTGGAGTCAATTGTATATGATACGGAATGAATGTAGAGGTATGCGGGCCTAATGCACCCGTATATGTGTGTCGTATGTTTTTCTCTATGAATGTGTCGAATAAATGAGATGTGTGCAGGGTTGAATGATGATGGATGAAAGGTATCATATACAAGTGATACCGATTAATTTTCCTTCCTTGTCCAGATATGTTCAGTAGTGTGGTTGTCTTTCAACGTGACTACTTTGGCAAGAGATTAGATAGCTGGAGTACTCAAGCAAAGTACTTGCGCATGGACCGGTCATAGCCAATGTGCAAAAATTGCCACCTGAGTTTTCATTGAAGACAAAGGAGCGATGGTAGACCGTTCTCAAGTCTACCCTGTGGATGAAAAAGACCACCGTGGGATAAGGCCGACACGGCAGGTGCTCACGTTAAAACTCTCGACAGTTAGACAGACTGACGGACATGGCTTAATCGACTCCGCTAAGGATATTAAAATTTGTGAGGAAAATAAATTCTGAATTCAATAATGTTTGTTTCAAACGCAAAATTCTATTCCGGCAGCTTAATTTGCAAAATTTAAGTAAGTGCCTTAAGTTAAGTAAAACTTAATTTTTTGTGAAAAATAAACATAAAAAAGTACATATTCATAATGAATGAATATTTGTTGCGAATGGATAATTCTACTCCGGCGGAGTAATTTTCAATATTTGGCCATAATGTAGCAGCCGCCGGATGGGTAAATACCTTATATGGGTTTTGCTATATAAAGCGTTCCGGAACAGACTTTTTTTTAGTTAATCTTTTTATCTACATAGTGTATATTTAAAACAATATCGTTTAATTTATTAACATTAAATAGATTTCAAAATTAAGCCATAACGTAGAAGTCAGTTGCCGCCAGCCGGGTAAATACTTCATAAGTGTTCCGGAAGAACACTTATGAAGTAAAACATAAAACAATATTGTGTAATATGTTAACATTTAATAAAAAATATTTTTCTTAAATAACATATTTGTATACATACCAATTATGCCATTATTTAAATAAAATGATATTTGTTTACGAGATGTTTGGTATTTTCCGATTTTTTACATAAATAATTCAAAATATTATCGAAGTTTTTCTCTGTTTAATGGACATTTTTAAATATAAAAATGTAAACAATAATAAACTTTGACAGCTAGGAAAACCAGGCGAATTAAGAAAAATTTGATCAGCTGATTGATTAACACCACCTTATATGAATTCGCCTTGGTGTTAAGTGTGTGTTTTAATGAGAGCGGTCACAATCAAGATATATTAATTATAAGGTAGTGTTATCAGAACAGCTGATCGTTTTTTGCTACTATGCTCATTTTTCGCCGTGGTGTAGAATTAATGTCAAACTTTGTTTACATTTTGTAAATGTCAAACTTTGTTTTCATTTTGTTAATGTCAAATTTGTGATTAAAGACAAAATTTATGCTGTTAAATTCGTTTAAGTTTTAAAACCAATAATAATACTACACGAAATTAGTTTTATTTTTAAAAACATCAAATTAAATTACAAACTGATTCAAATTTATAAACATTTTTTGTTTAACAAAAATTCGCTTTGATTTATTTGTCAGCTGTTTTTGACATTTTTCCCTGACAGCCAATTCGCCTGCAAGTGCAGGCTCAATGTCAAACTACATATAAAAAAAATATAACCAATTCGCTCGGTATTCTGAATTCGCCGATGACTCTACCTTATAAAATTAATATACCTTGGTCACAATCAAAACGTCAAACTTGTGCATGAAATACAAAAGTTGAAAAATATTCAACCTTGGCATACGAAACAGAAGAGATAATAAAAACAAAACTGTCAAAAATACCATTTTTGAATAGAATATTTTTAATATATTTTTATATACCCTGTGATACAGGGTATACAAAGACGTCACGAGTAAAAAACTATTTCCTTCTCTTTCGCACAAAACGATTTCAATGATTTTTTTAGCTGTATTTTATATACCTCTTCTCACCAAACAATTTCCAAATCAAACACCCAATTTACACGATGATTTTTTTTTCATGTTTGCCCAGACGTCTGTTTTCATGTTTGTCGGTGATTGGTGGTGAGCGGGGAAGAGGAGAATGGGGGGTAAGAAAACAAACATGATTTGGGATTTTCATGATTGTTTTTGACATTCCTCTTTAAACAGATTCGTACTGTTGATATTATGCTCATGTAAAATAAATAATTATGTCTTTTTTTACATGAAAACATTAAAATTTGCATAAAAAAATACTATAGCGTGTAATTAAATTTTTTTAAATCAAATTAAATGGTTTTATGTTAAAAATTTCATTTTATTTTTACTACGAATAAGTAATTAAAAAGGATTATACAATTAAACATCAAAAAAAGACATGCATAGTTGCATGTAAAAAATCACCGTATAAATGTTCATGATTTTTTTGAAGATTCTCAAAAGAGAATTGGAAAAAACAGACGTCTGAAAAGTCTTCATGTAAATTGCGCCAAACAAAAGCTGATTTTAAACTTTTTCAAATGTCAAAAGTGACATCTCTGTATACTTTGTACCTGTGCTTCGGCTTTAAGCGACACCTCAATTGTTTGACTCAAAGAACTGGTTCACACTGATTAACTTTTTTTGGGAAACTTTGTCGAAAAAAGTCGAAGTCGACTATTTTGTTCCAAAAAAGTTGATAACTCGACTGTCGTCTGTGAAAACAGTCGAAAAGTCGACTTTGGAAATAAAAGTCAAAAAAAGTCAAAAAGTCGAAAAAATTGGAAATAAGTCGAAAATAGTGGAAAATAATCGGAAAAAGTCGAAAAGTCGACTTTTTACAAAATAATTAAAGTCGAAAATTCTAAAAGTCAAATTTTAACTAACTGAAAAAAGTCAATAAATCAACTCTGCGTAAAATGCAAAAAGTCGAAAAGTGGACTTTTAACTAAATGCAAAAAGTCGACTTTTGAATTCGTGTGAGAGAGAAAGAAATATCATTCATCTCTCTCGCGGTACGGAGTTTGTCGCATTAGAAAACTTGTTTTGTTATTCTTCTCATTCGAATAACAAATCAATGCAATCAATAAGTAGTTTCTAAAACAAAAGTTTCCTAGTATGGACCAGGTCTAACTTTTAAATGAAAATACATTATTTAAACTTTTTTCGACAGAAGCCTACAATGCGTCAGCTTAAGGAAATGTCAAAACCGAACGAAAAGTCTCTCAAGTGCTTAAGAAAATTCGAAGAAACTTTTAGGTGGCTATAATGTACTTGCATCTAAATTAATTTAGCCCCATTGGAATATCGAAATTAATTATTTTTCTTTTTCCTTTTCATTTTTTCTTTATTTTCTTTTTGTACAATAAACCAACAACTGATTCTGTACGGAATGTGCAGCAAACGTCGCTCTTTGCTTAAGCCAATAAAATTTGACGAAACTCTCTTAAATACATTATAGTTTGTCACATAAGACATGTTTCGCAGTGCGAAACTTTTGATTTTTGTGTGTGTGAGAGAAAGGGAAAGAAATCAATCATCCCTTTTTCTAACACACAAAATAAAAAGTCTCTCAACAAATGTTTACCAGTTTTATACCCTTCACTTTCGTGCGAAGGGTATATATAAGTTTGTTATTCCGTTTGTAATAAGTATATATATTCTGGATCCTTATAGATAGCGGAGTCGATTAGCTAATTCCGTCTGCCTGTCTGTCTGTCCGTCTGTCTGTTGAAATCAGTTTTTAGAGAACCCCAAATATCGGCGAGATCCGAATCTTCAATAATTTTGTTAGACGTGCTTCCGAGCAAAATCGGTCGGTAAATAACGGAGATATGAGGAAAAATCCGAGACAACCTCTGAAAATTTTATTAAAAAATGTAAAAAAAATTCTGTTCGTATATTTGGATGTAGGTTGGTTTTATTCCGTTGTTTATTTTGTTTTTGTTTTTCTGTGTTTTTCGTTATGTATGTTTAGATGTCTGTTGGTTTAGATGCCTTGTGTATTTTGTTTTTTATTTCGTTTAGCGTTGCTGTTGTTCATTTTGTTTTGCTTTTGGTGTAATAATTAGTAATCGGGAAAAAAATTATAAAACTAATATGTTTAAAATAAACTATGGTGAAGGGTATATAAGATTCGGCACAGACGAATATAGCATTCTTACTTGTTTATTGATGTTTTGTTAACTTCAAATATCCATTTATTTTTAAGAAAAATCATATCTTCAATGTTTTTAGGTGTTTTGTTAGCGATTGGGATTTCAGCAAAACTTAAAAGAACGTTGAAATTACTGCCTATAATAAAGCTTATGTATATTTTTTACTGAAAAGTACGCAAACAAACCTATTATTTGTAAGTTGTAATAAAATCAGCATTTTGTTTCTCCTATGCGTTAATATAAACCAAACATTTATAATTGTTTTGCCTAAGTTTTGTAATAAAAATTTGTTTAGAATAGATAAAGGGCTTATAGACCATTTAGTAAATATATACGAAATTTTTATAATTTTTACACAGACGAGTTCTGATATAATAAAAAATGCATGTGAGCAGGGATGTCGAATAAATTTGTAGAAATATCGGCAATTAAAAAAACGGTTTTTAACGGCACTTACATATAAAAAATCTGCAGTTGAGAAAACCTCTATATTAAACCAATTAAACAGATCACAAATTAATTAAAAAATCACAAATATGTGATTCAAATTATCCAAATAAACCTCCATCAGAACGAGTCGGCTACCAACGCTCTGATGGCTAAAATTAACACATATAAAATACATCACATAAATTTTCAACTTCTCTACACTTATGTCACAGAGACTTATGTTTCCTCCTATAGTGGTAGTAGTGGCAACATACATATTGCATCCATTTACTTGCCCTACGAGTCTCCGATTTTACCGCCATCGTCGGATCTGATGAAACTGGTTGAAGAGGTACAAAACAAAAATAAGAAAATTGTAATAGGTTGTGATGCAAATTCCCAACATGTAGCTTGGGGTAGTGCAACCACCAATCACAGGAAAACAAACCTTTATGGTTTTCCTTAGTATTAAAGACTTCATCTCATTGAACTTTTTTTATTTTTTTATTTATTGTAGTCTATGGAAATATTCCTTACAGATTATTTAACAATTTATGAAATTTTTTAAAATTTAAACATAGAATAATTAATTTAATTATTTAAGTTAATTATTTAGATTATATAATATATTTCTTTTTATAATATCAACATTTAAAGAAAAATCAACAAAGTTAAACATTTCGTTAAAACAGCAACATAACTAACGTTTTGACGTATAATGGATTATTAAATCGTAATTGACGTTGAGGAACATTTAAAGAAATTTTACTTAATAGAAATTCAGAACATACAGTTCCATTTAGAAGATTTATCATAAATGACACATTAAGCATTGTCCTGCGACTTTTCAGTGTTGGTAGATTTATCAATTTAAGTCTTGCTGCATACGGTGGCAGTTCAGAATAGTTCCCATATATGCTCTTTAAGCAAAATAATAAAAATTGTGTTTGCACAGATTCATTATGATCAATATGCACATTGTAATACGGGTTCCATACGACTGATCCATATTCCAATATCGGCCGTACAAGAGAAGCAAATAGTCGTTTAGTTATAAATGGATCATTAATGAAGGCTAAAATGCTACGGGCTTTATTAACAATCATTGTTACTATATGTTGAACAAAAGTCAATTTTGCATCCAGCAAAATTCCGAGATCTAGAATGGTGTCAACAGAATCCAATTTGGAGCCATTAATGGTGTAAAAGATGCTAGTATCAAATTTTCTTGAAAAATGTATGTGTTTGCACTTTGTTAAGTTTAAATCCATTAAATTTTGCTTACACCAGATGTAGAAATTATCCAAGTCGTTCTGAAGGTAAATACAATCTGATGGATGTTTAAAGCTTGAAAATATTTTTACATCATCCGCAAACATTAATATTTTAGAATATTTGATAGCTTTGATGAAGATTAATAACAAAATTGGGCCAAGATGACTTCCTTGAGGAACACCAGATGTAACAAAAAAAGTTTTGGAGGTTGACGTTTTAACTTTACGGATTGTTTTCTAAATAATAGATACGATTTAAACCTGCTTTTTTAGCAAGAGTAGGTGATTTACTTTGTCAAAAGCTTTGCTAAAATCGGTGTAAATGACATCGGTATGTTGACCATTTACAAATCCTTCATTAACTAAAGTTGTTAGCTGTAGAATATTTGTCATAGCAGAGAATCCTTTGCGAAAACCATGTTGAAGAGGTGTCAATAGGGGAGAAACTTGGTGAACCAGTGAATCGGTTATACATTTTTCGAACAGCTTTGGGATTGCGCTAAGTTTAGCTATGCCTCTGTAGTTCATTACATTTGATTTGTTTCCAGACCTAAATAGAGGGATTATAAAAGATTTTTTCCAAATTCTAGGAAAATAACCATATTTTAACGATATATTAAACAAAATGAATAAAGGAAATGCCAGAGAATGTGCGCAACTTATAAATATGCAGCTTGGTATACCATCCGGACCATATGCGAATGGTGATTTAAAATTTTTTTTAAACATTTAACGATGTGGGTAGTATCAATTAAACATGATGAAATTTGTTGATTTGACTGAATATTAAGTGGATGCATAGTGCTATCATCGTATTGGGAATTGGAGTAAGTAGTGGCAAAATAATCCGCGAATAAATTGCTGATTTCCGACTCATTACTAGACTCATTATTTAAATATTTCATAACTTTCGGGGTCCCGCATGTTTTCCTTTTTGAATTAACAAAAGTGAAAAAATGATCGAGGATCCTGTTCAAAATTTCGTTTCATCTTATATAAATAATTATTGTATAATTTAACATTCAGCAAGTTATATTTCGCCCTGAGGAGAGAGTATTTAGTATAATCGAGAGCTGTGCCAGATTTTTTGTATTTCTTATAGAGTTTGTTTTTCATATTTTTTAAGGAAGATAATTCTTTAGAAGACCAGGGGCCAGATTTTGGATTAGGTATACTTTTCGGGATACCCCAACAGAAAATTTATAGCTTACGATATTGTGCGATATTGTGTGTATTGTATTTAATAATATACTTGTGTATGGAAAAGTAGCTATTCCTACATTCTTCCCGATATACCTAGTAAGTAAAATTGTTTCTACAGCACCTTCCTAGCTGGAACACAAGTATATCAATAAATATCTACAACTTTCTATTTAAAATACATGTGTATTAAGAAGTATCTAAATATGTATGTTTTTTAAAAAAATGCTACCCAAATACATGTTTCTACAAATTCATAAGCATAAGGCCATTCCTATCAATACTAAGGAGTGAGATCGAAAAATTCTTAACATACATATATGTTTATAAAAAAGAAACCACTAAACTTACAGCTTTATTTTTTATTTGATTTAAATTATTATTACAATTTACAAAAAAATATATTTTTATAGTTTTAATCACTAGTGATGAAATTTTGAACCCTTTTCGGAAACCCTTCCATTAACGTTTTTATAGTGCTTTCTGTCACTTTGCTCGAACATGTAGTCCATCTCCGTTTAAAATCTACCACACTTTTGGACACCTTTTTTGTACTCTTCAATTCTCTTTTAACAAGAGCCCAATATCTCTCCACTGGCCATAGCTCCGGGCAGTTTGGAGGATTTGCCTCTCTTGGTACAAATACCACATTATTGTTCTTGTACCACTCAAGGGCTTGTTTACCATAGTGACAGGATGCCAAGGGAGCTCTTATGAAAATGCGTTCTATTTTTTTGGCTTTAGAAACATCATGTGGACAACTCCTTCTACCTGAACCAGGTTTTCTATCAACTGACAAGTTCTCCCGGTACTGTTTAATAACATTGGAAACAGTTTGACGGTAGACCTTTGTATGCTTGGCCAACTTTTTGTAAGACCAAGTTGGGTTTAGTTGAAAATATTTAATAATTTCAGTACGCACTTTTTTCTGGTCACTCATTTTAATCAGATTAACAAAAAAATTAATATAATTGACATTACACATAATAACTGACACGTTTTTCAAAGGTAACTTGATCAAAAAAAAAATCAAATAATACTTTGGTTGAAAAATGTAATGAAAAACGTGTGTTAAGAATTTTTCGATCTCACTCCTTAGATCATGATCCTAATTTTAAGCAACAAATTTTGCTTAAAATTCATCTAAAAATTGAAAAAATGTTGATCCAAAAAATATTTTTCGATAAATGAAAAATTTTTTGATTAAATTACAGCACACTTGATTTTTTTATATTATAATTTTCTGTTCTCATATACAATGTTAATCACTCGTATATTAAAATGTAATGCAGAAAAAAATTTATTAAAAATTTAAACTTCATATCCAGATTTTATATACAAGTAAATCAAATTATAAGTAACACAAAGTAAAGCACACAACATTGGTTACAATTCCGAGTACTCTGAAAATTTTCTGTGGGGGCACTCACTCATATATTGATACAAGGTTTCATAAAACTTTCCAATAATTTTAACAATAGAATTTGGCAGACTGTTTGGAGTAGATAACAATTTAAGCCAATTTGTATTTTTTAGAAGGTTGTTAAATTCAACGTAGTTAGTTCGTTTAAAACAAAATAGTGTATCTTTTTTGACAGTGTTTTTATCATTGTCAGTATAAGTATTCTGGATGTTGCAGCTTATTTCAATTGTGGGGTGGTAACGATCTTCGGGTAGTGTAAGTGGTTCAACACGATTTATTGTACATTCATTGGGTTCATTTACAAATACCAGATCTAACAGTTTACCAAAAATATTGTAAATTTCGTTAATTTGATAAAGACATAATTTTGAGAAATTATTAAAAATATCATCACTGATATCATCCGATCTTATGGGTACATAATTATTATATTCAGTGGAAAATTGCCATGCTATTTGTGGTAAGTTAAAATCACCAAGAACAAACATTAAATCATTAGTATTAGTTTTAAGAGACACCATTTTTATTGCATCAATGTGTCGTTGATAGATTGATAAGTCTGATTTAGGAGGTATGTATGAACATGTAATGAAGACTTTTATGCAGTTAAGTTTTATTATCACTGCAATAAACTCAGTATTAGACGGTAAATTAATTTTTATTTCTTCGGCTGAAAATTTATTAGAGATAGCTATTAATACTCCACCATCAGTTGTTACTGTAAATCTATCTCGTCGATAAACTTGAAAATTGTCACATATTATTTCTGAGTTTAGAAAGGTATTATTTAGCCAAGTCTCAGTAAAGCAGAGCACATGATGGTTGAAACCAAAGCTATCATGATAAAGCTTAGACGATTTGGTTTTTAATCCACGCACATTTTGATATATAATATAAAGTTGGTTATCAATAATTTTAATCAGTTTTTTTGGTTCATTACTTGACGAGGTGGAAGGTGTGCAATATTATTTGACCGTTGATTGTTTTCGTATTCCCGAACTAGAACGTGGTTTGGCCAGAATGACACATTAACTACACAGTTAAAAATATCAAACGGAACAGTAATCTTGAAAGATGTTATACTCCTTGCTTGCGAATAATTAAATATGTAAACACTAATATCAGCATCTTGATTGAGTTTGGATTTTATGTAATAATTTATGTCTTCGGCAGAAGTATCAAATGCAAAACGGGATATAAAGATTTGAAGTTTTTCGGTGGAATAACTCTCAATTCTCTATTAACAATAGGAATTATTCCGTTATTCGTAACATCTTCAGCATAGTTTAAATTATGTTGGTTTAATTGATTGGATGTATCAGAAATAACAGGAGCAGGATTATTATGTATAGATGAAGTAGCATCAATTTCGGGGCCATAGATAACATTAGCGTTTGGGATTTGTATTAATGATGAACCGAAGGGATTTGCAACAGTGGGTTTAACAGCAGAGCGTGTAACCTTCTGTTACAAGATACCTTTGTCAATAGAATCAGAGAAGAAGTGTTAGATATAACTATATGTTCAGAAGCGCTCATAAACATGAGACAATGAAATTCCTAATAAACTCTAATTTCCCATATGAACCCATATTACATCTGACATGGGTAAAGGGGCAATCGAAGGCGCAATCGATAGTATGGTTAAAAACAGTATACCATGCAAAGACCTTTAATTTCAGCAGCATGTTTATGTAAAGGGATGATCGGTGCAAATCGCTTTAAACGACATAGGTGCATTCTTTGATAGCCAACTGTATACAATGGCAGTATGCACTTAAATGGAAGGGGTAATCAATAACGAGCACACTGATACTATTATCCAATCCCTATACCAGTTTTATGAGCAACAGATGGATAAGCTGCGAGATGTACGATATAACTATAATTTCACGGTATACCACAGGGTGGTTATTTTGTCACCTTTACTCTGGATTGCCACGATTAATAGCATCCTAAGGACCCTTACCGAGAATAGACTTAGACCTGTCTGCAATGCAGACAATGTCGTAATACTATTAAAGGGAAAGGATCCAAATTACTTGTGTAGAAAAGCTGAGAAAGCTTTAAATATAGCCAGAAATCTGTCTTTTCACAAGAAAGACAAAGATTTCCACGTATACTGCACCTTGCTTCCTGGACAAGACACCAGTGACAGACAAACTGAAGTACTTTGGTGCACTCCTCGATCGGAAATTAAAAAAGAGAGGATAGGATCAACAAGGCACATCGGTGCTGGGCGATATGTAGGAGAACTAAAGGCATGTAATGGAGTCTTAGTCCTACTTTGACAAATTGGCTTTATAAAAGTATAATTAAACCAATTCTAGCTTATGCATCAATAATCGGGTGGAAAGCTTAGACAAAAAATGCAATATCAAACTACTACAGGAAGTTCAGCATACATATATGCTGCTTGGGTATAAGTGGTGTCATGTGTACTACTTCAACCAAGGCTCTAGAAACGTTGCTAGATATTCCACCCATTGAAATATATTAAAGATGTAAGGAGGAGCATACAAAGGTTATAGGACACGTCTTTAATGTATACTGGATATATTGGAAGATTATACACAATCATCGGAGGAATCCATTGTTACACAGAAATACACCACCGTTTACCAAATCATAACACAAGCATCCAGAAAAAGTCTGAGCAATAATGGAATGCGTAAAATAGATGAGGATAAATAAGGCAGTCAGAAAGTTATTAGGGCGATATCACGTAATAAAATTAAATCTAAGAATGTATTGGATTGTAGGAAAGCTTTAACTGAATACTCTCCCAGAGGTAAGGTTTACATAATATGGGTACCAGCTCACTAGGCAACGAAAGGGCGAATACAATAGCTTTAAATAGATGGAAGCTCCAGTCAGTAATCTTGACAAACGCAAAAGCATTCGACGCAACAAAAATCTTAACTAATAATATAAGTGAGAGAATCCCATAAGGCCTTTTGGAAAAGTAAAACAGTGGGTAGAACCTCGAAGATTCTATGGGGTGACCCTTAAAAAAATCTCCTAAAAATTAGCAAGTCTGAATTTAGTATGATGGTACGTATTCTAAGTGGGCACACATGATTACGAACATATCTATGGAAAATTTGTCGTGCGGATTCAGACGAATGTAGAGAGGACAATGGAACACTAGAGCACTATCTTTTCCACTGCCAGGCATTCGTCAAAGTTAGATTCAAGTATTTTGGAAGTGATGTTATTCCGGAATAAACATTCCTGACTAACATTGATTGGATGATTCTTAGTAATTACGTCCAGGAAACTGAGTTTCTGAACACTGAAAAATAATTCATTCAGTAATTTAATTTCATGATAAGGAGCGCATAACATGCCCAATAGGTGTATTTCTTCAAATTTAATGTAGTATACATTTTCCGACAAAGATCGATTTAGATGAGACCGTGTGGCTATTCGAGATCCAAATCATTAAGAATTCAGTCAGACATATTTTCGTTAAGTTTCCAATTTTAAATCAGCAAAATCCGTCCATATATAATGCCGGAGGTCCACACTACGCGTTTTTGAGTCAAAGCGTTAAGCGCTTTTTATACCTACTTCGCGTTCTACGCTTCAAGTTACATGCTACGCTTTTAAAACATAAATTTCTTGTTTTATTTGTAACAAACTTCGAGTTTTTCTACAGCTTTTATTTTTTTTTTTTCATCATTAAACTCATTATATTTTATAAAAATTGATAAATGCATTGATTCTACGTTTTTGACAGACGCGGAGAATGCGAAAAAGCGTAGAAAGCGTGGTGTGGACCTCCAGCTTAATGGAGATATACAGTGTCTCTCATAAGTATTCGAATTTAGGCATAATATAAAAAGAAACTAAATTTAATAACATATTTTGTATGCAAAATTAATAAATTAATTTGTTAAATTCTCTAGACAGTCCTTAGCTTTGATATCACGCTTTTTAAAACTTTAAAAATTCACATTTACTTAAAATAATTTAGCTTTATTTAAAAACGGTCCATAAAATTACCTCACAAAAGTATTTCATATTTGACTATATTTTACGAAACGCAAGAATTAAAATCGAATGTTTATTTTGCTAAAAATTGTTTTAAGGGGTAACTATCAACCGAATGGATATATTTTGGGACCATTTGGTCCACAATTTTGGGGCCATTTTTTTCTTTTTCCAGAGATAAAACCAAAATTTAATATTGGGATTTAATAGATTCGTTCAGGTATCTAAAAATAATAATCTTTGTTATAAGGATTTGTTTTTAAATATTTCATGACATATTTTTGGTATCGTTCTTCTGTTTCTAATTGAATTATCTGGATCTTAAGTCCCTTTTCGTACCACTGGGATCGATATTTTCCGAAAAAGTTGGCTAGTATATATAATTATAGATATTAGCATTAATATATTTAAAATTTTCAAGACATCGTAGAGGTATACAACTCCAAAACATTCCTTAACAAAACGTCATCCTATACAGTAGATTCTAGTTTTTACTACTCATAACATTCACGATTATGTTGCCCATTACAACAACACTATATGTAAAAATTTTTAATTATAGTAGATAATATTTAAACAGATATCAATATTTTTGAGTTTGAGTATTCCACTATATTAAATGGCGTTTCTTCGAGGCATGATATGGAGTTATAAACTTCCAAAATATATTGAAAACTTAAAATGTACAACAGCTGATATCTGAAACAATATATAGAAGGCAAGTCTCCCCGAAAATTTTTGGCCCTAGTATTATAAAAATGGACTTGAGTTCCAATAAATTGAATTAGCGATAGAAGAATGATTCCAATTATATATGATGTTGTTGGAACGTTTAAATGCAGATTATTGTAATAAAAAATATCATTTTTAGATACCCCAAGGGGTTTATTAAATCCCAATAACAAACTTTGATTTTATCTCTGGGAAAAAGGAGAAAAAAATACAAATATTGCCAAAAACCGCCATTTTAACGATATTACAAAAAAAATATGGTATAAATGCCCCAAAATTGTGGACCAATTGGTCCAAAAATATATCCTCTGAAAATTTCATAAAAAAGAGCCATAAGACGGTATAACGTAACAAACTTTGACAAATTTGCAAATTGACAAACGTAATGAAAAAGTTTTTATACTCAAAAATAAAATCTATATACGGTTCGATTTGTCTATTGATCCTCTATCGATGACATATTTTGCTTTTGCTGCTCAACGAATATTTAGCATAAACACCTTTGTTAAATTTGTAAAATCTTCAAAGTTTGTTACATCACAGCATTTCATAGAAAGTACTTTGAAGAACACTTAATACTTAGAATGATTCGTTTTTCGATTCGCTATTAATAACACATTTCAGATTTAGTGCTCAAAGAGGATTTTAATGTTTATTTGGATATTTAAATATTTCACAAATATATCAATGAGTTTGCTATGGTTTGTTATCTTTTTGTTTACGTTTTTTATGTATTTTCTTCTTTGTTTATATTTTTTATGTTCTTATCCACGTGTATACACAAAAAAGTACTTTCCGTGCAACTCTGAAAAAAGTTTACCAAAAATCCCCCTGTTTGTTTTCTTCTTGTACGTTAAATTTTATGAAATTTAAACACCCTTAGATCGAATTTTTACAAAACACTTTCCGGATTTTCATACACCAATTAAATTTCCTTTTCAGAATATTAATTTATCTTGATAGAATTGTCATTGCTGATGAAGAAAATTGTGTTTTAATGTAATGTGAATTTTATTTTCCTAATTGTTTTTAAGAGTTTTCCCAATAAATTCGTTAGTAATGCCAAAAAAATCTACAAAAATAAAGAATATTTTTGGATTGGTTAAAAAAAATAATTTTTTAAGCAAAAATAGGAAAATTAGCTAGCACCCTGCTTGTATAAGCTTAACGCTCTCACAAAACATTAAAAAACACAAAAGTTGTAAAAAATTTAAAAAGTTAAGAAAATTATGGTTTAAAAGAAAAATTTTTATTTTGAAATGTATTAATACTCAGTATTGTAGTCTGAAAATACCTTAATACATATGAATGTATAGTTATGATTTTCAGGCATTCAATATTTAATTAACTTAATATATTAATATTAATATGTAAAAATTTAATTATTTAACTTAATATATTAATATATAAAAATATAAATGTTTGCTAAAAACTCATATTTGTTATTCTATTTATTTGTTGTTTTTGACAGATAGGATTATTTCACAATAACAAATCGCCGTTGGTTTTGTTGAAATGGCTATTCTACCTTATTAATTGTAGACTTAAAGTAAATTTATAAAGTAGACTCATTTGAACAGCAGACTATTTTTTTAAAATTGATATTTGTGGTCTTACTTGTCAAAAATGTTTATGTTACCGTTTTTGTTTTCACTTTAACGTGTATACATTTTTTGTTTTTAATGTGAAAAAGTATATTTTAAGTTTTTCAAAATATTATTATTTTTAAAAAGTATACAAAAATATGATTTAGCAAAATATAACTATAATAAAATATTTTTTTAAAAGCACACCAAATATTTGTTCACAATAATTAAATCAAAAAATTTCGTCAAATTTAATACTAATTATTTTTATTATATTTATTTTTTAATAAAAATTATAATCATTTGATAAAAAACCGGTAAGAGTGCTACATTCGGCTGTGCCGAATCTTATATAACGTTCACCATAGTGTATTTTAAAATTTCTTTCCGACTACATTATTATTACACCAAAAGCAAAACAAAGGGAACAACAACAACGCTAAACGAAAAAAAAAAAACAAAAACAAAATACACAAGGCAATTACACCAAAAGACATCTAAACATACACAATGAAAGACAAAAAAACAAAATAAACAACCAATTAATCATAACTGATAATCGACTGTATATCTATAAGGATCCAGAATATATATACTTCATAGGGTCGGAAAATTATATTATAGAAATTACAAACGGAATGACAAACTTATATGTTATAAAAATATTTTCCATTTACTTTTTGTGTTGTTAATAAACAAATTTTTGTAAACAATTTTTGACAGTTCAGTATTTTGAACAAAAACAAATTAAATGTTGTTTTTGTAGTCGTTCGTTGTACAACAACTAGTGTCGCAACTTTATTAATTTACTTTGATTACTACTATTTGTGGCCTTAAGGTGGTATAAGACGACAGGTATTTTACATATCTACTGTCACTTTTTCATCCGCATGTAATTGCGAATGTATGTCAAAATTGTTATTTTACATACGATTCATAATTTTTGCTATCACACCTGTCTGTGTTTTTCTGTATTACATAACCTATTAATGTAATCAAAGCTGTCTCTTTAATGTGTAATTTATTTAATTAAAAAATTAGTTTATTAAAAATTAAAAATATACTTACTTCTTCATGTTCTTTATTCATTTTCTTTAATTTATTTCAAGGCAAAACATCTGTTTTGTTTATGTTTGTCATACGAAAATAGGGCACGCTCTAATCGAAAAATTACATACTTATGTATGTATGTATTTCCACATGTATTTCATATGAAATGTTTCATATGTATGACTGGTTCACACTGGGAAACTTTTGATTTTTGTGTCACAGATCAACTAACTAATAAAATATTTTTGAAATGCTCACCAATATTTTCCATATTTTTAATTTATTATTGGTTCACAATAATATGATCACATAATTTCTTAATAAATAACATATTTGCTTTTGTTCTAAGCAGTTGATATTTGGACTACCTCGAAAAATATTAAGCTTTTTTCGCAATTCTTAAGCAGTTTTTTTACCAGGGATCAAGTATGTTAAAAATCATAATAATTTATTCAAAATTTTCTATAGCCATTATATCTGTATAAACACAAAATTTGCACATGTAAATAAAATATAAACAGAAATCATACCACTAAAGCAGATTTCCATCGGTCCACAATTGGTCGACTTCCGAAATTCACTTAAACGCACATATTTCATTAAATTATAAAATTATTGGGATAAAATTCGACAAGTTCTGTGTACAGATAAATCATTGTACGAATTTTGTTTTTGAAATTTTTTTGTTTTTCTTCTAACAAATAAAAAAATTTCCAATTTATAATAAAGAATAATTCGAAAATTTTTTTTCGAATAAAATTTTAATGTTAGTTAGTTAGTTTGAAAGGAGGATGTATACACATCAAATCTAAATTATAAATATAATAAAGTCAAAATAATATAATAAACAACTTTTTAAAAATCAATTTTAATTGCCAGACATATGATTTTTGTTCGTGTAGACGCTATTATTTAAATTTTAATACTTCTTATGTAGACATAGTGATCTAAATATTTTGGCGTTGCCAATATTCTGTTCATATTTTTAATATATGTTTACGGAATTTGTCATTCATACATTTGTTTTGAAATATTCTTCAAATTTATACCATTTTTATTAAATAATTAATTTAAAAAATGAGCACCTTGAGTCGCCCAAAGTCCCCTCATTCAAGCAATGCGATTAAATCCGGAGAAAAGGAAGAAAGTTTCTGGGACAAGTTTAGTACATTAGGAAGAAAGAAAGGAACCAAAGAAGGTAAACAATTATATATAAATAAATTAAATAAAATATATATTTTGTGTTAATCTGTTAAAGAAATAATAGTAATAAAATCTTTTGTATCCTTGTTATATTAAAAAGGCTTTTATATTGCTACAGATGGTTGTTTACAACGCCCATTACGTCATTGTTTATTTATACATTGAATTCATACAGTCACGGTCAAAATAATAAGTTTTTCGAGATCAATTTTTATATGCTAGAACTATTTAATTAAGATATTAAAATTCTTAAGGCCTTATTCATAACAAAAAACAGGCTGCTAACTTTTTTGTGTTAATTCACATAAAGAAAATTTAGCAGATTGTTATAATTTTTTTATTATGAATAAAACCTTAAAACTAAAGTCACACTACGTGGTTCTTTAGAATTTTTTTATAACTAAATCGAAATGTATAGTCGAAATGAATAATTATTTATTCATATTATTTTTAACTTTGAAGTTCAAAAGGTTCAGGAAGAGGGTAAACATGCAATAGATTCACCTGGAGCTCCAAGTCAATTTGATATTCCACCAGAAGATTATGCCCTTCGTAAGTTTTAAATTATTAACTTGTCATCAGAGTTTTATTCAAAATTTATTTATTCAGGTGATCATGAGCAACGCGCTGTAATTGATCCACAGTCGATGAACGATCCAGAAGTATTAAAACTTCAACAGATTTTAATTGATTGGATCAATGATGAACTAGCTGAACAGCGTATTATAGTTCAAAGTATAGATGAAGATATGTACGATGGACAGGTAATATTTGTATATAATTTGCTCCTCTACAAACTTATGTATATTCAGTTACATACATATGTACATATTAATTAATATATAACCAATATTTACAGGTTTTGCATAAATTATGGGAAAAATTGACTGGGAAAAAATTAGATGTATTAGAGGTGACTCAATCGGAAGAAGGACAACGTCAGAAACTTAATATTGTGTTAAATGCTGTTAATCATGTAAGTACAAGCGCTTTACTGCGTATTTCGATTCGAAAGAAAAATCTTTCGAAACACAATGCATTTAACATACAAATTAGAAAAATATTATTTAGAATTAAGTTACAGAGTAACACCCATGCTTTTTCCAAGGATCCGTGCATACCTATGTATGTACAAATATTAAGTTGCTTCCCACCTTCTATTATAGAAACAATAAATGAGCATTACAATGAAAGGATTGCAAGAATGTTTCGCTACCCTAAAAGCAAAATAAAAAATATAAATAAATTAATAACTTTGAAGATTCTAACTGTAATAGTTTTCAAGATGTATAATTTGTTAGGATGAAAGGTATTAACTCTCCGCTCTTTAAAAAAAAATAATATATAAATATATAGAAAGAGCTTTGAAATACCTTTTCAAAGATATATAATTATATATACAGTGATGTTCGATAAAATAGAGCCACCATCAGGTTCAAAGTTTCTGTCCACTTAAAATCTCTCCTACAAAGAATAGAGTTGAAAAAAACTAACTGAAATGTATTGATATATTATGAATATAATAGCATTATTTTTGCAATAATTTACGCGTCACTATTCGTAATTTTTATGAAATTTTAAATCAGCCAAGCGCAGAAAGAGAAACTGTTATTGTAGTGATGAGAAAATACTAAAAAAACACTTAGAAAAAATATTTCCTAATAACGCTTGTTATGATCAAGTTTTAAATATAAAAAATATTAAAAATATCGTTTTATGTATTTTTATTATTAGGCATTCCTGAAAAGTTTTTGGAGTGTATGAGTTTTTTGCAATTTATTCTCTTGTTTGCAAATGATGTTGTTTTTACAAATTTTGTTTGCAATTTCTGAAACAAAGCGACATCAACATACTTTGTTGAATGCTGTCAAGAAACTAAAGATAATTGTTGTAGTTTTTACGCTCTTGCTATTAGTTTTATTTATTATCGGGTTATGTACGTGTGAATTGCCGAAAATCTTCGTAATTAGAACAATATGAACGCGCAACACTATTTTAAATTAAGCTTTATAAAATGGCGTGACAAAAAATAGAAGCAATTTGCAAAACTATAAAAATTTAACAATTTTTAGACAATTTTCTAATTGAAATCGATCCAAATAGTAAGACTAATGCTTTTTATTATTATTTTAAAAGAATCTCATTAAATTTTGAGTACAAAATGAAGCAGAGGCAAACATTGCAGTCGATACAGCAGAAAAAAGATAAAAACACTCCATGATCAGGAAAGGGCTATAGACAAACTGTTAAAATAGTTAGGTGCTCCAAGAAAGTTATAGAAGATGTTGTAAAATATAAGTTTAAGCCAAAAAATATCGAAAAAAAAAATTACATCTTTTTTAAAGCGAAAAAATCAGACTAATGCAGAGGATGACACTTTCGTGTGCTCCTCTGCAGCTTAATAGTAGATCTTTAATGTATAAAAATAATTAAAAGGACAAAATTAGTAAAAAAGTATTATATGGTACTTTAAAAGTCCTGAAGAAAAAATAAAATTTTTCAAAAACATTTGAAATCTCCCCTTGAGCAGGAATCTAAATATTTTGTGGTCAGATGTAAAAAAGTATATTTTTTTTATTCTGATATGATCCATATAGCTATACGTAGACGTTCCAACACTGGATTTTGTCCCCAATGTGCTATGAAGATCAAAAATACACAACTCAATGACGCCAACAGCATACAAACATACAAAACAAAATACACAGCTGAATAAAACCAAATACATCTACACACACTTGTACATCTTTTTCTAATATACAGTGTTGTTGTTGCTTATTTAACAAAGCATGAAAAAAATATGACATTTTTTGATGAAACCCTTCTCACGAAGGTGAAGGGTATAAAAAGCACAGTTTGCATTAATCCTTCTCAATTGGTTAATAAATTAACTTTTACTATATATCGTTGGAGAGGTATTTTGATGTATTTTTTACTACATAATGTATATTTAATCTAGTACTTTTTATAGTTTTACCAAAACAACAACAATTAACTAATATCGTATAAAAACATTTATTTTAGGTACTTTTCCTTATTCCAACTACAATATCGTCTATATTTATTAAGATATTAGTGGTAGTTATATAGATTGCAATAACCAAATGCATAATTTACCATATTTAATTACATATATCAAAATTACTATAATTCTAATTCAAACATTCAATTTATAGACATTAGGTTTCCATCAAAAAATACCAAAGTGGTCTGTGGAAAGCGTTCATTCCAAGAATATAGTTGCTATATTACATCTGTTGGTTGCTTTGGTACGCCATTTTAGAGCACCTATTCGCTTGCCCGAAAATGTATTTGTTACAGTGGTGATTGCGCAAAAGAGTGGCGGTGTACTGAATGCACAGTAAGTAACTACAAAAACTGGATTAAATAATTTATATTTATAATTATATTTTTTATTTCTTTTCAACAGAAAATTCCAAGAGCAAATAACATCTGAGTACGATGATGTTGGTATGCGATGCGAAAAGGATGCATTCGATACTCTATTTGATTGTGCTCCTGACAAATTGGCAGTCGTTAAAAAGTCTCTTATAACATTTGTAAATAAGCACTTATCGAAGTTAAACTTTGAAATAAGCGATTTAAATAGCGATTTTCGAGATGGTGTGTACCTTTGTCTTCTTATGGGTTTGCTTGGAGGATTTTTTGTCCCGCTTTATGAATTTCATTTGACTCCACAAGATACTGAACAGATGGTCAGTAATGTTGCGTTTTCTTTTGATTTAATGCAGGACGCCGGACTACCAAAGCCAAAAGCACGCCCTGAAGGTACGTAGATATATAACTTGTACTGTTTCGTTATTTATGGTAAAAGAAAATAAAAATTATATATTTTTTTACAGATATTGTCAACATGGATTTAAAATCAACATTGCGTGTCTTATACAGTTTATTTACAACTTTTAGAAACTATGCCTAAAAATGTGCCTTGGAAATTTTCTAATATTAATTTTAGAATATATTTTTCACCTTTACTGAACAATTTTTAGTGAGATTGTTGAGTAAAAATAACCATATTAATATGTTTTTCAATTTATAATTTGATATTGATATAAACTTTAAGAAGTAATTGAGCGTAATGTATAACTCGCTTCAAATTTAAACTTGGTTTCTATGAATATTAATGTTTTGTAACTTACTATAACACAATACTAATGATAAATTTTGCAATTTAAAAATTTAATGTATGTACCTTAAATATAAGAATATTTATTTATTAACATAAATTAACATATGTGTATTATGAAGATTGTTTTTACGACTATGAATTTACTAATTACATATTTATTTTTTAATAAAATATACAATGTTACAAAACTTTTAGTATTTTGTTTTTTATGAAATTAAAAATCATTAATTATTATTTGAGAAAAAAACAAGTAAGAATGTTATATTCGGCTATTCCGAATGTTATTTTTAGGCCTGTTATAAGCGTTAAAGTAAATTTCTGAAGGGAACTTTATATAGGGGGTAGGGTCAATTATGGTTCGATCCTCATAAAATTTTTTAGACAAAATTTAGTTGTGGCCGCAAGATAGGTTTTGTCGCGTACTTTCAAGTAAAAAATATGCAGTAACTTTATGATAAGAGAGAAATTTTTAATTTACTCTCAATTAAAAAAAATACCTAAAAATGTACGCCAATTTGATATATTATACAGCAATGATTTTATACAACTGCCAATTTTTTTAGTAAACAAAAATCGCAGATAATTTATAAAAAATAAAAGTCAATAATACATTAAAACCAAGATTTCTAATATTAATTAATGTTTTATTACTTTAAAATATATGTTAAGGTACTTTTTTGGTTTTTAATATTTTAAAATTTAAAACGCTACAGCGTCAATGAAAGTCGCTAGTTGTATACTTTTTATAAAATTTTCATTTATAAACAAAAGTGAAAAATACATAAACAACAAATGAAAACTCAAATAAAATGAATTTTTTAACCATTTAAAACAAGTATGAGCTAAAGAAAACTGGATGTTTTTAATTATTTCTTTAATTAATATTTGTAACAATTTGCCACATTTGTGTTATCTTCCTACTTTTTTCTTTTGTGTACATTTTCAATCATATGTTTAAAAATCTTTTGTTTGCTTGCATTTTTTTACTGGGGAAAAATATCCAGTAAAGCTGTTTGGCCACACCACAGGGTATACAGAGACGTCACGAGCAAAAAGCTATTTCCCTCTCTTTCGCACAAAACGAATTCAATGATTTTTTTAGCTGTATTTTATATACCTCTTCACACCAAACAATTTCAAAATCAAACAAAAGCTGATTTTAGACTTTTTCAAATGTCAAAAGTGACATCTCTGTATACTTTGTGGCCACACGTTAGACCTGGTTCACACTGGGAAACTTGTCATTTTTGTGTGTGAGAGAAAGAAATATTAACCATTTCTTTCTCTCACATACAAAACCAAAAGTTTCTCAACAAAAGTTTCTCAGTGTGGACAGGCATCTAACATTTGGCCAAAACATGCTTATGTGTTAGTCCTCTTTTACATTGAGACTTTACCCCCCTGGGCTTTTCTCAATTTTGTTTTAAATTAATGAGTTGAGTGTAAGAGTTGCCATTTTTTATAATTCTTAATTTATTGTTATATTAAACAAAGTAAATTAATAAAGTAGCATCACTTGAACAGCTGACTATTTTTTTAACTATAGTTTCCATAGAAAAATAAAATTAGTTGTCAAAGTTTGTTTTGAAAATTGTTAACATTGTTTATGTCGCCATTTTTAAATTGTGTTTTGCTATTTGTTAAAATTTGTGAAAAGTTGAAAAAATGAATTAAAAATGGGTTTAAAGTAGTTTAAAAGTGTTATAAATTGTATAATATATAATAATATAATTAAATCCTTAATATTTTCAACTTAAAAGTAATATTTTATATTTATGTTTTGTTCACTTTGTTGTTAAAGGAAATTTTCTTAAATTTTATTTTGACACATTCTTAGATTATTCCAAAAACAAAATACATGTGTTTGTTGTAGATGTTGTTGTACAACAAGAGATGTCGCTACTTTATCAATTTACTTTGATATTAAATATTGTTTTAATTATTTAAGTAAATATTTATATAAAAAATTTATGCAAAAAAAATACTAAAATACTTTAAAATACATATTTTTGCTACTATTATCTTTATGTTTTAGTTCTTTTTGTAGTTATTTATTTTTTATTAAAGATATAATAACATTTAAATACTCAACATTTGAAAAAATAAATTATTTTTAAATTAATTGAAATATGTAAAAAAATAGAAATTATTGCAAATGGTAACACAACTGTGAAAGTAGTCGCACACGATCTTTATGCTGTGAGAGCAGAATAGAAATGAAGAAACCAGCAAAATCACGAACATGCAATGCTGAAAAAAACCGTCAAATTAGACCTGGTCCACACTAGGAAACTTTTGTTGAGAAACTTTTTCTTAATTCTCTTTTGAAGTTTCCTTAATGTCCACACATAGAAACTTTTGTTTCAGAAATTACGTATTAATTGTTGTTGTACGAATGAAAAGAATAACAAAACAAGTTTCCGAGAACGGGATTCGTGCGTGTCTTGCTACTTGCCTTTCTTCTTTCCTCCCTTTGCCTACAAACTCGATACGCTTGAGCGCTCACCACTGAGAAAAAGTTCCAATGTAAGAGTGGAATTAGTAATTTATTCCAGCAATCACTTTTTTGGCAAACTTTTGGTTTTTGTGTGTGAGAGAAAGAGATAGAAATATCAACCATCTTTTTCTTTCACACACAAAATCAAAAGTTTCACAACCAAAGTTTCCCAGTGTGAACCAAGTCTAAGAAAGCGATACAAATTACAATTCGTTGATAGAGAATTTTTTGATTTTAAGGGTGATGGCAACGATCAAACGATAACAATTGTTGCAAATTGTTAAAAATTATCGAGTACGCAAAGACCTGGTCCACACTAGGAAAATTTTGTTGAGAAACTTTTTCTTAATTCTCTTTTGAAGTTTTCTTAATGTCCGCACATAGAAACTTTTGTTTCAAAAGAATAACAAAACAAGTTTCCGAGAACGGGAAACTCCGTACCGCTAGAGAGATGAATGATATTCTTTCTCTCTCACGCAAAATCAGAAGATTCCCAAGAAAGGTTTCCTAGTGTGGACCGGCAGAAACAGACCAATAATCGAGAGTTTAAAAAAAATTTGAACAGCCCCAGAAAATGTTGTTAGCATTGTGAATGTTACTTTAGGCCGAGTTTTTCAGATAAAGATAATCTACATTCTTTGTTTAAACCTAGTTTAATACGTGTTTTGTGTTTTTCAGTAAACAGTAACGTTACATATTATCTTAGTTTAACTGAGTATTATTGGCCAATTAAACTTAAGTTATAAGTGAGAAAACACAATTAACAAAAACAATAATTTTGGAAGAACAAAAAATCAATATTTTAAATAAATTCCAATTTTCTGATTTGTTTTTTTTTTATTTATTACTGTTTTAAAAATTTATTTAACATTTTTTTAAAATTTTTCATTTTACAAAAAGTATTATTTGCAAAAAACAGCTGTTCTTTGTTTACGTTTTTCAGTAAAAACTTGGCAATACTAACAAAGTTAACTGAACTTAAATCCATAACTGAAAAACACAATTATCGGTTAAAGTCCGCCTAAATTGGTTCCGAGTCTATCTAACAGCAAGTTAAGCCTAGTATAACTGAGTAGTAAAAAACATCTTAGTAGTTTTACCCCTATAATTTTATATATAATTTTATATTCTTTATTTAATGCATATTTATTAATTATAATTAAATAAAATGAGTTTAATGATAAAATAAATCCATAAAAAACGTTTTTACAAAAAAAAACAAAAATTACGCTTAAAAAGCGTAGCATGTTATTTGATGCGTAGAATGCAAACTAGTTTGAAAAGCTTGTAATGCTTTAATGCAAAAACGCGTTGTGTGGACCTCCCGCTTAAGCATTTGTATATTGCATGAAAACGTTTAATAAGTCCTAAGCTTATACCTGTTATTTGAGCAGATAATTCTGTATTTCCAGATATCTGTTAGACATGACAATCAATAATTCCATTTTGGATCTAAATTCATTTTGTTGTCTTTACCTCTAACTTTCCACATTTTTATTCCTATCCAGTAAGCTATGTGTAATAAACATTCCATCTATCTTATTCAGGAATGTAGAGGCGACATGCCAATTCCAAAACTCCAGGATCTACGTTGTTTTGTATCAGAAATAAGGAGTTATTAATTTTCGAAGGGTTAGCTTAACAAACATAACATCTTTGTGACGAATGGTATTGTTGATAAAGTTAAGAAAATTTTTTTATCATACATAATATTAATTTCGGTTTTATATTAACAGTAGACTGAATATTTTTACCAACAATATTGACTGGAATAGGAATAAATTTTGCTATTTCAAATAAAAATTGCCAAATTTCAAATAACAAATAAACCGAATAATTTTTATCAATAAACCGATTAACAAAAACTTATTATTAAACAATAAAATTACTGTATATCTTATACAAATTTCAATATTTTTATAATAAATTTACTTTCTGTATTATTCTTATAATAAGCAATATTTATTGGACGATTTTATAACAATACTTCAGAAACTTTGTAATAAGTTGTTCTGATTTATCTACTTCTTAGAATAGTTTTGAGTAACAGTTTCTATAAAATTTTTAATAAGTTCTTCAGCAATACGTAGTTATATACTAGATCATTGGAACGTAGGAATTCTGGAACTCGTTGATAAATCAAAAAAAAAAAAAAATAAATTTAATAAACTTAATTTCTTTATATAGGAGAGGATTTCACATTCACATGTTTGTTATTGGAAGAAAAATATTGCCTCTTATTCGATTAAACGAATAATTTGGAATTATCCAATTATTAACCGGCCAACTTAAAACCACAAATAATTATTTGTCGAATAAACCGCCCATATGAATAAAATAGAAAAATTCGTATATCTACGAAACTGTTAGGGATAGAATCCTTAAATTCTACTTGAAGAAATTTTTACATTCATCTGAACATTTAGAGAATAACGAGCGAACGAGCGAACGAGCGAATATATTGTTAATCTGGAAAACTATTGTGATTAGAATTTTCAAAATCGTTAATCGTTTTTATATATACTAGAAGGTAAAAAAAAATATTGTATATCCCAAGGCATTAGAATAAGAATTATTCTTTAAGACTAAAGGTATATATTAAATTTTAGCAAGTAGGAAGTAAATATATCATTAATGTATTATTTTAGAATTTAAATTAAATATATTGTCACCAAGAGAAATTATAATAAACAATTATAATAGCGTTCGCACGACAATTGGATCTTCGCTCCGGAACGACCCGAGTCATACTCGGCCAAAGATTGTCAAGCCAGCGACAGCTGTATCAACCGAAAGTTTTTTCCCCAGGAAAGAACTATCGGCCACAGTCGAGCCGTTACAACAACAATAATAAACATTTAAGAATAACTTTATAATTTACTTAGTAACTAAATAAATAATTTTTTTGATTATGTATTTAATTTCGATAGGTGTAGCGGAGCACACCGGGTATTAGCTAGTAATATATAAATATATACTTTCTTGCACCCATTTTTGCTTATAAAGACTTTGATTCGATCTATCACATGGGGTTTTGGCCAGCTATATTGGAAAATCGAGACACTAACTTATATTAATAATTGTAACCAATTGCTGTTTTACGAATACGCTGACGAGGCTACCTTATAATTAATGTACCTTGAAAATTCGTGTGCTTCAGAAAAAACACCACCTTGTATAAATTCAAATTACACATGTTTATTTAGTTTGTTTACTAAATACCATTTGATTGTGTGGATTCGTGTTAAAATGTGTGGGATATTTTGTTGCGTTTCAAATTCATTAGAAGAACATTCATGTATAAAAAATTCAGTAAGTTTACATATGTATTTCATGGAGTATACTATGACGAATTTTTACATCATACTAAATATAAATTTTTATTAAAAATGTTGTATTCCTTCAATTTTATTTCTAAGCAGTGATGCCAGATTTTTTCAGAAATTCCAACGCTTCAGTTTTATTTTAAAAATATACAAAAATAACATAAAAAACAAAGTGCGGCTTTTACAATCAAATGCTAATAAATAACCAGTTTAGTTGATCTGAAAATATATATGTATGTATAATCTGAGCTGATATACTTTTATGTTTTTGAGTAAAAAATTAAAAGCAGTCAATGCTGCCAGATGAATTTCAGGGAAAAAACGTCAAAATCCGGATAAAAAAACGTAATTTCAAACTTAAATTTGTCAAAAAAAAAAAAAAAAAATAAGAAATTTAATTTTTGAGTAGTAGTTTATATTTTAAAACTGAAAGAAAATCACGTTTGCAGATAAATGGGGCAAAGTCATTATACTTTGAATGAATTTTAACACAATAGGAAAAGCCGTTAAAGAATTTCTCCTTTTTATTTCAGATAATTTTTTCCATAAACTACACAAATTAATTTCAGTATGAGCAAACAAAGTTTTGATAAAATTTCTTTGGCATATACTCCCAAATATACTTTATTATGTTTTAAAAAATTGTTTGCGTCGTTATAATTAATTAAATGTATTTGATTACTTTTTAACAGAATATATTTTATAAAATTATTAATGATTGTTTTAAAAAGCCTTTCCATTTGAATGTGCATGTTGTGGATTTTTGTATTTTCACTTTGAAACGATTTATGTTATTGATAACATCAAGTATACATATATAGAAATAGTGACAACATATTAAAAAGGGGAATTTGCAAAAGCAAGGTGCCATATTTTTATAATATAGAAAATCATAAATTTTAAGGTAAAAGTCGTCATATCGTCAATTTGCTATTTTTGAAACCAAAAATCGTCAAAATGACAAATCGTCAAATCTGGCAGCTATGTTCGCAGTGCTGCCGTACAAAGCAACAAAACGTCACTGTGCCGGTCCACACTATGACCTGGATCAAGGCGGATTTAGATAAGGTGGTGGCAGTTCTTCAACAACAACATTTCCCATGTATTTTGTTTTTGCTTTTGGTTTTCGTAAATGTCAAAAACCAAAGGTACGGCGAATTCATTTGATAAAAAATTTTGTAAAATGTTTATATTATATTAAAAAATAAAGATAAGGATATTAAAATTTGTGAGGAAAATATATTCTGAATTGAATAATGTTTGTTTCAAGCGAAAAATTCCATTTCGGAAGCTTAATTTGCGAAATTTATTTTATTTAAGTGCCTGAAGTTAATTAAAAATTATTTTTTTTGTGAAAAATAAACATAAAAAGTACATATTCATGAAATGAAGTCGAGGGTTTAACGTGAACACCTGCCTTGACGGCCTAATTTCACGGTGGTCTTTTTCACCCACAGGATAGACTAGAGACAGTCTACCCGCGCCCCTGAATTCTTCAATGAAGAACTCAGGTAGCAATTTTTGTTCATGGCTGTGCCGGTCCATGTACAAGTACTTTGTTGAAGTACTCGAGCTATCTAATCTCTTGCCATAGTAGCCCCGTTGCGGAATGACAGGCAGCATGGGTTCAATCCCAATGCAAACCCCGACAAGGAAAAAGCAATCACTGGTCTAAAGTCAATAGAAGGGGGTGACGAGTCCCAACATCAGGTGAAATCAATCCTCCGGTAAACCGGAAGGTGACCACCCTTATGATGTCATGAAAGATTGCATTATTCAAAATGCAATCTCCATCATCTAATGACCCACTCCAGTGCATTCCTTAACCTCTTTAAGCCCGCGCAACCACACTACTGAGATGGCTCTGTTGGTTTGGCAACAGCACCTAGAGACATATTTGGTAGTCCGAAATACCCAACAAAATGGATCAGGATCCCTCTTTTATGAACCGAATCAATGCACAAAGGAAATAGGAATTTCCAAAGTCAATTGATTCCAATAATTGCCCCGACAAATTAGTCGCGTAGCATGTATCAAAATGTCCTGTTGAGATGGCAACAGCACCGAAGAACTTCCCCGAAGCGTAAAAAGGCATACTAAATCAGTACTAATCTCCAATATATGGAGACTTTCCCGATCTTTCACCAATTTCAGCATCAGTTCCATTCCCATGATCATAAAGATCGCTCTACGGGATGACAGGCAACCATTGAACACTAACCTGACAATTCCCCAGCATATACCGGCGTCCCACTACACGACCGGTAAGAAATACCGATCGGGTTTAGGAATCCGGCATATGCTGCTTTGTACACAGACCTGTTCGAAGAGAGAATTATCCAACCCATTAGGTATAGGATATATCAGTCCTTAAACCAACATTCTCTCCCCGCGATTTGGGTTTCAACCACAGCCACTACGTGGATCCCGAAGGAACCTCAACCAATTGACCAGCCAGGACTAGGTCCTGCGGGCAACCGGCCACCCGTAGTGCCAGATTATATGGTACTCTGGTTAGACCTCATGCCAGATCATTCCACGGAAAGGCCGAGGATACATCTGATCATCACCAGTTTATAGTCCCGGCAGACTAGAGGTATTGGTAGCACCTCTTTTCCCCGGGATATTGCAATAACACCAAGGTGTAGCTTTCACCAAGGTAACATGCCCCCGGGGGGACATATTCATGAAAATATATTACTAATGAATATCTGTTGCGATTGGATATTTCTACTCCGGCGGAGTAATTTTCAATATTTGGCCATAATGTAGCAGCCGCCGGACGGGTAAATACCTCATATGGGTTTTGTTATATAAAGCGTTCCGGAACAGATTTTTTTTAGTTGATCTCTTTATCTACATAGTGTATATATAAAACAATATTGTTTAATTTGTTAACATTTAATAGATTTCAAAATTAAGCCATAAGGTAGAAGTCAGTTGCCGCCAGCCGGGTAAATACTTCATATGTGTTTCTTATTATTAAGTGTTCCGGAATAGATTTTTTTTAGTTAATCAAGTTATCTACACAATTCTAATATAAAACAATATTGTGTAATATGTTAACATTTAATAGAACAAATATATTTTTCTTAAATAACATATTTGTATACATGCGAATTATGCCACTATTTAAATATAAAGATATTTGTTTACGAGATACTTGGTATTTTCAGATTTTTACATAAACAATTCAAAATATTAACGAAGATTTTCTCCGTTTAACGGACATTTTTAAATATAAAAATGTAAACAATAACAAACTTTGACAGCTACGTAAACCAGGCGAATTAAGAAAAAAATTATCAGCTGATTGAATAACTCCACCAAGGCGAATTCAGATAAGGTGGTGACAGTTCTGCAACAACAACATTTCCCATGTATTTTGTTTTTGCTTTTGGTTTTCGCAAATGTCAAAAATCATAAGTACGGCGAATTCATTTGATGAAAAATTTTTGTAAAATCTTTATATTATATTAAAAATAAAGATAAAGATATTAAAATTTATGAGGAAAATATATTCTGAATTGAATAATGTTTGTTTCAAACAAAAAGTTCTATTCCGGCTGATTAATTTGCAAAATTTAAGTATGTGCATTAAGTTAAGTAAAACTTAATTTTTTGTGAAAAATAAACATAAAAAAGTCATATTCATGAAAACATTTTATTACGAATGAATGAATATTTGTTGCGAATGGATAATTTTACTCCTGCGGAGTAATTTTCAATATTTAGCCATAATGTAGCAGCCGCCGGACGGGTAAATACCTCATATGGGTTTTGTTATATAAAGCATTCCGGAACAGACTTTTTTAGTTAATCTCTTTATCTACATAGTGTATATATAAAACAACATCGTTTAATTTGTTAACATTGAATAGATTTCAAAATTAAGCCATAACGTAGAAGTCAGTTGCCCCAGCCGGGTAAATAATTCATATGCGTTTCTTTATATGAAGTGTTCCGGAAGAGATTTTTTTTAGTTAATCACGTTATCTACACAATTTTAATATAAAATATAAAACAATATTGTGTAATATGTTAACATTAATTAGAAAAAATATTTTTCTTAAATAACATATTTGTATACATACCAATTATACCATTATTTAAATAAAATGATATTTGTTTACCCAAGTATCTCGTTAACAAATATCATTTTATTTATTATATTTTCAGATTTCTTACATAAATAATTTAAAATATTAACGAAGTTTTTCTCTGTTTAACTTTCAGTACATTCAGTAGATTCTATTTACACACACTTATAAGTTAATTATTTTAACTTAGGTTTAAATATATCTCTATCACCACCACTGCGATCCTTTAATCCGCAAGTTTAAGCTCCTACTAAAGTCAAAAGAATTTCTTTATCCGAGAACAAATTGTCTTCTAAATCTCTGTTTGGTTATTTCTTATTTTTTCCGAAGATTTTTTTAAGATCATCATATTTAGATCCTAAATTTTAGGCCACTTTTGCCTACACTTGAGCTTTTCCGTTTTTTGTTTTACAATATCATTTTATATTGGTATACGAGGTTTATCAATGTTGTTGTTTTCCCTTCACTAAAGTTAGCAGATCTTTTATTTCCTTTCGCCGACATCATTAATATCGTTAAAATAAATATTTAACAAACATTTTATATATATTACTTGTTAATAAAAATAACTTCTGACATAAATATTTCCATATTATTTTTAAAAAGTTGTAGATATGAACACGTAGTTAAAATAAATATTAAAATTACCAATTGAATTTTACCTATTGGGTAAATAAATCTAAGACCTTGTTCACACTGGGAAACTTTTGTTGAAAATCTTTTTATTTTGTGTGTGAGCAAAAGATATGGTTTATTTTTCTTTCTGTTTCTTTCACACACAAAAATCAAAAGATTCCTCTGAAAAAAATATCTCAGTGTGAACCAAGTCTAATGGATTGTTACACCCGTAGTTATCTATTTGTTGAAATTACGGGCATTATTCTAATAAAAAATCAAAAAATACCAAAAATCTCGTAAACAAATATCATTTTATTTAAATAATGATAAAAAAAATGGTTTATATTAAATGTTAAAATGTTAAACACTATTGTTTTATATTTTATATTAACACATTAACATTATTATTTGTTAGCGAGCAGTTTTATATGTTATGTATATTCCTCTATTGCTCAATTTTGTACTACCTGATTTTACTTGTACCCATTAATGTGATTTCATAATAAAGAAAAATTAAACTACTTAACGACTCTAAATGGCTATTTTTTTCCATTGATAGTACTTTTAATACGAAATTTATTAAATTCTTTTTTTTGGTTTGCTCTCTTATAGTTACGGAGTTATAGACGTTCAAAAACTGTATATATAAAGCGAAAAATCTCGGGAATGGCTTGCTCAATTTAATAACATGATATGAAACATCGTGGAAAGGCCTTTTAGACGGTGTTCAAAATTATTAATCCGTTGAGTGCCAAAAGCTAAAAAAATAGGTTTTGAAACATGACTTTTTTGTAAAGGTTTGAATCAGGGTACACTATACAGATATATGCATCACTACAACAATACAAAAACAATGTGTATTTTGTTTTTGAACTAGTAATTTCTGTTATAAACGGATAAAGTTTGGCTAAAGACAAAGATGGGTGAAATGTATTTTTTTGCAAATAAAATTATTTTTTTTTAACTAAACATTTTTAACGTTTCAAATTTAATTTAAACAAAAATTTTATATAAACAAAATTAATTTTTCATATATTTTCTTTCCATTTTCAGTACAAAAATGTAACTAAAGTTCTGTGAAAAAGTTGAACATACTTGAACTTCAGTTTCATTTTGTATGAAAAATTTGTTGACGTTTATTTTATAATAATTTTAAAAGCAAAAATTATCAATGAAAATGTATACATATTATGTAAAAAACTATTAGAAAATTAAGAAAAATGAGTACAAAATCAAAGAGTTATATTGTGACCGCAAGATTATCGCGAGTTTTAATAATAATTGGTTGCTAGCTTTGTAAGCACTCCCTGAAAATGTTGCTAGCATTGTGAATAAAGGTGCCGAATGTGAAAAAAGTCCCCTTTTGTAAGTTCTTAGACCACTTTTAGCTGAGGGGATACCAAAGTGAATATGTAAAAAATAAACATATACATATATTATTAAACAAAATAATAGAAACATACATATATTATTAAACAAAATAATATAAACATTTTTGGCAATTGTTACTTTTTTTAAATATAAATAATCAAATAAATAACTAAAAAATAATATTTCTCTGCTTAAATCATATATTAATAATCAATTGGTTATTTCACCATATTTGTATAAATTGTTGAGCCTCCATCTATTTTACGAAGGGCATTTAATCACTTAATCCGGGCCATAGATCTTAATTTCATGTTTCTAGGTTTAAATTAATAGCAAAAAAATGTTTTATTGATTTCAAGTATATTCCAAAAATAACACCCCATAAGCATATTTAGTATTTCCAAATCTGAAATGTTTATTTAAATCCCTGAAATCCATGCTTAATTTTACAAATACAAGCATAATTATACAAAAATTCAAAAAGTTCATTTTAAAAAACGAAAACACACAAAAAGTCCTCTTTTATGTGTTCTCGCACGATAGAAAACTATAAAAAGTACTAGTCGAAAACGAAAAAGTACCAAATTTATAATAATTATTAAATTCTAATCGATTTTATATACCTTAATTAATAATTCAATTATTATTTCCGCCTAAGAGTCAAGAATGTGTGCAAAAAATAACCAAATTTTAGAAAATTATTGAAAACGTTTGTAGCTATGTTTCTATAAATGAAGCATGAATTCGAATAATTGCGTAAAGACCACTATGCGAAAATCCATTTTTTCGACAAAATATTTAGCTTTGCATGCTCGTTTTTGTAATATTATTTTTATTTAAGGTAAAAGACATTATTCTTTGTTAAAAATCGTATAAATAATTATATATACTAGAGTTCACCCCGCGTCCGAAATTCGACCGGAACCATTGAAGGAATACATACATATGCTACAAAAACCATATTTTCGTAGTTGAAATGTCTGTCAAAAAATTATTTCAATCGCTATTATCAATGAGTACAACTTTTTTGGTCAACGTATTCTTGAAGAAAATGTTTAATTCTGAAAGAAGTATTAAAATTTAAGTTTCCAAATTTATTTGTACTTCTTTCGATTTATTATTCTCTACAAAAACGTTGATTAAAATCTATTCAAAACTTATAACATGATATTTTCATTCCTGATAGTAAAATTAGTTAACTATTTTCTTTAATACCGTTTGATTTCTTCATCTTTTGATTTTTGCTTATTCTCTTCCAAGTTTTTTAAATTAAGACCTATGTTTAACAATCTGCCCGGATATAAAAATATATAAATAATAAACAATTATCTATAATTTTCAATTTATAGATATGTAATTTAATGAAAATTATTTATAATTTGGTTATTTCCGGGCTTATAGCGATTTAAAAAAAACGTTCAACAACATTACAGTAAAGATCCACCATTTATCTCTTTTCCACTTGCACAAGGCATTGAAATGTAATTTCCATACATTGTGCAAGTCTATCTATCTCTTTTCCACTTGCACAAGGTATTGAAATGTAATTTCAATACCTTAAGCAAGTCTATCTATCTCTTTTCTACTTGCACAGGTTTTGAAATGTAATTTGTATTTTTTGTGGTAAAATTTTGATGAAAAACAATATTAAATGAAATTTTAGAATATATAGAATTTATTATTTAATGATATAGCTTTTTAGTAAATATAAACACATATATTTTTGGCTTTTGGTTTGGTTGCGCATTTGCTGTTCTTGTTGTTATGTTCCTCCTTGCCTGCAAACAAAATCTTGTTTTTTTACTGTTTTATCCCTCAATTGCTTTACGAAATTATTTGTTGTAATGTGAACACCGGGCAAACAAACTTTTACTATTTGTATTGAATTGAGTTTGGCTTTGTTTCTTCAAACAAAACGTCAAAATAGAAATACTCATTTTAAGCACATTATGAAATAAAAATGTATTTAATTTTTTGTTTTTAGGCAGAAATTTCTATGAAATCGTAAAAAAATTATTATTATATAGTTTCTTTAACGTTTAACAAAAATGTTTCATGTTTGGTGTTCACATTTTGTTCACACTAAGAAAATATTTGTAGGTTGAAACATAAAAATGTTTCACGAAAAACAGCTGATATTTTGCATGCTCTTCAAAATATTTTGTGTTCACATTACAGCAAACAAATATTTGATAAAAAACGTCAAATATTTGATAGGTGTGAACGTACCTTAAAAGTTTGAAATTTAAAACTAACGCAAATTTTTTCCAAGTGCTTTTTAAAACAATTTTTTTTACGATAAACAAAAAGAAAATCTAAGTCTCGTCAATGTTTACCAGCAATGAATCAGAGGTCGAAGTCGACGGCTTCGAGTCGGAGCTTAGCCGCCGCGGAACTATATTTAGTTGCTTGAGCCGCCGCCGAAACATTAGGCTTAAATCGACTCAAATTTTTAATGTTTTTATTAACTAGACTGTAAGATCAATTATTTTTGATTCTGTAACATAATAAATTGTTATTGGCCAAACTATATTTTAAAAAACGTACAAGATTTAATTTTATGTCGACTTCGCCCTCTGCAAAGAATACGAAAGTGTTGTTTTACTCTTGCTTGTATACTGTTAAGAACAACAACAACGTATTGCTAGTATTAAGCGTATATAAGTGTATAGAAAACACACTGTCTATAGCTAATCGCATTTACAAAAACAAAAGAGTACCAAGCGCATAGGGCTTGGGCACCTTGGTTTGGATGCTGTTGGCGTCATTGCGTTGTTATTTTTGTTTTTGTTTTTCTGTGTTTTTCGTTATGTATGTTTAGATGGCTGTTGGTTTAGATGCCTTGTGTATATTTGTTTTTATTTCGTTTAGCGTTGTTGTTCTTTTTGTTTAGCTTTTGATGTAATAATAATGTAGTCGGAAAAAATTTCAAATTTATAAGAGATGTTTAAAATACACTATGGTGAAGGGTGTATAAGATTCGCCACAGCCGAATATAGCACTCTTAATTGTTATTATACAAACATTTTTTATAGTCTGAAAGACTTAAATTTTTAACTACATTACTTTTGACACCCTTAGCTTTTTTGATTTCTTTATGATCTCCAGTTTAAATGAATACATTTTAGCTCTTAAATCTATAAATTCGTTCGTAAGTATACCATTACTTTCATCCATCATCATTCCTAATATTTTCTTATTCTTTTTTGGTATACCAAAACGATTATCATATTCCGAAGTGTCGAATCTTGAATCGATATCATTAATTATATATTTATAAGAAATCATCCGTTTGAATTTTATAAATGAATGAATCGGTGTCCATATAATTGAGTTCAGCTTTTGAATTGTATTTAGGAACAATATAATCATAATTGAAATCATACATCTTTCATTTAGATAGTTATAGAATTGTAAAACCTAGATAAATGGGTTTGTAATAAAATGAATGCGTTTCATTTAATTCAATTGCTAGCATATTTTCTTCAAATATACTAACAGAATGAAATTCTGGTTTTGCTATTAGAGCACGAGCTCCAAGTCTTTTTCCTTCATTTCCATAGTTTTTACCATATACAGCGTTATTAAGCAGTTGACAAAAATTTTCTCAAATGTATCTTTAGCATTTGTCCGTGAAAATTATTTAAGGAAATATACTTTTTTAACCAGTAAGACTGCTTAAATTTTAGGATTCTATGTATTTTATTTAATTTTAGATCGTGGTTTAAGCATTGTTGTAAATTCCTATAATAAATTACATATTGATGTTTGTTGTTTAAATCCACAATTAATTTTTTCTCTTTAAACTGGGTGGTGCTTTATTTTCACAACAAAGTGCTGAGTTAAATCCCTTAAAACTACGTAATTTATTTAAACTATTATCAAAAGCACACTTAATGTAGTATGAAAATGCATGTGGAATATGTTTATCAACTAATGTTGTCGATGATGAATCCATGTTCGGAATGCATGTTTGAATATTTTCAAATATACATTCAGAATCAGCATATACTACAAACGGTACATCCATGGAATTACAATAGTTTTGAAATTCTAAAGTAGACTTATCTTTTTCCGGAACATTATATACTTTTTGACCGCAATTCTTCTGGTGTGCTACCAATTTTTCTATCAGATGAAAATGTTGTAAGCAAATTCCTTCTCTTTTCTTTTCGTTTGTTGGTTTCTAATCAATCTGTAAAATAAGTAAAATACAAATCAAAGGTTTTTTTATATATTCCTTGAAATAGATTTAATCCATACATAATGACACATGGTATTAGGCCCAATACTTTTTTGAAAAATAAAAGATTAATATGATTATTTGGCTTTGCATTTGTTTTATAGTATGGTCCAAAAAACAATTTTTTTCTTTCATCATATCCAAGTACATTCATACTTATACATGTATTATTTTTCCTCAAAAATTGTTATATCCTTTATTTTAATGGAAGCTCAACACATTGAAATTTAAGCAATAGCCCTTCAAGTCAATATTTTTCGATAAAATATTCACTTTATAAATTGATGTACGATTTGCCTTTGTTTCCAAATTAACTATGGCTGAAATCACGCCCATTTCAAACAAAATCATCATTATTTTAGACATTTACGCATGCGTTCTTCATTAGCAATTTTTTGGGTAGTGATATATAGGATGAACCCTTCAGTGGTTGATATTTGTTTATATTTAGAACAACTTTATTAATTGTACTAATGTCTTACCACTGTCTCTTTTCTGAAACTCCTCCATTTTTTGTAAAATGCTTTCAATATTGTTGGTAAATTTTACTTCAAATTCGCTGATGTCTTTCATTTTTGTTTGAAAACATTTCACATCTAATGGGGTTTTTCTAAATCACCTAAGTTGGGCTTGGCGTAAAGAACATGGAGTTCAACGTTGAACTTTAAGCTAATATTAAGTTTAAAAAATTATAAACTTCCTCCATAAATTCTCTGCCAGCTTTTTTCAACAATATTTCTGAAAGAGACATTGTTTCATTATTGATATTGTATGATAATGTGATAATTCTGTTTTTAAACGCGCTCTTCTCACTTTAATAAAACCATTAAATGTTGATTGTTCGGCAGCAGCACTGCCTGGAGTGGATTCATGACTTACTTAAGGCATTTTTTTGTTTAAATTTTTAATTGTTTATTTCAAATATAGTATAATTAACAAAATTTAAATGTTTAAATTTTTAATAAATTAAAAAAGTAAGTTTAGAATAATTGATCCGTTCTTGGGAAAGCAGTATATTATACTGAATAGAATGCGTTAAAATATTTTTTTTTTAATATTTTATTTTATTTTTTTATGTTAACTCCTTTGGATGCATATATTGAAATATTATATATTTCACTAATATTTGAATTGAAGTAACTATAAACATACACTTGATAATTTTTTAATTGAATCAGTTCATTTAAGATATGCACTTACGTAACTGAAGAAAGTAATCAACTTGATTCATGTCTCAACATTAACTTTCTTTAATGCAGAAATCATGCACAAACATGATAAACTCTCAGCTATAGCAATATACATATAAACGACAATATTAGCATATAGTACATGGCGTATGCTAACAAATGTAAATAAAAATACACATTCGCACTTTAAAAAATCAAACAAGAAATAAACACTATAAAAATGATCATCTTTAATAAAGCCCTTCAGACGATCACATTTTACGTACGACAAATCTAATGAAAAAGTAAAATGAAATTTCATCCGTATAACAAAAGAGAATAAAAGTCGTATGATTTATATTGTTTGTGTTTACACGATTGGTATAAAACAAATTGAAAGTCAGATGGAAACAGCTGTTTCACTTTTTATATGTGTTTACATAAAAATACATCCCTCATCTAATGAGACCGCTTGTTTTTTGAAACATTTCAAAAAATGAAGAGAGCCATACGACTGTCAAATTTTCCATCTATATTCTCTCTCAATGTGTGATGGTTTCATTACATGTTGCGTTTAGACGATCCCATCCGTACTCTTCTACACAAAATTTTGACAGATCATATTACTTGTGTGATCGTGTAAAACCGGCTTAAAGCAGACGATCATCATATTAAAAATCCAAATAAAACTCAACATAAATGAGTTCTATACGAACATAAGTTACCTATCCAATTCCTAAAAATTGTTTATAATGTATAAATTGTATACAAATGTATCTAAAATCGAGTTATGTTAAAGTTATATTAATGATAAAATATGAAAATGGGATAGGATATTATAAGGCCGACAATGTCTGATATTTTTCTGCTTATCACCACTATTCCCTCTCTGGTCATATATGGAATTATTCATACAAGTTCGATTAATTTTTTTTAAAATATAATAATTTTTGAGTCGATCGAACAAACAACCATCCAAACGATTTGATTGGAATGAATCCAAAAGTTCGTCCAGGAGTCAGTACATACGTAAAAGATTATACTTTTTACTAAAGTCAAACCACTATAGTGGATAGACTTAGTAAAGGTATATATTTTTGTCATAAGTCATTAATGTACCCTTTGAAATGCAGAGACTAGTCAATCGTTACTTTATTGTCCCCAAGTAACCTAGGTGTGGAAACATGTAACTTTTTTAACTTTAACTTTAAAAGTCATTATCTTCTATGCCCATGTTGAAATGACTAGTCATAAAGCCAATTCTTCTGAACAAGTGGCAACCCAAAACGGGTCTGCCCCCTGACTCTAAACCGTATGTAAACTACACTGTTCGGGTCTTCTATCTATCCTCTCTTTCTTTCAACCTTCCATCCTCCTCTCTTTTTCCCATCTCGATCATCCTAAATCCTTCACCTTTCTTTATTATCACTATTCCTACCACCCTCCTGTCTTCTAATTAATTGTATTTCAACATGTTTTCTCTTGTTTCTCTATTATTATGATTTATTTGTTAACTTTAGTAGACTGACTATGAACGAACAACAATGTAATGCAGAAATGTTCTAAAATTTGGTATTTATTAACGTAAACAACCGACATTTAAAGACTAGCTTCAAGCTAACTATCATATAATGTGGGAGTACCCAAACTTATATGGAGATCATTTTGTTTCGACATGTTTCTTTATTATTTGGAAATTTGTTTTACATTTTTGTAATTTTCTTGTATACGTTGTGAAATTAGAGTCAGTAAATTGGAAAAATTAATTATAAAGGGTTAAATATTTCAAAATTCGGTCCCTAAATTCTAAAATTAGCTGATTAAAACTGTAAATATAATATATTTACAGTTAACATTACACATAACATTTTAAAATTTATTTTAGATTTGGATCAATGGGAATCATGTAAATAATGAACAAATCATTCATAATTTTATGGATACCGTGTTATTATTAGTTCCCTTGCAGAAAACTGATGTCTATTAATTTTATCGAACTAATATCATAACTTGTGTTAAAGCGAAATTTAATTCAGACTAGTAGTTAAATTCTAAATATATTTAATTAAAATGTAATTAATTAATATAGTAGAGAATACAAAGGAGAACTATTACTTTGACTTTTCTGCAACTAACTTTAAGTTAGTTAATAAAGAAATGTCTTTAAGCTAATTTTTTAGTAACTAACTTTAAGCTAGTTAAAAGTCATACAGAGTCGGACAATTAACTACTGCGTAGGACATCGCCATGTTAAAACAGTCAGTTGGCTCCATTAAAAATAATCCAAGAATCAACCATAAATAGTTGATGAAAAAGTCGGCTTTTAATGCATTTAAAGTTAGTTGAGTTGCTGGCAGGGCCCATACATTTTTGTTATTTTAACCTTTCACAATGTAAAAATACAAAAACAACATTTTATGTTTTTATGTCCCCTCTTAATTTTTGCCATTCTGTTGCTAATTTCTAAGATACCTACATATAATATATGTTCTTATAATTTCCTTCATTACTGATCATTTCATAGACACTACGAATGCTTTAAAAACTTATTGTTATTGTTTATATTATATTTTACATTCATATGTATGTATGTGCATACATAAGCATACACTTTTTAATGTAACTTATTTACACTTTTTTGTTTTCCTGATACAATCAACACGAATTTACAAATTAATAACGTTTAATATCTAAATGAAAATGTCATTACATGTAAAAACGTGTTTGTAGTTTTTGCATCCTCATCCTTGAAGCATAGCTGTAAAATAATGATTAATAATCGTAACCATTAAAAAACAACAAAATAGAAGTTGTTTATTTTGTTTTTACTTTTTCCCTTACAACTGCATTTAGAGTTGGAAAACAACCAGCCAAGTGTAGAAAGGAATGTAAGAAAAAAAAAAATAAACTCACTGTTATTGTTGGTGTTTTGTTAAAACTTTAATGTTTTGTGAAAGATGCGTTTTGAATTTTTATTGAGTTTAAAATAATTCTTTCATAAGACATTTCTAGTTTTCCTAAAATATTGGGAAAGGTTTTCTGATGAGCTGGCTTAAGCAACCGGCGAAATGCGCATAGGAACTAGCTTCCCCACCATCAATACATTACAGTGAATTTATTTAAAAATTGGGGTTGAAAGCACGATAAGACCTCTTTAACTTATTTGAAAAAATAATAAAAATCCCGAAATCAATTTTTAAAATAAACACATATATTTTTGGCTTTTGGTTTGGTTGCGCATTAGCTGTTCTTGTTGTTATGTTCCTCCTTGCCTGCAAACAAAATCTTGTTTTTTTGCGGTTTTATCCGTCAATTGCTTTACGAAATTATTTGTTGTAATGTGAACACCGGACAAACAAGCTTTTACTATTTGTATTGAATTTCTATGAAATCGTAAAAAATATTATTATATAGTTTCTTTAACGTTTAACAAAAATGTTTCTGTTTGGTGTTCACATTTTGTTCACACTAAGAAAATATTTGCAGGTTGAAAAATAAAAGTGTTTCACGAAAAACAGCTGATATTTTGCATGCTCTTCAAAAATATTTTGTGTTCACATTACAGCAAACAAATATTTTATAAAAAACGTCAAATATTTGATAGGTGTGAACGTACCTTTATTCATCTTTTTTATTTGATTCCACATTCATTACTTCCGAAGTCATTAAATTTTGCAATTATTGCTATAAGAACAATAACATAATTCCTTCCCGATCGAAAGTGGAATTATGTCCGTTTAAATGAATTAAAAATAATTTTTTGAAATAAGACCACTGTTAATTTTTAAAGTTTGATGTTTTCAATAATTGCGTTTTTTTAATTTTAATGAATATTTTTACTAAATTAATAAAACTTTAGATCGGAATGATATTTTGGAACACGTATATATTATCTTTATAAGAAATAAATACGTTTTATTTTGCTGCCTTTAGTATAAAAAGTCAACCCTTCAGGTTTATATTGTATAAAATCTCCATTATAACACTCGACAGACTTCTAAAAAAGTAAATATTAATAGGTATATGTTAATCAAATTTAACAGTAGATATTCTATAAATTTGTACTACTATAGGCCTTTAAGGAAAGAGCTTTAAGAGTAAATACTAAACCAAAAAAGAATATCGGTCAAGTAATAGAGCCGGAAAATGTTCCCAATCGTTTTGGCTTTGCGTATTTATATATACTAGAGTTCGCCCCGCGGCCGAAATTCGACCGGAACCATTGAAGAAAAGATTACATACATATGCTACAAAAACCATATTTTCATAGTTGAAATGTCTGTCAAAAAATACTTCAATTGCTATTATCAATGAGTATAACTTGTTTGGTCAACCTATTCTTTAAGAAAATGTGATACATTTTAGTTTAATCCTGAAAGAAGTATGAAATCTAAGTTTCATTATCCTCTACAAAAATGTTTATTAAAATCTATTCAAAACTTACAAAATGATATTTTCATTCCTGACAGTAAAATTAGTAAACTATTTTCTTAAATACTGTTTGAGTTCTTCATTATTTGATTTTTGCTCATTCTCATCCAAGTTTTTTTTTAAACGCCCCTTCATGAACAGTTTGTCGTCAACAATCTCTCTTTTCAGCACTAATCCTTTGTAGCCTAAAGGAATAATGATTTTACCATAGGTTATTCATCTTTTTTATTTGATTCCAAATTCATTACATCTGAAGTCATTAAATTTTGCTATTATTGCTATAAGAACTATAACAGGATTCCATCCCGATCGAGAGTGGAATTATGTCTGTTTTTAAATGAAGTAAAACGTCTTTTTTGGTATAAAACCGCTTTTAATTTTTAAAATCGTATGTTTTAAATAATTGTGTTTTTTAATTTAATAAATATTTTTTATTAAATTAATAAAACTTTAGATTTGAATGATATTTTGGAACAGGTATATATTATCTTATAAGAAATAAATACGTTTAATTTTGCTGTCTTTAGTATAAAAAGTCCATCCTTCAGGTTTATGTTGTATAAAATCTCCCATATAACAAAGATAATAATTTTAATGTATTTTAATCGAATTTAATAGTAGATATTTCATGAAGTTGTACTACTATAGGCCTTTAAGCAGAGAGCTTTAAGATTAAATACTAAACCAAATAGGCAGCTATTAACCCAGAAAACATGATTTGTATTTGACCAGTTTCATCTTTTTTTCTATTTTTATAAAACATATGTACATATAACCATACAAATTACAGTTTTCAATTAACACTAATATTTCTTAAACCGCCTTTTTCCTAATTGGTTAGAATAACAAAAAGCGTCTTCCCTTCAAATCCGCACAGTGCTAAACATGCATATTAGCGATATACTGACTTTCCTACTTATGTTTTAACAGGCTTTGTTTTTGTCCATCATTAGGTTAGGTTAGGGTTAGGTTGATAGGAGTATGACAGTGGAAAAGAAAGTGCTCCAAAGTTTCACTGTCTTCTCCACATGCTCTACATTCGTCTAAATCCGCACGTACAATTTTGTATAGATGTGCACGTAATCCTGTGTGTCCACTCAGAATATGTACCATCATTCTAACCTCAGACTTGCTCATTTTGAGGAGATTTCTCGTCTTGCTCTCATCAGGGTCACCCCATAGAATCTTTGTGGTTCTACCCACCGTTTCATTATTCCAAGAGGCCTTATGGGATTCCCTCATCCATATGTTTAATTCAGCTTTTGTTGCGTCGAATGGTTTTACGTTTGTCAGGTTAACCACATCGAGCTCTCTTCCCTTTAAAGCTATTACATTCGCCCTTTCGTTGCCGACTACTCCCGAGTGGCCTGGTACCCATATGATGTAAACCTTACCTCTGGGAGAGTATTCAGTTAAGGCTTTCTTACAATCCAATACGGTCTTAGATTTAATTCTATCACCTGATATCGCCCTAATTGCCTTCTGGTTGTCGGTAAATATATCCATCATTAAAATCCCTAAAAACTAACATTTATGTAGAATTATTGTCCCACTAATGTTTTCCCAGGTCAAACACCAACATAATTTTGTATCACACATTATAATCATCATTATTACATTCACAATTTAGCGAAAACAATAAAATCTTATTTTCAAAATATTAAAAATCTTATTAAAAACAACAACAAAAATATCACTCCCAAATAAAAAAAGAAAACATCAACAGAGAAGTAACATGTTTTCACACTCTCTTCTCTTTTTTCTAAAATGCAGTGTTGTTGTTTTGTATTCTTATTTTGTTTTCTATTTTTTAATTCAAGCACATGTTTGTGTAATTGTGTATTGGTAGAAACTTTAATCGCTTATATTTTCGAAAACACTGAACCGATTTTAATCGTATATAGATTCTGCAGTGAAGCTCGCCAATCTGTATTAAACAAAAAAAGAATCAAGAAAATCGGTCAAGTAATAGAGCCGGAAAATGTTCCCAATCGTTTTGGCTTTGCGTATTTATATATATGATGATGATTTACAATTTACAGTACTGTATTTTAGAGTCCTGTTCTATACAAATGATTTTTTGATAAAACGTGAAATTGTTCTGTATTTTATTTAGTGTTCTGTATTTCGTTATTTTTCTGTTTTACATAACAACGCATATGAAATACAAAAACATAAAAAAAAATCTGACAAATGTAGGTAATACATTTTTTTAATTATAAATATTTTCCCCCGTATTCATAAAGATAATAATAGCCTATTTTTCGTTTATTACGTACATTTTCCATACATTTCCATACATCGCTTTTAATCAGGGTAGGTAAAAATATCGCTCGCGATCGCTATTTTATGTATATCGCTCGTTTTAAAATTCAAAATCTCGAGTTTTATTTTTGAATACGCGAGCACAATTTTAATCAGAGTTTTATGTGTTTTGTATTCGCTTCGTAAGCGATATTTACATGTATGTATGTATGTATGTATGTATGTATGTATGTATGTATGTATGTACGAAGTGTCTACTACTTTGCAGAAAATAATGTACGTACATATGTATAAATTTATAATTATAAATTTTAATTTATTCCATTTACAAAATTATAAAAGTCGCGATTAACTCGTTTTGACTCGAATCGCGAGCGAGTTCTATTTTACGCTCTTGAAATTTTCAACTCTTATCGCGAGTTTAAAAATTAAACTCGCGGATCGAATAGATTTATTCGCCGGAAAATGAATTATTAAAATCGCTCGAATTAAACTCGCTCGCAAGCGAATTGAATTCGATCGCAACTGTACCCTACTTTTAATATAAAAATCATAAAGAAAAAATAAAAAAACATTATTAAACAAATAAAAAAATTAAAATATTTTAAAAGAAAGCTTCTAGATTATACTTAATGTTTATAGGTGAATTATTGACATTAAAGCCATTTTCTAAGGAATATTTTGTATGGTGGCAAACATTTCGTCAAATTATTTGTTTATATGGATACACGGATGGACAGACTCAGACTGAACCGATACTTTAAGATGGGTAAAGGACCGATATTTTTGGACGTCTAAATTATCAGCACAAACAATTAACAACAAAAAATAAATGTATGCATGTAAAATTAAATTTCATTATTTTTAAGATGAAACGTTGTATTTTGTTGTTAAGAAGATTTTTTGAATTTATTTGAAAAAATCCAAATCCTCAGAGAAATGAAAAATATATGCAATTTAAAGTAAAATATGCATTTATAACTAAATATGCAACAACAAATCGATGCCATTTTTATTATGTGTGTAGGAGTTGCCATTTTGATAATTCTGAATTTATTGTTTCAATTATGTAATGAATGTGTAAATATATACTTTTTCATATTTGTAAAATGTAATATGTAAATGATGGTAAAATATTTAAACGTACTAAAGCAGACGTCGGCATTAGTATTGTTCGAAGAATTTCGGCAAATTACATGTATACAACACGATCACAGACGATCTTGACATCATTCAATTTGTATGTGAGAGAAAGAGATTGTTGATATTTCTTTCTCTTTCTCTCACAAAAATCAAAAGTTTTCCAAAAAAAAAGTTTCCTAGTGTGAACCAGGTCAAAGCAGGCTGACGACGCTTTGTTAAAGAAATTGCAAACTGCCGGTCCACATTAGGAAACTTTTTTTTGGGAAACTTTTGATTTTGCGTGAGAGAGAAAGAATAGCATTCATCTCTCTAGCGGTACGGAGTTTCCCGTACTTGGAAACTTGTTTCGTTATTCTTCTCATTCGTACAACAAATCAATGCAATTTAAACGTAGTTTCTGAACAAAAGTTTCTTAAGGAAACTTCAAAAGAAAATTAAAAAAAGGATCAAACACAACTTGAAAAGACAAAATTAACTTGCAATAAAAAGAGCATAATTTAAACATGTATGAATGTAAAGTCGGACGTAGCCGACCATATGATGTATGTTAAAAATGGGGATTATTTAAAAAAATGAAGCATTTGATTTGTTTTTTAACTTTATTTCGGAATATATTATTTTTTTTTTGCAAAAAAGAGATTTTTTACAAGAGGGCTCAAAGGGGAGTAGGGCAAAATATGGCCCTATCCTTATAAATGTTGGTAGGGGGATTTAAGTCTACTTCAATATTATTTATGTAGAATTTAAAAGTGTCATTAGTGTTTGTAAGTGAATTTTGACCTTTAAGTCATTTTCTGAAGGGGAGTTTGTATGGGGGCTAGGGTCAAATGAAGCCCGATCATTACAAAAATCGGTAGTGTCATTTAAAGTTCTATAAAACTAAGTTTTCTCGACTTTTGTTGACATAATAGATCATTTAAATTAATTATAAGCCCAAAGTCCCTATTTGGGGGGTACGGTTATATGGAGGCTAGTCGAAATAATGGACCGATATTAACCATTTTCAATAGGCTTCGTCCGCCAAGAAAAGCGTGTGTGTCAAATTTCATCCAATTATCTGGAAAATTGCGCCTGTACCTTGCGGACAAGGTTTACATGGACGGCCAGCCAGCCAGATGGACGGACGGACGGACATAGCTTAATCGACGCAGAAAATGATTCTAAGCCGATTGGTATACTTTAATGTAGGTATAGAACGAATAATAAGTATAACAATGAAAGTAAATAAGTTCATATAGTTTACTACTTTTTTGTACATTTTAATTTTAAATCTTATCTTTATGTGAAGAAATTATCATTCTTATGTTCATTGATTACATTTTGTTTATAAATACCCTCATTTTACAGTAATGCAATTTAATCTTCAAAACTGAAAAAAGACAAATATTTTTTTTATTGCAATTTCATTGAAAAAATGCCAGTAGTTTTTGTGTAGAGGAGATTTTTCATCTGCATCTCTATACGCCGGTGTATGTACTAAAGTAACATTTTATTATAAATTAATATTTTCTAATGCAACCACAGATAAACAGATAAGAAACAATTGACAGCTGTCAAAAAAGTAAATTCGAACCGTATGGTTTTGTTTACATTTTTTTACAATTTATTGAATTCCATCAATAAGTGAAATTTTGAAGCAAAAAAAAAAAAAAAAATAAATAAAATAAAATGAATTTAAAAATCAATGAGTGTGTGATCTGTATGATTGTTTTCATCGCTCGTTTAAAAAATAGAAAAAATGTAAACATTAAAGAAATTGTATGTGAAGAAGAATTGCAAAAAAATTAAAATTAAAAGAAAAACGCCATATTTTATTAAATATTTGCTTAGATTCTAATTAAAAGTGTGATGGATTTGTTTTTTTATAATACTTTTTCTATAAATTATCAACGCCACAAACTACTTTTTTAACTTTGCATGTACAGTAAAACCCGTATATTTGTTTTTAACACATGTTTTTTGAAGTTCCATATGAATATGGATAATTGTATGAAATTTTATTCATGGGGCTAAATAGTAATTGTTTTTAACCAAGAATTCTTTATATAATATGTTTTTGTATCAGAATAGTTATCAAATTTAAGACGAGTTCGTAAAAAGCCAGAAATAGTTATAAAGATATTTCAACTCTAAAATGCTTCATGTGTGATGAACATTCATACTTAGCGTTGTAAGATTCCTATTCGCAAAAAGCTGGACATTAAATTTTAAAAAGCTGGACAACAAAACAAACACATAAGAAAATACTGACAAATTTTGTTAATTTTGGTTTTGTTTAGATCCAGGATCGGCAGACATAAACTTCTACATTTCGCACTTGTACAAGTGGTAAATATTTTTTGCCATGTTTTGCACATATTTATTTTAAAAATTAAAATATATGTATATAAAAACTAAAAATTTGAGCTTTTTAACTATATTTTTAATTAAATATATACATATTAAAGGTAAAGATGAAACAAAATTATATTACATTTTAGTAAATTATTATATTTGCAAATTATGTTGAAAGTCACAAGACTTTGAACATTAAAAAATCCATATAATAATTTCATTAGTGCTTTTTGCTGCAAATATATACAAAGAATAGGCGTATTTTTTTGAAAATGTGGCTATTTACAATTACTTCGTATATTCTATCTCATTCTAATTAACACCTTCGAGATATATGCTTACTAAAAAATTTGTAGTTTGCATTTACAAATTTTTTAGTAAGCATTTATAAAAATTTTGCATAATAGAGATTTATTTTTTTTAAAGATTTTTAACAAAAATTTTGTAAATTTTATGCATTAGATTATATTCATGAATTAAATAATTATTGGGAAAGAAAAATAAAATTTCTCTTTTATAGCGTTCTGAGAAGCGTTTATCTGAAAAAAACATTTTGCTTTCAGACACCTATAGCATCGAAATATTAGTGTCAAATAAAATCATTCTTTTCGTATTATTCAAAATCTGGTGTGCATTAAAGTATTTTAAGAACCAACAATTTTACGACCAATTTCATAACCTCAAAAAGAAATTCACAAAATTTGCAAAATAAAAAATATTAATATTTTACTTTGATTCGAAATAAAAAATACGAAAAAGCTACATCAAATTTTTCAAACTGACTGAGATATTAACTTACCTAATTTTAGGACAATATTTTTGGAATTTTTTTATTTGCAAAATTTTTATTTTGGAAAGTAATTGCAAAATAAAATTAAAATATTTTTTTTAATATTAGTGTATTTTCTGAAATATGAAATTTGCGATAACTATATTAACATGGGCTGATAGTCCTTATTAATGTTTACTAATAGGTTATTATTTTATTTGAAAATACCTTAACTCAGACTTTTAACGATTTTTTAAATTTTATTATTTTAAACCGCTTTAACTTTTGCGCACATTATTAAAAATAATTAACGTTTTCATATTTATCAGGTGTAATTGTTATCCAATTTAATTACTTATACAGTTCTTGTCAGAGGAAAAAAAATTATATCCAATTCTAAAAATTATTTTATTGTGCTCATATGTATTATTTTTCCATATAAAACAAAATTTACTTCATAACTAGATTTCATTAAATTCGACTCAAAATCTAGTTGTTTTTAGTAATTTTACTCTGTTTTTTTTCTAAATAATACTGAAAATACGACGCTGCACAAGAAAAAAACGTGAATGAAAAGTTTATTTAAAATAATAGGTAATGTTATATTTAAATATAAATTTTTTTATTAAAAACAAAATTTTAAAAAATATCCCATTTCTTCTTCTAATTTTTCAATTAAACACATTTTTAAGAAATATTAACAAAATTGAAATCTTCCTAAATGTCAAAAAAGTAAGTATAAACGGTATAGATTTATAAAGAGATTTTAAATGAAATCTAGTAGATTTCGTTCATGTGTAAATGGGTATAAGTTTAAATTTTTTCGGTTCGATCTCTCACATACATATTTGCGTATGCATATGTATGTAAGAATTAAAATTAAATACTAAAAACAAAGCAATACAAAATAATAATTCAATCTAGTTTGATGATAGAAAAGGGAAATCATAATTTATAAGTTCGAAGTAGTGAAAAGCGGATTTTTTAGCTTTTTAACTCATTACTTTTCAACGTAAGTTTTTCCTGGGTAGTTGTATAACAATTATTGCCAAGTTATTGCAGTGTACTAAAAAATTTATATTTAGCTGGACAAATTAAATTTGAGCTAGAAATTGAAAAAGCATCAAAAAAGCTGGACAATCCAGCGAAGTCCAGCCAGGCTGGCAACCCTATCCATACTTCATGGCAGTTCTTTTAGAGGTATGTTGTGTTTTTACATGGGTGTTACATATCCCGATAAAATGGCTTCATAATATCAGTAGACATCTCGGCAATCATGTTACATAAAATTTTATACATTTTCCGTATGCCATCTGATGAGAAATATCCCTAAAATAAAAGATTTCCATCTCCAGATTTCATAACTGTCATTATATTGCAGTCTTTTAATGGTGCATTAAAATTCAAAAATATTAATTTTTGGCTCATCGGTCCATATTACATTTATCAAATCGACCAGTTCTTAAAGCCTTTTAGAGAATTCTAATAGAAAGCATATTGTAAAAAAGAGAACTTTCACTAGCATAGATAGAATTGATGGATGGCCTAAAATTGATGGATTCATGAATGTCGAAATTTCTATTGATATTATTAAGGCATTTGATTTGGATATTTTTAATGGTAAAAAATCAAAACGTTGCAAAAACTGGATAATGATTATCCGCCTTATGCAAAAACGATTATTAAGTTAACAATGGTTGTTAAAACCTGTTTTTATATGGAAAAAGTGTGCAGTAAACCACTGTTAACTTTAATAATCGTTTTTGCATAAGGCCCTATGACTTTCAGAGTTTAAACTATCGTTGACCCAAAGAGAAGATGCAAATTGTTCAAAGTTTTGAACTAAAAATTGTTTATATATAATCAAGGTTGGCAAACTTTATCGCTAAGCTCATTACCGCTAAAATGCCTTTTCAGCAATACGTTACCGCTAAAATACCGATACCGAAATGAGTCCAAATACCAATAACATTAAAATATCATACGAAATAAGTCAAAATACCGATAACTGTGTCCACACATAAAAACTTTTGTTCCTGGAACAACGTATTCATTGCACTGATTTCTTGTTCCAATGAGAAGAATAATAAGACAAAACAAGTTTCCAAGTTTTCTCTCTCACGCAAAATCAAAAGTTTCACAAAAAAAGTTTCCTAGACAAGTGTGCAGAAAATCGAAGTTAAAACAAAAATCAAACAATTATTTTTATGTTTGATTTTTCACGGATGTTTTTATTGAGGGGAAAAAACAAAACATTTGAACAATCAAAAGAACAAATGTTTGTTGTTGAATGTCAACATTTACCTCTTCTTGGACGATTGTAGATACGTCACCAAAAGATTGATTTAATTGCAGTAGATCGTGAAAAAGGTAAATAAAAATTCAGACAATGCAGCAGTAAAATCAATATCAAAAATAACTCAAAAATATTCTGAAATTTTATTAACAGAATGTAGGATGTATTCCAGATTTTTTGTGTTCATTATAATTACATGTTCATTTTACATTACGTGGATCTCAATTCACGAGAAAGAGATGGAATCGAACTAAAGTCACCACCAGCAACTGGGATCACCGTTGGTTGCTATACCAAAGCCTAACGGCACCATACGACTATGTGTCGATTAAAAATTATGTGTCAATCCTGAATTGGAAACAGCTCATTACCCTTTTAAAAGAATTGATGAAATATTCAACACTTTAAAAAATTCCAAATATTTTTGCTAGCTTGACCTTTTTAAAGCATATTTAAATGTAGCTTTGGATGATGATAGCAAGCAGATTCAAACGACATCAACTCACAGAGGTACGTATCAAATGAACCGATTATCGCTCCAAGCGAATTACATCATATATTGGATCAAATTTTAGAAGGCCTTGAAGGAACAATTTCCTATTTTGGTTCAACCAAATCCGTATGCGAACAAAGGCTTATAAATTGTTTCGAAAGACTTCAGAAATATCATTGAGATAAATGCGAATATATATAAAAGAGCAAATCCAATACTTGGGCTATGTCATTAGTCATAATGCGATTTCTAAATGTCCTTAAAAAACCAAAGCTATGTCAAACCTTTCACGTCCAGAAAATGTTGATAATGTTAGGAGATTCTTGTTTATGGTTATGTGTTATGCTCGGTTCATTCCAGTTATCTAAATATTATCTATCTAAATATTTTTAAATAAACGGCTAAATTTTTTCAAAATTTTAAAAATTATACCTATTTTAAAATCAACTAGAGTACAATATTAAAGACTGTATCGCTCAAAGTGTTGTCAATAATTGAATTATATATTTCGACATTGTCGTTGGCCTTATCTGCTTTTACAATTTTTGGCGACAACGTTTATGAATCGTTCAACAGAGTTAAATATGTATATGACAACATTTAGGAAAAAGTCCCTTATCTTGCCCTCATATCTGTTTGATAAAAGACATTTTTGAAGACATTACCTTACTTTTTGTCTTACTTTTAGCTCAACTTGTCTTTAATATGATTTAAAAGATGGCTAACTTCAGGTCTTTGTCTTTAACAAAAAATTCTTACTAACTTCAGCGATTGAAGACTAATTTAAAAATGTCTTAAACGGTATCTTCGATGACAATATCGGCAATATTGGCAACTGGGTATATGTTAAAATGCAAAAAATACAATCAAGTTTTTATATGAAATGATAATTTAATTTATGAGGAGGTGAATAGAGTTCGACATTGTTAAATGCACCTTCAATGTGCAGGAAGGGAACAAGACAGTACATTTTGTGAGCTAGTGAACATTCTACATGTCTTACTAACGATTGTAGAGCCTTTTCCACAGACTTGCCTTTAGTATAGGCATGTTGTGATCCTAAGGTATGATTTGTAGATCAATAGCGGCCATGGAGTGACAAGATCTTCGTTCTTTTGAAAGTCCGCAGGTGTAATACCATCAGGACACGTAGATTTGTATGAGTCGAAACTGTAAGGCGCCCATTGCATTCACTATTTATTAATGACTATAAAGCTAGTATCAGTCGCTATAGGAACGGGGGCTGCCGTCTCCTCATTAAGAGGTATTCTCTGCAGGACTTTTGGATATTGCTCGAAACAACATGTGTTGTAAACAGAATTTTGCGAAGTCGATTGGTCTCGGAAGAGCTTTCAACATTCGTGCAGAAGTCCTTCCACGCCTTCCTCTTCACATTTCTAGTCAAATTTTTAAAACGATTCACCGATGTCTTAAAGGATATCCAGTTATTGGTCCTTTTTGCCTCATTGAACAGTTTATGACATACTTTCCTATCATTTGCTATTTCAATATTTCAATACGGAAAGCATCCGTTAGAGTGTGAACTGCTGCGCTAATGTCCACAGTAGTTTCTAGAGTAGGGAGTGAAGTAAGAGATGAGAGAATGTTGAACTGCCCAGTTCGTCTTCCTTCTATTTAGAATACTATTCATATTTCCTTTTATATTACCAATCTATAATCAATGATCTGAAAAAGAACAGTCATTTGATACGGTCCAATGCGTGATACATTCGCGGTGCTCTAGTATCTCTCTTCTGTTAGATACAATAAAATTGGGTTCTGAACTCCTATTTACTACTTCCAAATTTCTACTAATAATGAAATTCAAAATAGTGCGAATTAGAGTCAGCACATATGAATGATGACAGAGATATGGCGCATATTCGTCTTATCTACCAATATACGGACATTGTTATTGGAAGGACAATACCCGTGATCGTGGGCCATGTAGCTAGAGACCAGCCTTGTAGTTGTGCCGCCATGTTCTAGTGCGACTGCGACCGTATCTTCATCCCTGAAATCAGATAAAATGAAGATGTGAAGAGAGCTTTTGGCTTTGGAATCCTTAAGGATCCATGGTTCTTGGAGCTACCCTCTCTGCGCCACTCGGAGGAGTTATGCAGCTAATGCTGCTTTTCTCGTTCTTTCGAGTAGAGAGTATGCTCATCAATTCGGAGATTGACTAAGCATCATCTCTCTCGGAGAGATCAGGGGTGGTGTTTCTAACTTCCACCTTTGGAGAGAGATCGCTACGATAAACATGGAGGAGGATCGCTCCGAAGCCATAATAGACCTTCGCTTTTGTTTCTCGCAGAAATTTCAAGGATTCCTTATTGAGGACTACGATTACATGTCCTGAAGGGCCTTTAGCCTCTGAAATCCTTACATTTTTGGAAGCTAAGGGTTACAGCACTTCAGGATCTCCAAGATCTCTTCGGGAGTGGGGTTTCTGACGGTATTTTGGCGATGGATTGAGGCCTCAGGAGTCACCACATCAAGCTTAGATCCATCGCATACCTCACCCAAAAAAAAAAATCCGCATATTTTGTTGCAATGCTTGCAACATATAAACATACAAAACATATAAACATACAAACAAACACACTTTCAGTTATATATATATATTTGAGATAATATAACACCACGCGTTAGGGGGCGTGGTACCTCCCATAAAAATTAAATACTAAAATTCGTTTATCTTGGAAACTATTACAGTTAGAATCTTAAATTTTTGCACGAATAACTTCAACATCCATGTAAACATTTTGGGTAATAAATTGGAGGACTACCCATGGGGAGAGCGGCACCTTCCATATGAATTAAATACAAAAATTCGTTTATCTTGAGATAATGCAACAGTTTGAGTCTAGAAAAATTCGTATATCTGCGAAACTGTTAGAGATAGAATACTTAAATTTCACTTGAAGAATTTTTACATTCATCTGAACATTTAGAGAATAGCGATAATAAAGGGCGGACTTTAATCTGGGGAGCTTGAATCCCCCACATAAATTAAATAGAAAAAATAGTTATCTAGGAAACTATTAGAGCTAGAATCCTCAATTTTATATGAATAACTTTGACACTCATGTGAACATTTAGAAAATAACGGGCGGGATTTCAGTGGGGGGCTTGGAACCACATATATGAATTAAATACAAAATTTCGTATATCTTGAAAACTGTTAGATAATTAAAATTTTTCATAGATAGATAGATAGATAGATAGATAGATAGATAGATAGATAGATAGATAGATAGATAGATAGATAGATAGATAGATAGATAGATAGATAGATAGATAGATAGATAGATAGATTGGCATCTCTCATATGTAACATATTGTTAATCTGGAAAACTATTCTGGTTAGAATATTCAAAATCGTTAAGTGTGGTTTTTATTTTTACTAGAGAGTAAAACAAATATTGTATATCCCAAGGCATTAGAATAAGAATTATTCTTTAAGACTAAAGGTATATATTAAATTTTTGCAAGTAAGAAGTAAATATGTCATTAATGTATTATTTTAGAATTTAAATGAAATATATTGTCACCAAGAGAAATTATAATAAACATTTAAGAAAAATTTTATAATTTAGTAACTAAATAAATATTTTTTTTGATTCTGTATTTAATTTCGATAGGGGTATTATCAAGTAGATAATAAATAAAAACTCGGATCCCTTCAAATCTCTGATAACGTTTAACTGCTCTCTCGTTTCACTATAGCTGAATGAGTATTTGTTGTTATTTGTTGTTATTGGTGTTACTAGATGTTGTATTGGAGCCCATAGGATTAATTCTCCTATATTTGTTTTCAATAATAAAATGTTGTTTGCTTAACAATTAATCTTTTTACGTTTATTTTCTTATTCATTAAGTTAATTATTCTTGTCTTTATTCTTATTTTGTATCTTCATTATTTGTTTTATATTTTTCTTTGATTCTTTCTTCTTTTCAAAATGAGTTTTCTTTGTTTTATAATTCTGACAGCCCTTTTGTTACTTCTTTGTATAGGTTTATATGTCATTTTTTGTGGGCTCTCTTAACCCTCCGTCATGCACATGTTCCGATAGTCACGTACGTAGCGTATGTATCTGCCGAGATACACTATGTATTTCAGTACATTTATATAATAAAATATGCCATTTTAGTAACAATATTACGATATCTAACAATATTTGTAGAGGGTACCTAGAGACTCAAACCCCTAACCAAATTAGAAATAAGTATATTCAAATCACAGTTAAATTCGTAAAATGTCTGGCCAGATACATGCGCATGACGACGGAGGGTTAATAAAAGTATTCTTATATTTAATAGAAAAATTTAACACTATACAAGAGATGTTGTTTTTATTGCAAAATTTTTTCCGTTTTTATAATTATTGCGAAACAACTTGAGTTTAATTTCCAATTAACTCTATCTATTTTTTAATTTTTGACTGGTGATAAAATAAGAAATATGTAATTTGAAAAACTTTAGTTTTTTCGCGGTCATATACATACATATTTTATTTAAATTTTTGGAAATTTACGAATTTTAGAACAATTAAGTAATTTGTCCTCTTCCTTCAATACGAAATTTCTTTTAAATTTGTTTCCTAGTTTCACAGATGTAATCTTATATAAAATAATTTAGTATAATTGATATTTCTAATTTAGCACACTTTTCAGTTTAAAATTTTGTATAGTAAAGATAATTTAAATATATTTTTAAAATTGTTTGGTTATTATCACTTTTGTGACAAAAAAGGAGCATGCAAATACTTCTAAAGTACATGGCTGCATTCAAAAGAGGAAGGCAAAAAGGAGTATAGAGGAATTGCCACCATAGAAGTAATTTTTAGTTCTAATAATGCCTAAGTCAGTTTTTTTGAAATTTACCGCCTTATGCATAAACGATTATTAAGTTAACAATGGTTATTAAAATCTGTTTTTATATGGAAAGTGTAGTAAAATGAGTTTGTCCTTTCAACAAAAATGAACATATTTTCGACGCAAGGTGAATTGTTTTACAAAATAAGGGGGTTAATAAATATAGGTACCTACTGGCGATAAACTGTACCAATTTTTCAATCGAATTAAGTTTAATATTATAGAAGAAGTAAAAACATTAATTCTAATTAATTTTATTAATATCTAACAGTTATTAAATACTATTATTTATTTTCAGAATCTAATGAAAATACTTGAAAATCGGGGTCCAAATGCAACACGATTTAAAGAATGTGGTAGTGCATTATTTGGAGGATTTGTTTTGTGGCATCAAGGGACTGAAATTTGCGTACAACCATTAGAATCAGATTCTCATCTTCTTCTTTTTAACGGGGATATATTTAATATAAATAATAGTGAATTACGAAATATGTCTGATTCACAATGGATTTTTGGAAAACTGTCGAATGCTAAAGATGAATGTGAACTTATTAGTTATTTTAAAACTATTGAAGGACCATACAGTATTATATTTTATGATAAAGCAAATAAAATAATTTACTTTGCACGAGATTCCCTTGGACGCAATTCTCTTCTTATTGAAAAAAATTATGAACATTTTCGTTTGCTCAGCACATCTTGTAAGTTATATGTATATTAATGATTTCATAAACATAAAAAAATAAATTTTGTAGAAAATATTATAAATCGAGCATAATTTTTTTCAAAACTATTTTCATTCGCAATATTAAGAGTTCATTAATTGTATGATATTGCCCATGACAGCTTTTATCTTTTTTCTTTAATATATTAAAAAAAATTGAATAGTTTCAGTTAATAAAATAGATGGGCACTTTGCAGTACCAGTAAAAATAGTTTTTACTGTTTACTGGAAACATTTTCAGTATTCAGTAAAGTTTAACTGATTACTAAAAAAATTCAGTATTCAGTAAATTTTACTGATTACTACAAAAAATTGCAATAAATTTACTGTATACTGCACAAAATGCAACTTTTCACAAATTACTGTAAATGTGTATTTTACTGATTACAGTATTACGTACATTCTAATAATTTACTAAAAATTCTATGTTCAACATATTTTTGAATATAATATAAACATACATATCATCTCAAGTAGCTATAGTGAGATTAATTTTACTTTTTTGCATTTTAAATCTTTTCAGAAGATAAGAACTTAGTTATGTACAAATGTATACAAAAGGTCAAATATTATATAATTTTGTCGGGCAATAAAAATTTGTTAAAAGCATTATTATATGTTACAATATTAGATTATTAATAAAAATATAATAAAAGAGATCAATATGATAATAGTTGTATGAGAATGTTAGTTAAATATAATTTTTTTTTACTAATAATGCATTTTGGTTGAAATTTTACTCATTACTGAAAAATATTTTGGTATTCAGTAAGATTTTTTACTGTTAAACATTTTGCAGTAAAATTTTACTGAATGCTAAAATTTTTTTCAGTAATCAGTAAAAAAATACTGAAAACTGAAAATTTTTTTCGGTAACCAGTAAAAATTTACTGATTGCTGAAATGTGTAATATAGTTAAATTATAATAAAGTGTGCCCATGTATGGTTAATATTCATCTCTTAGCGATTTTTTTAAGATAATTTAATGGAAATATGAATTTTGTAAATCAAAAGGTATCGAATTAAGTTTTAATATCTAAATATTTAAGTGACAGCCTCTAAGGCATCTATCACGATTTATACTTTAGGAAACATATGTAATATGTAAATGAAGCCCATTCCGATGTATGGTGTACTTGTTTGGTGGAAAGACCAGTTTATATTCCCGGCAGGCTAAAGGTACTGGTAGTACCTCTCTTCCCCGGGATGGCAATCACACCAATATGGTAACATGCCCCCGTGGGAGTATAAAAAGGAACAATGCATACACTCATCTGTACTGATGATAACTGGTGCAATTTTTAGTACATATGCTGACTTCGTCTTTATGCATTTCCTGCCAGCCGATCTTATGGCTAAGCAAGATTCACATTTAGGATCTTAAACGGACGTTGAAGACGACTTCTTTATTCTATGTTCAGCGATTAACTAAATGAGGTACAATAGGTAATATGTATATGAGGTAATATACAATAGAAATATCCGAATATATACTAAGCATATATGTTGCTTTATGTACCAGGATACTCTAACATACCTGGGAATATTACAGCTGATGAACTGGCATCTGCTTTGGATACAATAGTCTTTGCCTCATTTTTGTCCTGTAAATCTCTGTTTCAATATAAAATCAGGAGACTACAGGAGCGTTTTAGGTTAACACAACTCTTTTTTGCACTATATGTTTTGTTTCCTACATATTAATTTACATGCTCCATTATGATATTAAGACTTTTGGAATAAAATATTTAATATTTTAATAGAAAGAAAAAAACTTGATATAAAATTACTTATACCATGGAAAAAATCCAAAAAAAAAATAATCAATTTGATTTTATTCAATCTCATTGACCCAATTTTAATAAAAATTGGAGTAATTGGTAGACATGCAATTAAATAAAAGATGTCTTGTGGTATGTTTACCTACATCAAATAATACTTTTTTTAGATTTCTAAATATTGAATATAATCTAAATATAAAATGAAACACGTAGGTTCCTAATTAAACGAACATTTATAAAAAGAGAATTAAATTAAACACGCAGCTGGCTGAAAACTGAACATACACCATCCTTATTTAATTCAAATCAATTAAAAGGACTTTCTGTTACATTTTTGTTCTCCAACTGATATTTCCTATAATATTGAAATTAAATTTAATCATTATGAACTGGGTATATCTAGTCGATATATAAGATTAGAATACAACTTTTTCAATTCATCTTTTACATCTACAAGCCTTTAATCTACATACTTGCTGCATATATATGTATGTTTTTATATTTACAGTTAACACTAATATGGAAAATAACACCATGGAACTTCCACCGCTGGGAATTTACAAAATAAATATTGAAGATCTTCAAAACTGCTGTCTATTTCCTTGGCGAATCCCAGATGAGAACTGGCACGCTCAAATAGAACGATTAGAAAAATCCTGTGATATAGTAATAAAAATTAGAAATCATATTGAATGTCAGTGGTTATCTAATGAATTAAAAGATAAAAAGGTAATTGGTATTGTTTTGTACTATCTCAAAAATTTAATATATTTCTGTTTGTTATGTTCAGTATAATTTTAACTTTTATGATCTGGCAAATAGTGAAACATATTCAACAACGTCAGAACTGTATGATTTCTTTTTAAAGAATACGGATCTGTTAAATGCAATACATCAGTTTTCGGTACTTATAGAGGAATCAGTAAAAAAACGAGTACAATATACCGCATCATGTTGCGCTTCATGTTTAGGAAATTTAAACTCATGTAATCATTCAAAGATTGCAATTTTATTTTCTGGTGGCATTGATTGTTCCATTTTAGCTGTGTTGTGTGACAAATTTATTCCTAAAACAGATTCAATTGACTTGGTTAATGTGGCGTTCGAAAGTACGAGAACCGATAGTAACTGGGATGTTCCAGATAGAATTTCTGGCAAATCGTCGTTTAAGAATTTAAAAGATATATGTCCCGATAGGTATGTACATTTTAACATTTTTAACACAAACATACATATGTACATTAGACCGACACAATATGTATGGAAAGCAAAAACGTGTTTTTGTTACCCCTCTCAAAGTTTACCGTGCTTTGTTTTATGATGATTCCCAAAATAGTTTAAGTCTAGCGATGACCGTTCGTGAGCTCGACCAAATTAAAAAAAGGTATTTTGCAATTATTTTTTTAAATTTTTTGTTTTGTTTTGAAAAAAAAAAAAAATATCCAATATGGGCTATCGTTTGAAAGGGGCTTTAAAGCCGCGTCTAATGATGTGTTAATCATAAAATCTGTCTGCTCATAAACGAACGGCCATCGATAGACTAGAAATATTTTGGGAACCATTACAAAATATAACAAAAATTATTTGAAGCTGGGTAAAATACTGAATTTAACATGAACAAGTAAGAGTGCTATATTCGGCTGGGCCGAATCTTATATACCCTTCACCATAGTGTATTTTAAACATATTTTATAAATTTTAAATTTTTTCCCGACTACATTATTATTACATCAAAAGCTAAACAAAATGAACAACAACGGTAAACGAAATAAAACACAAAATACACAAGGCATCTAAACCAACAGACATCTAAACATACATAACGAAAAACACAGAAAAACCAAAACAAAAAAACAACGCAATGACGCCAACAGCATCCAAACCAAGGGTGCCCAGCCCTATGCGCTTGGTACACTTTTGTTTTTGTAAATGCGCTTAGCTATAGACAGTGTGTTTTCTATACACTTATATGCGCTTAACTTTAGCAAAACGTTGTTGTTGTTCTTATCAGTATACAAGCAAGAGTAAAACAACAACACTTTCGTATTCATTGCTGGTAAACATTGACGATACGTAGATTTTGTTTTTGTTTATCGTAAAAAAATTGTTTTAAAAAGCACTTGGAAAAAATTTGTGTTAGTTTTAAATTTCAAACTTACATTATTCGCATAAAAATTATTGTACAATAACTCACAATCTACTCTCATATAATTGAAAACGTTTTAAATACTTTTTTCTATTCATTAAAAAATATATTTGTAAAACAAAAGGGAAAATTATTTTATTTTAACAAAAAAATGCAAATCATATTTTTTTGCTGTGTATTTGTATATTTGGATTCCAAACATACAAAAAAATACACAGCTGAATAAAACCAAATACATCTACACACGTGTACATCTTTTTCTATATACAGTGTTGTTGCTTTTATAACAATTTTTTGATGAAATTTTCAGAGGGTGTCTCGGATTTTTGCTCATATCTCCGTTATATACCGACCGATTTTGCTGATTTTAAATAGCAATCTTTTCGAAAGCATGTCTAATAGAATTATTGAAGATTCGGATCTCGCCGATATCTGGGGTCCTCTAAAAACTGATTTCAACAGACAGACGGACAGACAAACAGACGGACATGGCTTAATCGACTCCGCTATCTATAAGGATCCAGAATATATATACTTTATAGGGTCGGAAAATTATATTATAGAAATTACAAACGGAATGACAAACTTATATATACCCTTCTCACGAAGGTGAAGAGTATAAAAATCGTGTCCCCTATACGACATTTTCTTAAAAACTGTCTAGCTCACGAATGACTAAAACTAAAACGAAAATATTTTGGGTAACATTATATTACATTACAACGAATATTTTGAGAGGGGTAACTCAAGCACCATTTTTTGTGATTCCTAATGTATATACATTATATTATTATTTAGGAAATGGAACTTTATCGAAGTAAATGTCAGCAAGAAGGAGTTGCATCACTACTTAAGTGTTCATATAAAACATCTTATTTATCCACTCAATACTGTACTCGACGAATCAATTGGTTGTGCATTCTGGTTTGCATCACGGGCTATGGGTTTAAAAGATGATAGTAAATGGAAATCATCCGCTCGTGTAAGTATTTATATACATATGTATGTATTTTTGAATTTTAGATACATATGTCCGGATGAATTTCCAAAGTTATTCTATAGTTTAACTTGGTTATTTAAACGATTAACCGTCGAATGAATTATTGATAAATGTTTATCGATTAACTGCGGAAAATGTATGTTTCCAATAACGGAGCAAGAAAAAACAATAAATTATAACAAAAAAGCTTATTGATAAAAGAGGGGAGAGTGCTTTACATATCTAATGGCAAAGTATAAGTATTCCGACTCTTTGACTCTAAACATGTGTTAGTGAAAAAGTACCTAACTGTAAATATGTGTTAGAAACAAAAATGTATATGTGTTGGTGTTTTTTCAACATACAGAGTTTTATAAAAAAATACTATTTCAAATTTAGAAAAAAGCATAACAAGTAGTCCGACACTTTGACAGCAGTACCTAACTCTGAGCATAGGTTAGTGAAAAAGTACCTAACTCTAAATATGTGTTAGTAACAAAAATGTACTTATATGTATTGGTTCATTATAAACACACACAGTTTAATAAAAAAGTTACAATTTTAAATTTGTTCGAATTTTCAATACCAAAAATTGAAACTCTGTAAATTAAAATTTAAGAACAACAAAAATGAAATGTCAATAATTATAAAAAAATATTTTTTTCTAGTTTAGGAAAATTAAACAAAATTTTGTGTGAAAAGTTAGATAAAATTATTTTAAAAATTTACAGATTTTTGTGCACAACCGTAACTTCGCGTACAATCCTTAAAAGTATCCAAAAAAGTAAGTTAAACTTTTGAGTGCTTTGACAAGTTTAAATTTCTCACAAGAGAGTCGAATTCACACGTAACTCGTAGATGTGAGAGAGTAATTTCTTGTATATGAGAGTCGGACTACTTGGTTTACTTTGTTTAGAAAATTATAATTCAACAACAAAAAATTTAATTTCAATATTTAGAAAAAAATTTTCCAGATTAAAAAAAAATTGAACAAATTTTTAAATGGAAAGTCCGTTAAGCTATTTAAAAAAATTGCAATTTTTTTGTAGATAGTTGCAATTTCGCGTACGCTCCTTCAAAGTGGTCAAAAAGTAAGGTAAACTTTCGAATGTTTTGACAACTTTACATTTTTCACAAAAGAGTAGAAATCACACGGCACTCGTAGATGTGAGAGAGTAATTTCCTTTATGTGAGAGTCGGACTACTTGTTATACTTTGTCTGATGGTGTTTTGTTTCTGTATTATACAGTTATAGTTTTTACATACATATTTTTATAATCTGAATTATTAATTTATTTCGATTCGATTAGGGAAGCGAAGCTCCCTTTGTGTACGCTAGTATATATAAATAAATATGGTCAAAATCGGTTCACTATTTTTAGAAATATAAGCGTTAAAAGTTTCTACCAATACACAATCAGACAAACATGTTCTTGAATTCAAAATAAGAATGCAAAGAACAACATTGCATTTTTTCATTGTAGAGAAAGTGTGAAAATCGGTTACTTTTTTGTTGATGTTTTCTTTTTGTATTTTCCAATGAAATATATTTGTTGTTTTTATTAAAATTTTTGTAAACAAATATGTATACGTACAGATTCAGGCAAATCAAAAATATGATTTTTTTTTTTATTTTTTAAAGTGTAAATTAATAAATTGTGAACGTTATAATGATATATTATGATATTAATGATGTAAGATACAAAAGAATGTTGATGTTTAACCTGGGAAAATTTTATTTTTTTTTTGATTTTAAGGATGTTAATGATGGACAAAAACAAAGCCTGTTAAAATATAAGTAGGAAAGTTTAGTTGTTTATGTCGGTATATGATACAACGTAATAAATGCAGGTTTAGTACAGTGTGGATTTGATGATATTCTTCTTTTTCGGGTTATTCTAACCAATTAAGAAAAAGGTGTTATTGAAATAGTAGTGTGAAGTGAAAACTGTAGTTTGTGTAGGCTATGGTTACATGTTTTATGAAAACAGAAAAAAGTTTAAACTAGTCAAATACAAATCAAGTCTTCTGGGTTTATGACTGCCCATTTGTAGAAGTACTTATCTCCAATGACATCACTGTGTTTAGATAATGAGTTAAAAAATCTAAAGAAGTAGTGAAAAGAGGTTTTATTTGCATTTTAACTGAGTAATATCCCAGCAAAAATAAAACAAAATACTTTCAAAAGATGTAGTGAATTTGGAATCAAATAAAAAGAACATCCTTCCTATGACAAGCCTGTGTTAAAATCATAACTTCTTCAGGTCTTTTTCAGTACTTCAATGTAGTAAATTCTACTTCTTTTTCTTTCCTTTGAAAGTTCTTTTTTTTGCTGGGATGTATATTGTCTTGTTAAAGACTAGGAAAATTTTAATAATTCGTATTAAGACCATTTGTCGTGAAAAACAAAGATTAAATACACAACAATTATTTTATAATCGTATGTACAATGTGCATAAGTGATTTGAAAGATAGATTGGCCAAAAATATGTAATTCAACTTTTTTAATATATTTTTATGCTATTTATTTTTACTTGTTTTTTTAAAGTTATTTTCTTTTATAGGTTGTGATATTAGGAAGTGGGGCCGACGAGTTATTTGGTGGTTATGTAAGACATAAAAATGCTTACATTCGTCATAATGGGACAGAAGAGGAAAAACAATTGAACTTTCTTAATGAATTAGAAAAAGATTGGAATAGAATTCCATCTCGTAATTTAGCAAGAGATGATCGTGTAATATCTGATAATGGAAAAACGCCAAGAGCACCTTTTATTGAAGAACATGTTGTAAATTTTGTCCGTTCTTTAAGTCCAAACCAAAGATGTTGCTTTTTATTGGAGGATGGAATTGGCGATAAATTATTTTTAAGACTGTATGGGTATTATGTTGGCTTAAAGAGTTCGGCATTTTTGAAAAAGAGAGCAATACAATTTGGTTCCAGGATTGCCAATAAAAAACAAAATGCTGCAGATCGTTCAAGTTATATGGTAAAAATATAATTTAGTTTAAAAATGGCAATGTGTTTAAAATTTTTGGTTTATTTTCAGTAATTCGTCAGGCATTTTTAAAAAAAACTTACACAATCATTATGATGTTATATATGTATTTTAAATATCATGTAAATTGAAAAAATAATAAAAATGTTGCCGATTATTTTGATCATTTAATGAAAATTTACTTACTATATGTTTAATTCTTCTTCTTTTTATAATGAGCAATACCAGTTGGTTTGATCTAAATTTGAAAAACAAAATTAAATCAGTTGCCGATCACCACTTGTCGAAGCAAGGTCTGTACGCAACGTTTTTAAAATAGACACAGAAATACAACAAAATTTCGAAAAAAAAACCGAATTAATGTAGGAGAACATGAGAGAACAGTTGATAGTTTTTTTATATAGACTTTGATATACGCTGGCAGTCAAAATCCATTATAAATATTTGACAGTTAGCATATACTTTATAGTTTGTAGTAATTTTATTAGTATTCTTATTTATTTATTTATTTATTTATTTTGAATTCTGTTCTTTGCTGCTTTACCAGCACAAATAAAACTATGGTAGTCTAAAGTAGTATGTGATTGAGCACCACTGAACTAGATTTATCAAATTTTGCATAAAATTGATCTGAACATTTTGGAGGAAAAAGGGCGGACTTTCATCTGGGGAACTTAAAGCCCCCACATGAATTATATAGAAAAAATCGTATATCTAAGAAACTATTAGAGCTAGAATCTTCAAATTTTATATGAATAACTTTGATATTCATGTGAACATTTAGAAAATAACGGGCGGACTTTCAATGGGAGGCTTGGCACCACATATACGAAATAAATACAAAATTTCGTATATCTTGAAAACTGTTATATAATTCAAATTTTTCATAGATAGATAGAAATTAGCGAATAATTTGCATGGCATCTCTCATATGTAACATATTGGTAATCTGGAAAACTATTGTGGTTAGAATTTTCAAAATCGTTAAGTGGGTTTTTTATTTATACTAGAGGGTAAAACAAAGAATAATGAATAAAAGTATATATTCAATTTTAGCAAGTAAGAAATAAATAGATCATTAATCTATGATTTTAAAATTCAAATGAAATATATTGTCATCAAGAAAAATTATAATAAACCTTTAAAAAAATTATAATTAAGTAACTAAATAAATCATTTTTTTTGTTTATTATGCATTTAAATACGTTTGGGGTAGAGAAGCACACCGGGTATTAGCTAGTATATCATAAAAACAAGTGAGAGTGTTATATTCGATTATGCCAAAACTTGTACTTAACATTGTTTATGTCGCCATTTTTAAATTATGTTTTGCTATTTGTTAAAATTTGTGAAAAGTTGAAAAAATGAATTAAAAATGGTTTTAAAAGTGTTATAAATTGTATAATATATAATATAATAATATAATTAAATCCTTAATATTTTCAACTTAAAAGTAATATTTTATATTTAAGTTTTGTTCCCTTTGTTGTTAAAGGAAATTTTCTTAAATTTTATTTTGACACATTCTTGGATTATTCCAAAAACAAAATACATGTGTTTGTTGTAGATGTTGTTGTACAACAAGAGATGTCGCTACTTTATTAATTTACTTTGGGTGCACTGAAGTAGTCATAGGTTAAATTGATAATACATAATTTCAAAATTTTTTGTTAGAGTATTTCTGTTCCGTAAAACTGCTTTTAAACCTTTCTAAAAAATATTCAATTTAATTTTTTATTTAAATTTAACAAACCTTTTTAAATCACCTAAATTTTGTTTAAATTTAGAATCGAAAATTAACAAGTTTAATTTAAATGTGTGATTAAATACAAAATTTTTTATACTTTTAACAATATTATTTTTTGTTTGACAAGAATATAAAGTTTGAAGACATTTTTTTGGTAATTTTAAAATTTCGAGTTTAAAATTTAGTTACAATTGTATTAAAACCACAGAAAAATAATTATTAAATTTATTAAAATAAAATTACATTCGATTTACTTTCGATTAGATTTGCGCACTCGGTTTTAAAACGAGAAAAATTAAGCGAATTAGTTTTTAAACGAGAAATTTACTCGAAATTGGTTTACAGAACAGACAGAATTATGGAATATTATTTTGCTCAAATTGTTTTTTATTACTGATTAAATAAATAAAAGGTCTTTGTTTTTACGTTATTGATAATTTTCCTAATGCAAATTTTTTTAGAAACTTATTTTCTGTAAGATGTTTTATTTGTAGGATAGGGTCAAATATAGGTCGGCATAACTTAGAGAAAGGATTTGTTTTTAATTTTTAAGAATTTTTTTTCCATACCTGCATAATTTCTCACACAACGCTTGTGCTTGCTCTGTTTTGTGGTTATAAATAATATATTTGCTTCCAAAATCCCACTTTCTAATCTTTTGGATTCCGTTTTTATTTAAAATCCTTGAAAATTTAAAAACTAAACGTAGCTGAATACTTAGACGGCTTACAGTCGATTATATGACGCCGACGACATATTTAGTGTCAGTTGCCGCCGCCGTTAATTTTTGTCGGCGCAGTGCTCTGTGCTTTGCTGCATTATTGGAAACATAAAAAATAAACATAAACTGCATTGAAAATGGCCAAAGCAGATGCAAAGGTTTGTTTAGGATAGTTAATGTATTAACGTGATTTTCAATTGTACATATATGTATATATTATAATTTCAGTCAGATTGTCTTGATGATCCATGGGATGACACATTATTAATAAAGGCTTACGACAATTCCATAAAGCTGGCGCGCGAGGAATTAGCCCGCCGTATGGCAATATCTACCAGTAAAGATGTCAGTCACAGCTCAAACGAGAGTAATAAGTTAAAATCTCTTGATATCGAAAATTTTAGGACTAAAAATGAATATAAAGTCGGAGATTATGTGCGTGCTACTTATGAAGATGGAATAGACTATGAAGCTAAAATTTTATCAATAGATCGAGCTTCAGGATCTTGCCTTCTAAAGTATATTGGCTATGAAAATGAACAAAATATCGAGTTGGAAAATTTAATACCATCGTGGGGCAAAAAAGCTCGCAGACTTCAATTTGCAAAAGCTAAGCTAGAGAGTACTGATCATGTTCTTAATATGGATAATGCCGGAAGCAAAACTTCCAAGAGAAATAAATCATATCAGAAAACAATTCCACCGCCTCCACCAATGCCTCCAATGTTGTCTACTCAGAATTGTGAAGATTCGGAGCATCTTTCAGCTATGCTTATGTCTTGGTATATGAGTGGATATTATACCGGAGTTTATCAAGGAATGCAAATGGCGAAGTCAGGGTCAAAAAACAAGAAACATTAAATTGATTTTATTTTTAATATTAAAATATAACTAATAAGCTCAATTGTATTGACTCGATAATATACAAGTTCTTTCTAACTTAAAGAAGTATTCTTCATCTTTCCGCTCAAATTTTGATTTATTGACATTCTTTTTTAGAAATTGTCAAATATGTTATAATAGATGAATCACTGCATTGCATCTGAGGATAAGTTTGCGAAGCTGCTGCAAAAAAATAATTTTTATTTTACGCAAAGAGGGAATGTTAGGAAATGTACACTTGTAACAGGTTAGCTGTAACTGGATATTCTTCCCTAGGGGAAAAAACTTCCGGTTGATACAGCTGTTGCTGAGGTGACAATCTTTGGCCGTTCCGGAACGAAGATCCAATTGTCGTGGGAATGATGTAACACTTCGTGGCATCTGATGAAGGAAGAGCATTATACATATAAGTATGTACATATTATGTATGTATATTACCAGTGACGTAGCAATCTTGGTTTGTTTTAAGCCCACAAAATTATTCATCTTTCCAGAAATTGAGATAGCCGAAATTTAAGCACGATTAAGAGACGTTAACACGTGCCGACGAGCGGCAAAATTTTGAAAAAATCAAAAATCTAACGTGTGAATCGCAGGTGCAGTTTAACTTTATGAGGTATTAACTAAATACATTCACTGTTTTAAATTTGCTTGACAAATGTCTGGCAACACTATGAGCGAGTGAACGTGTTTTTTAGCTGCGATCAACTAAATTTTCTTATTGTGAAAATCAATTTTATTAATATATAAAAGCAAAAAATGAAACTTTTAAATTATTAAATAAATCTCAATTCAAATAACTTTATATAAAATTTAAAGAAACTAAAATAATTTTGTACATAATACTAAAACTGTGTGTGCTGTATATAAAGACAAGTGCATAATAGTATACATACAAAATAACAACAGTTAATTTATGTATTTTATTACTGTCTCATCTGAAGTCACTTAACTAAGCATAATAAGGAACACCACTTTCTTTTATACGCTATTCTACAAATATGGCGCCGGCTGCTAAATGTGGAGTCTGCTCAAAAAATGTTACACGATCTGATTCTGGTGTTGAGTGTGAGTCCTGTAAAGTCTGGTTTCATACTATATGTGTAAATGTCTCAGATGAGTTATATGCACTATTAGGAAACAACAACAACATAAGCTTTAATTGTACTCATTGCATTGCCAATCCTAATGCCAGCGGGGATGATTCCATAATGCGTAAATATATTGATGAATTGGATAAAAAAATTATTGCCAACTTTAGTACTTTTACTGCTGAAATGCGGAATGAACAACAATGCTTAAAGGACTTAATTGAATCCTCAATCCATGATATACGTTCTGATCTATCGACATCTCTTAATGAATTTCGAACCAGTTTAAAACAATGCAACGAAAGTATAAAAAATGTTGAGGCTAATACTAAGGAGCGTATAACAGTTCTTGAAGCAGAAAATAATAAACTCCAACGTAGAATTAATCGTCCCGATATAATCATTTCTGGATTGCCCTCCGGCATTGATGACTTGCTTGTGCCTGTTTTGGCAATTTGTAAACATTATAAAGTTACTGCAGATGTCAAGGACATTAACCATTGCTTATATATACAGCAGGGTAAATCTTTGCTAGTTAAATTCAATAATGTTCATTTACGGGATATGATTATGAAGTCGTATTTTAAAACACCAAAACTTCAGTTAAGGGATGTTATCGGCACTGATATAGATGCGAGAGTTTATCTTAATGATAATTTAACTTCTGCTTCCATCAGGCTACAAATATTATGCCGTTCTTTACGTAAAGAAAAAAAGATAACTTGGTTTAGAATTTTAAATAGAGATGTACCCTTAGCTAAAATTAAGTTTCCCGATGGTACTGAAAAGGAGATGGACTTTTTTACATGTTCTAAATTGTGATGACAATATATAATGGTTTATTTATGGTTGATTTTTGAATTGTTTAATATTCTGTAAAGCTAAATTTTTTTCTTAAGAAAATATGTTTCATAGATCTCTGGTTTACAATTGATTATAAATATTAGAACATATGATTACAATTTTGATTAATTATGAATTGAATTTAATGCAACTCGATTAATGCTATGAATTTATTTGCTTTATATTACTCTATACTATGTATATATTTGGTTGAAAGCGCTAAAATTTTTTATATTTTTTTTAATAATTATGTTTAAATTGTTATTTAGTATATATTTCACTACTCTTACTTCCTTACGACTCCTACATACAGTTTCTTTGACATCATATGACTTCTAGGATAAATTTAGGCCCTATTATCAGCAGAGGCAATATTGAATGTATTTTTTCTAATGATTCAAATAATTTAAAAATTGGACACATCAATGCTCAGAGCCTCTGTCCTTCACTAAGATCTTGCAAACTTGATGAATTGTCCTTGCTTTTAGAAAATTCTCCTCTAGATATACTTTGCATTACTGAGAGTTGGCTCGATACTACTATACATGACCAGGCCATAAATATTCCAGGATATACGGTATGTAGGAGCGATCGACCTTATGGTTATAGAGGTGGTGGTGTGGCTATCTTTATCAGGGATAATTTAAATTTCAAGCCTACTTATAGTTGCACTGAGTATTTCACATGTGAAGGTCTCTTAGTTGAGATTTATTTTGATACGATCACAATATTAATAGGTGTTATTTACCTTCCCAGAGGAAATTTAATGTTATTTGATCAGTTTTTTGGTGATTTTTTTGTTCGACATGATAACATCATTTTAGTTGGTGATTTTAACATTGACCTTTTTAATTCATCTAAGTCTGAAGAGATCCACTTGCTTTGTTCTAGATATGGTCTTAATTGTTTGCATAATTCTCTTCCTACACATTTTGATTCTTATCATCAATCAACTTCCCTTATTGATTACTTCCTTGTTAGTCAAAATTTGTCTGTTAACACATCTAATCAGTTTCAGTTACCGTTCATTTCTCATCACTCTTTGATATGTGCTTCCTTTTTTGTTCCTGTTACTACTTTATGTAATACGACCTACTTTAGGGATTATAAAAATGCAAATATTGCTGCTATTGAGGAACATTTACTTCAAGTAGACTTTACACAATTATACCTAACTAATGATACCAATGAACAACTTGACTTCTTTAACTCCCTTTTTAGTGAACTGTTAAGTTATGTTCCCTTAAGGGAAACCTTGCTTCCGAGAAGATACAAAAAATTAAAATTCTCTAATGAGATTAATTATTTGAGATCATTAAGGAATATAGCTTTAAAGAATTATTTTAGTGATAGGAGCGACTATAGGTGGAATATTTATAAAAGACTTCGTAATAGGACAAAGGTGGAAATTAGAAAATTTAAGGAAAATTATGGTACACGAATTTTTAATCTGAATAACACAAGGCAGATGTGGAACGTTTTGCGAAATGCTGGTGCTTTAAATGGCCCCACTATTCATCCAGATATTGATGTTAACTGCATTAATGAACACTTTATCTCTAATCAATTAAATGTGAATGATGATGAACCTGAATTTTCACAGTTTTCTAATAATATTAATGACTTTAGCTTTTCTAATATAACAGAAATTGACTTGTACAATGCTCTATTTAAAATAAAGTCTACCTCAGTAGTGAACAGGTATATCTATAACATTTTTAAAAATTATTTTTCCTTATATAAGCAAGTATCTTTTATATTTTATTAATAATATTTTTACTTCGTCTAAATACCCCAGAGCCTGGAAGATTTCTAAGATCATTCCTATTCCTAAAAACAGTAGTCAACCTGCAATTGATAACATGAGACCAATTAGTATTTTGCCATCGTTATCTAAAGTTGTTGAAAATTTAATTAAGGATCAAATTACAAAATTGATTGATGACAAAAAATTACTCAATGAATGTCAATATGGTTTTCGTCATGGCCGTTGTACAAATTTTCTTCTAACTGATTTAACTGAATCAATTAGAGAATTTTCTAATGCGGGTAAGGTCAGTGTTTTAGTATCAGTTGATCTGTCTAAAGCATTTGATCAAGTTAGACACACTTTGTTGATTCATAAACTAGGAACTAGATATAATTTTTCAAAATCTGCTTGTCGATTAATTTGGTCTTATCTTTGTGATCGTAGGCAATTTGTTTCTGTTAATGGCTCATCTTCCGACCTAAAATTTGTAAAATCAGGCGTTCCCCAGGGTTCTGTAATTGGCCCTATTCTATTTACATTATTCCTAAATGATTTGTTTGAATCAATAAGTTACAGTAATTGTAAACCATTTGCTTTTGCTGATGATATACAAATTTTATGGTCTGGTGAGAGACAATTTGCTGATACTTTACAAGCCACTATAAACTATGATTTGTCCAATCTGGATGATTGGATGACAACAAAAACTGCCTACATATCAACCCAGATAAAACCAAAGCTCTAGTATTTAGGCCGAGCAGAACCGATTTGTTCGACTTCGCTTTTAGATTTGTGGCTCTAATGTTCAAATTGTCAGTTCTTTACGGTGCCTTGGTGTTATAATTGATGATAGGTTAACTTTTGGACCACATGTTGATAATATATGCTATAGAGTCTGTCTGACTTTACGTGGTTTTTATATCACCTAAATCTGTTTCTACCTTTACATGTTAAAAAGTCAGTTGCACATTCATTACTTATGTCACATGTTAATTATTGTATTGAGGTTTATTCACGTTGTAACATGACTACTAAAAAAAGAATTAAATTTATTGTGCATAAAATTATTAGATTTGTATATGGACTTAGGGTAAGAGCTCATATTTCCTCACACTTGAAAAATTTTTTGAATCTTGATTTTGATGATTATCTTAAATTTCGCTTGTTAATATACCTATATAAAATCATTAAACTTCAAATACCCCAGTATATTGTACAAAAAATATTATTTACAAGATCTATTCGGAATCCACAAATTATTATATCTGCTATACATAATTCAATATATGAACAATCATTTGTTGTACAATCTGCTCGTATTTGGAATTTATTACCCAGGAATTTAAGATCTTTTACATTATCAGTAATGACCTTCAAGCTAAGAATTCTTGATCTGTTTCAATCCAATAATTTTGGCTGATAATTAGGGTACATTGTTTATCTTATTTTTATATTTTATATAAATATGTATTTGTAGGGGTTGTTAGGAGGAGTGGATGTTCTCATAGATAATAAGAATACTTGTAATATAATTTTTATTGGCCAAGTGGCTACATGTATTACATTTGAATTAATAAATAAAATAAATAAAATAATAAAAATAAATGTTCACGTTTTTTAACCAATTTCTTTACATCTTTTTGAAATACAAAATCTATGTACATTATGATTCTTTAACATTCTTTCGACTCCTTCCTCTGCATATCTAATGCCAAAACCACTTATTTTGAGCGATAATTTCACAATTTTATAACGCTTCAAAAATTCATTTATTATTATCCAAATACACTTTTTCAAAATTTTTTTTAAATTATTTTTTGCTCATAATAAAAGTTCGCTTTTTGCGTACTCCAAGTGGTACAAAAACAAAAATTCATCATATAGTAGATATATAGGCGAAACTAAAGCGTTGACAAACGCCGGTCCGCACTAAAAAACTTTTTTTTGAAAATGTTTATTTTATGTGAGAGAAAGAATATCATTAATCTCTCTCGCCGTAGGGAGTTTCTTGTACTCGGAAACTTGTTTTGTTTGACCTGGTTCGCACTAGGAAACTTTTTTGGGAAACTTTTGATTTTTGTGTGTGAGAGGTAGAGAAAGAAATGTCAACCATCTCTTTCTCTCACAGAAAAGTTTTTCAACTAAAGTTACCCAGTGTGAACCAGGTCTTATTCTCATTTGGACAATAAATTAAATCAATGCAATTAACACGTAGTATCTGAAATAAACATTTATTTTGCCAGTCCACACTAGGAAACTTTTTTTTAAACTTTTGATTTTGCGTGAAAGAGAATGAACATCATTGATCTCTCTCGCGTACGGAGTTTCTCGCACTCGGAAACTTAATTTAAAGTTTCTATGTGAACTTCAAAAAAGAATTAAGAAAAAATTGCTCAACAAAAGTTTCCTAGATTTGACTAAAGATCTTTTATTTGAGAACCTATTATTACTTTAATTTTAAGTGCACCAATTACAATTCATATTATGTGAGTAATGTTAGTAAAAACCAAACATATATTACTTAACTAAACATAAAGGAGTTGATTAACGTTAAATTACAGATAAGAAGCTTAGAAATATCTTTGAAAGTATTGGTATATAGCACAGCAGCAAAAGTTAAAAAATTCTGTAGTTTTTTTTTTTATATTGGACCACATTTGACCCAAATGTTTTTTGTTTATATTAGTCTTATAAATATTAGTATCTCACTTAATAGTCATAAATAAGCAATAAATGAACTTAAGCCGTAAAAAAATTTATGAGGATCAATATAAATCTAAATTCTAATAGGCTTCCTTCAGAAAATCGGTGGCCGCCTATAAATTTTATAAATATTTATAAATTAATTAACGATAAATTAAATTCATAATTATTTTTCACACTACTAATAAAAAATATATATTATATTTATTTAAAAAAAAACGACCGCATATAAAAAAATGCATTTTCACAATAAACCGAATTATTTGACTGCAGCAAAACGGTTTTTAATATTCGAAATAAAACTCGGTAGTAAGAAACCGGGTAGTTCTTCTTAGTGAGAAGTATTCTATGCGTTTAAACACCAATAACGTGCACCTTGGTTCAAAATATGAATAAAAAAATATTTTGTTTTAGTTTTCATGAAATGAAAAATATTATTTTAAAATCTATTATTTTGAACAATAGAAAAAATATTTTTTTCGAAATTTTTACGTTCAATAAAGTTTTAGTAAAAACATGAACTGTTGTAAATATTGTACTTTCAGTGTAGTTTTTGAGTAACTAATAGGTCTGTTCGCGTACTCGATAATTTGTAACAATTTGCAACAATTTTTACTGGATTCCGTTCGCGTACTTTTAAAGAGCGATAAAAATTACATTTCCTTGTTAGAGATTTTTTGATTTCACTGGATATTTTTCCCCAGTAAAAAATTTGTAAATAAACATGTGTTTTTTAAACATATGATTGAAAATAGCTCTGTACTTTCCAATAAAAAATAAATATCCAGTAACTTTATGATAGAGTAATTTTTAATTTTGGTAAAGTAAAATTTTTTATGGTGGAAAATATTATCACTTTTGCTGTGCCAAACGAAATCTTTTTGGATTAGATGGAATTTTAACAATTGTTAATACTTTCACAAGATACTCTGCATTTATTTTAATAAAAGAAACACTTTTATTGTTTTTTATTATTAAAATGTATTTTCTACAATCACAAATGTATTATAAACTAAAATTATATAATATTTTATTTTTTGGATTTTCAAATTTTTCTTTTCATTTGCCAAAAATTTATATAGCTCTATGAGCTATATAAACAAAACCCAATAAAAATAAAAAAGTCCAAATTTCCAGCTCTGGATGAGATTTTAAAAAGCTTTTTTAAAAAGAAAATGTGAGTTGTAATTCAGGTCTGAGTTGGGGAACAACTCTCGCGTCATCGTTTTTATTTCTTAAGGACGGTCAGGCTTGTGCTTGTTGCTGGGCTTTCGACAGAATTACTTCTCACCCCGCACTAATTTAATGCACTACTTCGTATAACTGTTCTAAGTTATGCGTTGTCTTCATTAAACGCGTGCTTTCGTTTTACCACAGAGTGAGGTTATGTTTTTTATTGGTGGAGACCATAGAATACTCACGATATAACCTGGTGGAGACCATTTAAACTCAAATATAAACTGGAGGAGACCATTAAAACTCTGGAACCTTTTTCTGGTGTAGACCATTAATACTTTTGATGAAATTAAGTCCGGATACTCCAACTTCCTATATGAAGGTATAGGTCGGTTGGTGGGGTTTTCTCTGGACAAACGTGTGATAACCTGGCAATATGAGTGCTTGATGCACCGCCATCCTAATTAAAACCCAAAAAAAAAAAAAAGAAAATGTCGAAAAGAAAAATTAAAATTTAAAACTTACAATAAATTGTGTTGAAAAATTTACTAATTTTATGATAAATTAATTAAAAAACGTTATTAAAATAATTTGTAAAATAAAAAAAGTGGATATTATTGTGAGAATTATTTGAATGTAGTGGTAAGTAAAATTAAAAAACTCACGGTGTAAACGAATTGGATTTTGAAATTTAATTTCGGAATTACTTTTGTACTAAAAAGTGAAAGTATATATGTGAAACACATGGTCTAATACTACCTTTACATATCTAATAGTATTTAGTGATGCAACTCTGTTTTTTCCTGAATAATACCAAAAAAATACAACGCTGTACAAGAAAAAAGAGAAAAACAAAAAGAGGAAACAATAATTAAAATGTCGACAAAATTTTGATAAATTGAAAAACATGAATGAAAACTTTATTGCAAACAAAAGGTAATGTTATATTTCAATATCTAATTTTTTATTATAAATAAAATATTATTAAATATTTAATTTTTCCTTCTTATTTTTATATCAAACACAATTTCAAGAAATATTAGAAAAAGTGAAATCTTCCTAAATGCCAAAAATAGTAAGTGTAAGCGGTCTAGATTTCAAAAAAGATTTTAAATGAAATCTACTAGATTTCGTGTATGTGTAAATGGGGTATTAGGGCGGGTTTCTTACTCATCAGTTAAACTAGGCTTAACTTGCTGTTAGATTAAACTCGGAACAAATTTAGGCAGAATTTAACCGATAATTGTGTTTTTCAGTTTTAGATTTATTTTGTTAGTATTGCCAAGTTTTCACTCAAAAACATAAACAATGAACAGCGGTTTTTTGCAAATAATACATTTGTAAAATGGAAAATTTTGGAAAAATGTTAAATAATCCTTTAAAACAATAATAAATAAAACAAAACAAATCAGAAATTACAATTTACTTACCAATTACACTCAGTTAAACTTAGATAATAAGTAACTTTACTTATAACTGAAAATCTCGAAACATATATTAAACAAGGTTTAACCAAATAATGAAGATTATTTTTATCAGAAAAAAATCGCACTTAAAAGAACAATAGGGCCTAAACTATTTTTGCAGATTGATTGGTATTCAGAATGGACAAAATCGGATTACATTTTTACATGGCCTTCATATAAGGTTCGCTTTATAAAATGACTCACGTTCATAACAGGCTTAAAATACTAGTATTTTTATGATATTATACTTAAATTTGTTTATGAACCAAAATTTCATATAAATCGGCAAATTGAAATTTGCGAATTGTGTTAAGTATTGTAAGTATATTATCTTTATATTATGTATATTTTATATATTTTTTTAGAAACTGTAATATTATTGATTCGATAAAATTTATTTTGATTTCGATACACATTTAAAACGAAATTTTGATCACCTTGGATCATAATATGATCATGCATAACAATATTATGATAAATAAAAAATATCATGATGAAATATTTTGACGGTATTTAATCATAATGTGATGTTTTAATATTGTTACAATAACGATAATATGTTTAGACTACAATCATAATTTTATCCACAACCATGTTTTTTCTTTGCGTGCTCTTACAGAGAATTATATCACTGTCGGTTCGGAACTTTCAAATTTACAGAAATTCGGGATCGGTGTTCGATACCGAACGAAATTTTGAGTTCGGTCGGACTCTATTATTCATTTATTAATTATTCTTAATATTTAAAGCTCTTAAAAACTTTTTTAGAGTATATTTTCGATTACTCTGATAATTAATCTACCTTGAACAATACAAACGCCGGTTGGTGTTATCAGATTATTTTTAATTTTTATCTCAAAATTATCTGAAACATATTCGCAATTTTTTAAATAATGAATTTAATATTGTAAAACAAGTATTTTTTTTATTTAAACTTGAAAACTTCTGAATTTTACAGGAAATATATAAAACCATATAATAAATGAAATGGATCGAAAAGTCAAATTCTAAAAACTTTCTTTTGGGAAACTTTTGATTTTGCCTGAGAGAGAAAGAAATATCATTCATGTCTCTCGCAGTACTGAGTTTCTTGTACTTGGAAACTTGCTTTGTTATTCTTCTCATTCGTACAAAAACAAATCAATGTAATTGACACGTAGTTTCTGAAACAAAAGATTCTATGTGTAGACATTAAGGAAAATTCAAAAGAGAATTAAGAAAAGGTTTCTCAACAAAAGCTCGCCAGTGTGGACCAGGTCTAAGCAAATCAACAGTAATCATCAGGGTTCAGAAATATTTGTATAAATTAAGAAAAAAAAACAATATTTAACGATGAAACAGAACACGACTGTAGACACATTATTAAAGCTAAGCCAGTGACGCCAGTTTCTCATATTTCTATTAATTTTCTTTTGTTTTTATTTTTCGTTGCCTATTTAAATGGTTTTGTTTATAAAATGTATGAAAACATTTTGAAAGTATGGTAATGCTGTTGAGAGAATAAGTACCTAAAAATGTGACCATAAAAATAAACGGTTTCAAAATAAACTAAAATCTAATTTTACATTGTTGTTCTTAAATCTCCAAAATACGGGCCTAGTTTCCACAGCGGAGGAGTACTTTATGATTTTTAATGGATCTCCACCTTATACCACACATAGAACCTTTTTATATCCTACACAACTTCATTGGGTATGTGCTGATGTTTGTAACCAAAGTATAACAAGTAGTCCGACTCTCATATACAGGAAATTACTCTCTCTACGAGTGTCGTGTGAATTCGACTCTCTTGTGAGAAATTGTCAAAACCCTCAAATGTTTAACTTACTTTTCTGGCCACTTTTAAGGATTGTACGCGAAATTACGGTTATGCACAAAAAATCTGTAATTTTTTAAAATAATTTTATCTCACTTTTCATAGAAAATTTTTTTTAATTTTCCTAAACTGGAAAAAATATTTTTTTTTTCTAATTATTGACATTTCATCTTTGTTGTTGTTGAATTTTAATTTTCAAACAGAGTTTCAATTTTTGATATTGAAAATTCGAACAAATTTAAAATTGTAACTTTTTTATAAAACTCTGTGTGTTTGGAATGCACCAATACATATACATTTTTTTACTAACACATATTTAGAGTTATGTACTTTTTCACTAACACATGCTTAGAGTTAGGTACTGCTGTCAAAGAGTCGGACTACTTGTTATACTTTGTTTGTAACATACAAAAATATTCGTCCGATACCCACCTTGAAGTATACCAATTTGATTTAAGCTGATATCAATAAATCAGTTTACAAAATAAAGAATAAATATTAGGTACAGTGAATCAACTAAGTTTTTTGCCTAACTTTTTTTTAAGGGAATTTTGTTTTTTATTCATACATAAAATTCGAAAAAACAGGTAAAAAGTAAATTTATGTTTTCCAATTAAAAATAGAGATTGTGTAAAATGGTAAAACCAAGAAAAAATATTAAAATACAAATTTTGGTGCATTTGTTGTTGCATTTTATTATTTTCCATTATAATTTGCATTTCAATAAAGTATTTTGCATATTGAGAATTCCAGTTAAATTCGTTGGGTTTTTCAAATTATTTTTTAATTACTTTTTGGAATTTATTCTTTTACCCCAAAGGTCAACAAAAGCAATATTTTTCAGCTAATACATACACTTATAAATATTTAGAACCCAAATCAAGAATAACTATCCAGATCCTAATATGCCTACCATATCTTATTCATTAAATAAAGCATTTAAAATATGAGGTTGAAAATCAGGATTTTAGCATGTAATAGTTCTATAGTGGTATATGGTGATGTCCCCATACATAAAGTGGCTAGGATGGTATTTAGTGTTAGATTTATTGAATAAGAGTCAATATTCTACAATTCTAAATAAAATTTACACAGAACACCAAATAGATGGTGCTTCCGTAAAGTAGTTTTTGTTTATCAATACAAAATGACCAAAAACCCAGATTATTTTTGTTATATATTTTTATACCTGACTAAACATTTTTTCTAGGTCCAAATCCATTGATTTTCTAATATATCATGCATCCAATTCAAAAATTACTTATTATTTTCGAAATTTAATCAAAGAAACGATAGATTTAATGTTAAATCAATTATTGATAAATTCTTATAGGTATATAGGATAATAAATCGGTTAAGAAATGTCTAAGAAATGTCGTTCCACTACTAAAATATCTAAAAATGTTATTCGAATATATAGGTGTAATAAAAATATTAAATTTTATAAAATAATGCAGCAATATTAAAAAAATAACAAAAAACCTAAAAAAAAACAAAATATTTTATTGGCCTAGAAAATTAACAATACGTTCACATTTTATCAAAAATCTCGTTAATTAATATCACGAATTTACTTTTTATGGTAGAAAATTAATATACATAAAATATTCTTAATATACATAAAATATTCTTTAAAAAATACAACAAACAAATTGCTTTATTTTGCTTTAAATAACTATTCATATAGTTTTTTCTTAAAATTTATAAAATTTTACATAGGCAAATTACTTAATTGATTCACTGTATATATTATAAAAGAAAGTACGTTTGTTTATATACATATTTAATTGTTGTTATAAATAGTAATTTTATTACAATTATAGTGAACATTATATAGAACACGTTCTTGTTTGTAAAACCTTCAACAGTAATTCATTAATTATGTGTTTCCAAAAATGGCTATTACACGATCAATGAGAGAACAAGATGCAACACATTACAACAATACAAATAATACAGAATTTCAAGATACTCAATGAATTCCATTTTCTAATAGCACTTCAAGTACAAACACTCAAACCCATAACCCAACACAAGTTTCTATAAATTTACCTTAATTTTGGAGTTCTTATTCTGAAACATGGTTCATACAAACAGAATTAACATTTAATTTATAGATGTTGGAACGTGCGAAGTATTTCGAATATTGGCAACACTATTTATTTTCTTTTTATGACATTTATTGTTTCATTCCCTTTTTACACTTTTGAATTGTATTTACTTTGTAACTGATTTTATCTTAGTCTTAAGTTTACGCTGACAAATAAAGCACGCATTTGAATTAAACGATAAGGAAAAGCATTTTATTTTAACAGGTTATGGGCCCAGAGAGCCTTTCGCAAATAAATTTGAAATAGACGGTTGTTTAATAAAATTTTATTTTAATTGTGTAAGATAATTTCGAAAGGAAATAAGAAATGTCGGGTGCGGTTTGTCGTATACAACCACTGAACGCGGATAATTATGATTCTTGGAAGCTTCTGATGAAAGCTATCTTGATAAAGAATGACCTGTGGGCTTATGCGAGTGGTGGGAAAACCATCCCTCCTTTAACTGAAGAAGTTAATCGCCTAAAATGTGATCAGAAAGCAGGTGCCGACATAATGCTGTCAGTTTCGCCATCGGAGCTAGGACTCATATCAGACTGTGTAACTTCCCTTGAAATGTGGCAAAAGTTGGAGAGTACATTCCAATCAAAAGGACCAGCCCGAAAAGTCACCTTCCTGAATAGAGTAGCGTTGGCCCGTATGAAAGACGGTGAAAATGTTAAAGAACATTTAAATGATTTTTTTGATGCCGTATCAAAGGTGAAGGAAATTAATGTTGTTGTTGGTGATGATTTATTGGCAATTTTGTTGCTGTACAGCTTGCCGGAGTCATATGAAACTTTCAGATTTTCAGATTTCAGAAAATGCATTATACGTGAAGCACAAGAATTCCCTCCCATTCTGAAGCAAGATATTTCGTGACTTTTACTGATGATTACTCAAGATATTGTAAAATTTTTGTACTCAAACAAAAATCTGAAGTACTAAATGCTTTTAGAAAATTTAAGAATGCTGCTGAAACTTTCACTGGTAAGAGAGTTAAGATGCTGCAATCGGATAATGGCCGTGAGTATTGCAACCGTGAATTTGATAAATACTTAGAGAACAATGGAATTATTAGGCGTCTGAGTGCTCCCCATATACCACAACAAAACGGCGTATCTGAACGCAAAAACAGGACGCTCCTCGAGATGTCTAGGTGCATGTTGAAGCATGCTGGTGCTCCACCAGAGTTTTGGGCTGAGTCAATTAACACTGCCTGTTACATTAGAAACCGATGCCCTACGAAATCGTTAAATGGTGAAATACCTTATAAGTTATGGTCTGGTAAAACTCCTTCACTCAAACACATGAATGTATTTGGTGCTAAGGCATACGTTTTGATTAAGGGTATCTCGAAGGGGAAATTCGATTCCAAATCAGAGGAATGTGTTTTAATGGGTTACTCAAATGAAGCCAAAGCCTACCGTTTATGGTCCCCCCGAAAACGCAATATTATGATAAGATGTAAAGATATTGGACGAAATGTATTTCGAGAGTGAATACGAAAATATCTGTAACGATGGTTCGCAAGGTGTGATTGAACTTAAGGCCGATCATTTAGAACCACCACGTAAAATACACCAACGACTTCAACGGAAAATCACCAAAGTGATAGTGATTCTGAATTCGAAGGTTTTGAAGATTGCAACTTAGCCTTTTCCGAGGATCCAGCTACAGTTGCCGTGGTATTGCAAAATGGTGACGAATCGTGGATTAAAGCAGTCGAGGATGAATACGTCGCTCAATTACTAAATAATACGTGGGAGATAGTTGAACGTCCGAATAATAGAAAAGTAATTGGTAATCGTTTTGTATTTCGAACGAAAGATGTCGACAAGAGAATAGCGCGACTGGTAGCCAAGGGCTGCTCACAGCGTCCAGGAGAGGATTTTTTTGAGACTTACTCTCCATTGGATTTGAATATATAAAGGAGTCAAAGAAAACAACAAAAGATTTAGTGGAATATTTAAAAGATGAAATAAATGCACTGGAGCCCATTTGCATAAAAATAAAGGAATTCTCTATTAACGTATCATATCAGCTAAGCTTAACAATGATTGATGGAAAGGTCAGCAATGCCATAACAGAAACTTCTTCCTTCTGGAGATGCTCAATATGTAATGAGAAAAAGTCGCAATTCTCAAATATAAACAAAAGCAGAAGTATTAATGAAGAAGTCCTGTCTTTCGGAATTTCACCACTTCATGCCAGAATACGATTTTTGGATTACTTTTTACACATAGCATACGACCTCAAATATAGAAGTGTGCCAGAGAATCTTACTAAATCAACAAAAAATAATGAAGAATTGAAAGAACTGAAAAATAATGAAGAATTGAAAGAACAAGAGAATAGCGCGACTGGTAGCCAAGGGCTGCTCACAGCGTCCAGGAGAGGATTTTTTTGAGACTTACTCTCCAGTAGTACGATCAACGTCGGTGAGATTAATGTCTGCTTTATCAGCCAAACTAAATCTTGAGATCCATCAAATGGATGTCCTTACTGCCTACCTCAATGGTGAACTGGACGAAGAGGTGTACATGGAGATACCTGAAAATTTGGTAAACGTGTTGAAGAAAGTAAATGCCGGTGAGACGATTGGTTCTTGTACGATTTATTAATAGCCTCTAATGATGAATATTTGGTGGATGAAATTAAGAAATCGCTAGCCGAATCTTTTGAGATGAAAGATCTCGGGCCCGTGAAATTATGTCTAGGAATTGAATTCGAACAGAATATTGATGAACGCACCGTATATTTAAGCCAACGAAATTATACTGAATCTATATTGAAAAAATATAATATGAGTGAATGTAAACCCATCCGGGCTCCCATGATGACGAATTGTAAACTTGAAAAACCAAAGGACGTCGATGAAGTATCATGTCGAAGTATCCCTATCAAAATCTTATTGGTGCGCTAATGTATTTAGCAGTTAACACTCGCCCGGATATTGCATACTCTGTAAATTTCTTGAGCCAATTCAATACGAATTTTAATGAGGAACATTGGCAGGCCGCTAAACGTGTTTTAAGATATTTGAGGGGCACATTGAATTGTGGTCTAATGTATCAACAAGATGGTACCCAACTCTATGGTGTAGTCGATGCTGATTGGGGTGCTAACCTGACAGACCGCCGCACAGTGGGGCAGAATGGAAATTTTTTGGAAATAAATCTGGCATTTCTAAACGGCTGATCCGATCGGGATAAAATTTGGCGTGAGCGTAGCCAAGGAGTATTCGAGTTTAAGTTTTGAAGATGAACCCCGCAGATGCCCCAGAGACGGAGCTGTGGCGGCTCAAAGGAGGGCACCTACGACATGTAAAATTTTTAAACTAGTGCCATTTTGTTTGTTAGTTAGACAACAAAATTTCCAATAATATACAAAAAATTTCAGATCAATATCATTTACAGATCCAAAAATATACGTTTTTTAATTTAAAAATTCAAAAAATTTTAGATTTTTGTCGTTTTTTTTTGCCCAAAATGTGTCTTAACTCTATTATTAATAAAATAATGCGTCCTTCCGAATATGACCTATTTTTTATCAAAACTTCAACTTTTGGCGACATGTTCTAAAATCCCAAAGGTGGGATCAGAAAACTGAAAGCAGTTTTGGAAACCTTAATAATGTTTTCTATTTACTCCAAAAGTATTTTCCCAGCCCTGAAAGAAATGTGGACCCTATCGGCAAAAATGTAAAAATCCAATTTTTGGGATTTTCATTCCTATTTTTGGGAATTGCGGGATGCCCTTTGACCTTTTCAATTTTTTTTGCATTTTCTTATTTGAAATGACAAATTTAACAAGATTTTGTCATATATTACATATTTGTTAAATTTCTAAAACTATGATTTATATCAAAATTTTAATATATATATATATATATATATATATATATATTATATATATATATATATATTATTATATATTATATATATATATTATATATATATATATATATATATATATATATATATAATATATATATATATATATATATATATATATATATATATATATATATATATATATATATATATATATATATATATATATATATATATATATATATATATATATAAACTTCTCAGAATTTAAGTACCATATTTAATAAATCTACAATGAAGAGTTGTGTTCCGTTTTATGGAGTGTATCCTCAAAAGGGCCAGAGAGAATTGAAGACATTTCAAATTATATAAAAACTACATATACCAGAAAAGTAGACAAAACAGTCATATCAAAAATTCAAAACTTTTTGATGTAAAAAGTAAGTCTGTGGATGGAAATCAAAAGCAATTCCGATTAAAATTTTTTTAGTTGGATGGAAACTACTGCGGAAATCTCAACTTACAACACAAATTAGCAGGAGCGCCTTGTAAGTCTTCGTATACTTATATTCAAGGTCAAAAAAAAAGAGGGTCACACAAAAACTTTTTTCAATCTCAAATGAGGAAATTGCTGATACATTTAACGACATGCTGAAAAAGGAAAACCAACCTATGGATGCCGTACATATTGCAACTATTCTTCCTAATGCATCACCAAAACGAATTGTGGAAAGTATACCAACTCCAACATCACAATCAAATTTTACTGAAGAGGAAGCAATAGCGCTTATGTTGGAACTGGGTCTCAGTCGAAATAAGTACCAAATATTAAGGAAAGCTCTGCATGAAAAAGGACACGATATATTACCATCATACAAGGCGATCCAGGAAAAAAAAACTATCCTACCATCACCTATTGCTGTTAATGATGTGGATGCTTGTATTGATATATCATCTTTGCTCGAAAACACAGCATTAAGAATTGTGTCAGACTTTTCAGAAGACTAACTAAGGAAAATTCATAACTGTGATGTTATCTTAATGTGTAAGTGGGGATGTGACGGTTTATCAGCACTTCCAGAATACAAACAAGCTTGTGGAAGTCGGACATTAGCAGACTACAAAAGTGTATTTATGTCATCATTAGTGCCATTACGAATTCGTTCATATTCCCTTAATCCATCATCGTCAAGCATCGGAAATTCATTTGAAGATATATGGATCAATACAACTCCGGGTTCAAAAAATTTTTGTAGACCCATTGGATTTGAATATATAAAGGAGTCAAAGAAAACAACAAACGATTTAGTGGAATATTTAAAAGATGAAATAAATGCACTGGAGCCCATTTGCATAAAAATAAAGGAATTCTCTATTAACGTATCATATCAGCTAAGCTTAACAATGATTGATGGAAAGGTCAGCAATGCCATAACAGAAACTTCTTCCTTCTGGAGATGCTCAATATGTAATGAGAAAAAGTCGCAATTCTCAAATATAAACAAAAGCAGAAGTATTAATGAAGAAGTCCTGTCTTTCGGAATTTCACCACTTCATGCCAGAATACGATTTTTGGATTACTTTTTACACATAGCATACGACCTCAAATATAGAAGTGTGCCAGAGAATCTTACTAAATCAACAAAAAATAATGAAGAATTGAAAGAACTGAGAGCTGCGGAAAAAAGCAGAATCCAGGAAGAATTTAAAGTTCAGATAGATTAAACATCGACAAACCACTTCCAAGTTGCGGTAGTACAAACGACGGTAATACGGCGAGAAGGTTTTTTCGTGATTTTCAAAAATAACAGGAATCGACAAGGAGTTGCTTCGAAGAGTTAACACTATTTTAATGGCACTGAATAGTAAACATAAAATTAATGGAAATCGATTTGGGGAATATACATCTGAAATTTATAAATTATTTGTATCTCTGTATCCATGAAGGGAACTAACACCAACAGTACACAAAGTATTGTGTCATGGTCAAATAATAATTGAATCGAATATTCTTCCACTTGGAGAGTTAACAGAAGAATCCCAGGAAGCGAGGAATCGAGATTTTAAGCATGTTCAACTTTTCAGCTCAAGAAAATGCCCCAGGCAATCACAGAATGAAGATATTTTTAATAGTTTACTTCTATCTTCTGATCCTGTTCTTTCAACTATGCGAAAAAGATGGATTTGTTATGAAACTCTATCATCTCAAAACGAGGAAGAGTTAAAGGACTTATATTACCTTCTGGATATGTATACCGATATGACAGATTATTTTATAGAAAATAAGTAGTGTTAGGAATTAACTATATAAGTAGGTTGTAAAAAATTATGTTTAAGATAAACAGTTCAAATAAAAAAAGTTATTATACTAACTGATGATATTGTATTAAATTGTGTTTTATATTTCGGTGGGCGGGAAAGGTGGTTTGTGTAGGGTGATTTAGGTGTTGTTGTGCGTGGCTCATAATAAAATTATATATACAATGTTATAGTCTATAATAAAATAATTAACTAAATAATTTTTAAAAATTGTCCAAATATTTTATTCAACACCAAATGTATGTTCTGTCATACTTAATACTACAATATGAAAAAGATGAAATTAAAGGACACAGGTTTAAATGCACATATTTTTGAATGTAATTGAGATATTGGCTTGAAATTTTTTGTAAAGGGTCGAGAATTTCCATATCTAACTAAAAAAAGATATTAAGGGATAAATATGGACTAAATTGTTGTAGCTATCTGCGACCCTATTAAAATTTTGATATAAATCATAGTTTTACAAATTTAACAAATATGTAATATATGACAAAATCTTTATTTATGAACAAAACTCAATGAAATCTTCAACGCTTGTTAAATTTGTCATTTCAAATAAGAAAATGCAAAAAAAGTTTCCAAAACAGCTTTGGGATTTTAGAACATGTCGCCCAAAGTTGAAGTTTTGATAAAAAAAATAGGTCATATTCGGAAGGACGCTGTGACAACATTTTCAAAAAATAGGACAAGTTTTTTACGCCAAAGCGTTCTGCGTAAAGATACCTTTTAGAAAACTATAAAATTGTTATATGTTCTTAAAGAAAATTTTATTTTATTAATAAAAGAGTTAAGACACATTTCGGGCAAAAAAACGACAAAAATCTAAAATTTTTTGAATTTTTAAATTAAAAAACGTATATTTTTGGATCTGTAAATGATATTGATCTGAAATTTTTTGTATATTATTGGAAAT
>NC_060951.1:13531745-13533355 GCF_022045245.1 Lucilia cuprina
TTTTACTTTTTTGTTTTTTTTCTGTAATCTTTAACTCTATTTAACTACAAATAAATAAATGAATTTCAATTTTTTTATTTTTAATTGCCTTGGCGTTTAATGGGTTAAGTCACATTTATTGCAATTAAAATCGGTTTGCGACATTTTATTTTGTATAATTTAAACCCGATTTATTTATATTTGTATAGAGGCAAAAAATGTTTTTTTATTTTTTATTAAAACCACACGAAATTACTTTAAAGAACTATGGCTTCAGAGTTTGTTTAAATTGAAAAACAACTTTTAAGAGCAACAAATATAATTAATTAGAATTTAACGAAGATTAATATTTTCCGATGCTTTAAAACAATTTGTTTTCACTGTCTGTTTGACAAACTCATAAAAAGCCCTAAATAATTATCTGCAATGCCTTTTAAAGCAGTAGATGATCAGTAGGTAGAACCGTTATTAAGCAATTGTTCAATAAGAGCAAAAGAATAAACAAATGTATAAACATTCGTACATACATATATGTTTATAACGCAAATATATGTATGTATGTATGCTTGTATTTGTTAGAATAAAATGCTTTTCCTTATCGTTTAATTCAAATGCGTGCTTTATTTGTCAGCGTAAACTTAAGACTAAGATAAAATCAGTTACAAAGTAAATGCAATTCAAAAGTGTAAAAGGGAATGAAACAATAAACGTCATAAAAAGAAAATAAATAAATAGTGTTGCCAATATTCGAAATACTTCGCACGTTCCAACACCTCCCCTCGAAGTATAGAGAATGGTAACATCAATGATATTCGGCTTAAGTCATTCCCAAGGCAGCAATACATTTGGAATGTTTCTCGGCACATAGAGCCTTCGTCAACACGTCTGCTAGCATATCTTCAGTTGGCATATATTGAAGGCTGATGTCGCCACTTTGCTGTTTCTGCTTTATAAAATGGTGTCGAACATCAATATGTTTCGTACGGGAGTGAAATCCGAAACTGGTTGCTAGCTTTTGAGCACCCTGACTATCATTAAATAATATTACAGTTTCGCATTCTAAACCGATCTCTTGTAAAAGCTCTTTCAGATATAGAGCCTCCTTTGTTGCTTCTGATATGGCCAAATATTCAGATTCTGTACTGGATAGGGAAACTGTTCGTTGTTTACGCGCCTCCCAACTTACAGCTGCCCCTGACAAGATAAAAGCGTAACCGGAATATGATCGGCGGTCTGTCAGGTTAGCACCCCAATCAGCATCGACTACACCATAGAGTTGGGTATCATCTTGTTGATACATTAGACCACAATTCAATGTGCCCCTCAAATATCTTAAAACACGTTTAGCGGCCTGCCAATGTTCCTCATTAAAATTCGTTTTGAATTGGCTCAAGAAATTTACAGAGTATGCAATAACCGGGCGAGAGTTAAATGAAACACACGCATCAATAGTGAGAACAAGTATCTCTGACCACTATGCTCTTTTCTGTTGTGTTTACGAATCCAAAGAAAAACAAACTAAACAAAACCAGAGTGACCCAATATCAGACTGTCTGCGTGCCAACATAAACAATTATAAAGTTAACAAGTATATTAATGAAACAAACTGGAACGTGATAAGTCAACAAAGC
>NC_060951.1:13533455-13580367 GCF_022045245.1 Lucilia cuprina
AATGACTTAAGCCAAATGTCATTGATGTTACCATTATCTATACTTCGAGGGGAGGTGTTGGAACGTTGGAGGTGTTGGAACGCACTTTATTCTAACAATAGACGATACAGCTAAATATAAACTTGTTGTTATTTCATTATCTGAAGAAGTTCTAAGTAAATTAATAATTCTCCTTTAGAAAATAAATATGAATGAAGATCTTCGTTTTGAAAAACTTCTCAACGAATCTGATATTGGAGATAGGAAACAATCTGAGTTTTTCCATGACATAAAAAATTTCTATAAATAATTCAATGGTAAATAAAGAAATTGTGGATACGAAAGCTTCCTGATAAAATAGCCTTAGCTGATAAAATGTATGAATTGTCAAATAAAACTCAAATATCTTCTGTTAGTCCATTTACTTCCACTTTATCTTCAGATCGCTTCAATAATTTGATAATGTTTCTGTCTGATTTGTATTACCTATGTCCTTTACAGTCTGGAGTATTATTTGCCATATAGTTCCTGTATGACATATTGATTGGTTCTGTGAGTTCATTTTTGGGATTGTTTATGATTTTTACATATACTTTTCTTTATTTTAACCTGTTTTGCTTCTTTGAATTACATTTGTTTGATTGCAAATTATGTAGGAACTTATTTATGATTAATGCAGTACATTTCAATTGTCCTATCGTTATTTTATATAGTATATTATCTTTTTTAAAAAAAATAAAAATTAGGTGTAATTTTATTTATTTATAATTATGTATTTTGTATTGGAGGAATTATTGTGAAGTAGAAATTTGTAACCGCTTATGGCCTATAGGCTAGGTTATTGAATATTGTAAAATAAAATAAATAAAATTACTTCTTGAAGTATCGGTAATAAGGAATCAAAGAAATTACAAAAATAGAAATCAAAGAAATAATAAAAATCTTAACTTTTGGTACCATAAGAAATTTGGCAACAATGCTTCAAAGTGTATTTCTTCTTGCAAATTCGTTGTGAATAACACCAACAACGATTTTTCGGTATTATTATAAATATAAAAAATAAACTAATTATAGATTCGTATACAAATATATCTGCTATTGCTTCATTAGGAATTTCAGAAATATATTCACTTACAATCTTATCAATTAAGAATATTTGCTTAAAATTTTTCCTTCAATTAAATTCAAATTTTTTATAGAATCTGGTATTTGTAGAAAATCTAATTCATATATATCTTCCCCCCTACACCTCGTTTCATAAAAGGAACCTAACGATTGGAGACCTTGGGGTGATTATCGTAGATTAAACTGCATTACAATACCATATTTTAGATATTCTTAGCCTCATATTCAAGATCTTATAACAGATTTTCGAGGTAAGAGAATCTCCTCAAAAATTGATTTAGTAAAAGCATATCATCAAATTCCCATGGCTGCGGATGATATTAAAAAAAAACAGCCATTACCACATATTTTCATTCCAAAGATGAAGTTTTTTATATAGATTTTGTATTCACTTATATAGACGATGTGTTAATTGCTAGCGAAAATAAAGAACAACACTTGAAACATCTGAAACTAGTTTTCCAACGACTTGACGAATATGGTCTCAATATGAAATCGTTTAAGAGCATTTTTGGAGTATTAAGTCTCGAACTTTTAGATTATCAAATTTTTGCTGAGTGTATAAAACCATCCAATGAAAGAATTAATGCAATCCTTTCATATCAGAAACCAAATTCGATAACAAAACTGCAAACATTTGTTGGAATAACAAACTATTATCATCGATATGTACCAATGGTTGCCAAGTTTCTTTCGCCTCTTCATGAAATAATAACCAAAGCTTCTAAAACAAAAGATCATAGAACTAGTATGGAATGTTGATGCTAAAAAGCTTTTGATTTACTGAAAGTTAAATTTTCGAGAAAACTTACTTACTCATTTTGGTAAAACCACTTACCTAACATTAGTTGCTGATGCTTCTAATCCAGCTATTGGAGCTTTGAAATACTTTATAAAGAACAACAAGCAGATGAGGAATTAAAAAATCTTATAAGGGATAAGAAAACGAAACATAAAAGAAAATATTGTGTGAGATTTTAGAGCGGGTTTTTGAGTTGGCAATCAAATGCCAATTAATAAACAGTTTAGTTAATCTAAAAATAAATTTAGTCTTATGTTTATCCCTTTTGATGTTTTTGAATACAAGATTTAAATTCGCAGTGTTGCCATACAAAATTACAGAAAACGTTATTGTTTGTTATCAAAACAATGCATTTTTTATTAATAAGAAAGAGGACAATTGTAAATATAATATAAAAATTAATGAACATTAAAATTTTAAACAAAACAATATATATTAAGTCTTTAAAATTTATACTAATCAATAAATTAAACATTCTAATGTTTATTTTAATAAAAATTGTATTCATTTTTTATGCATCAGATGTTTACACTTTTGCATTTTTTGCTCAAGATGAAACCACCTCCATAGGGCGATTAAAGTAGCAAATAAAATTAACTAAATGAGTATTCAAAAACTAATTTGGAGTATTAATTTTAATTTAATCCCTAATCATTCCCCTAAACATTAGGCCTTAGATAAAACTAATCGCACCTTTATTCCACTCTTGTATTTTTTTCTTGTCAAAAATAAGTAAAAATATTCCGGAATAAAGTTAAAAACAAATCAAATGCTTTTTTTAATAATTCACATTTTAACATACTGATAGTGTATGCCCGACTATACTTACATACCTGTTATAATTGAATTCGACCAATACCTTGACCTGTAAAACAGTTCTATACCAGCCACCGCTGAACTTAATATTTTTCGGGACCAGTATCTTTTCTCTTTGGCCATTTTACAAATGTCCTCTAAAACAAAATTTAGACACTTCCAAAAATACATTATTTCATATTAATTCGACCAGTTTATATTATCTTTGGCCAAAAGTAGGCGAATGGAACGTTTTTTTCTAAAACTAAGCATTTTTTTCTAACACGCAGGACGATATAACCAAGACCATTCTAATTTTTCATGTGACTTACCATAGGTGTACTAATTTCGAACTTTATATTAATAACTACTCTAGAGGAGTAATTTTCGAATTCTATTGTCATCAAATTATCCTGTATTAGAGCAGTTTTAAAAGGTCTTCAACACATATGTTGAGTTTTCATTCTATTTTTAAATATTTTTGAAAGTTTTGAGTTAGAGTTCTCAAATTTTGTCGGAGGCACTTTAGCGTCAATATGATTATAAGTGATAAAAAGTGGGCGGACTTGCGTTAGGGAGCGTGGCACCTCCCATATAAATTAAATACAAAACGTCGTTTATCTTGGAAACTATTACAGTTAGAATATTAAATTTTTACACGAATAACTTCAACATCCATGTAAACATTTTGGTTAATAAATTGGCGGACTACCCATGAATTAAATACAAAAATTCGTTTATCTTGAGATAATGTAACAGTTAGAGTCCTAAAATTTTGTCGGAGCCACTTTAGTGTCAATATGATTATTTAGGATAAAAAGTGGGGGGGACTGGCGTTAGGGGTCGTGGCACCTTCCATATAAATTAAATACAAAAATTCGTTTATATTGGAAACTATTACAGTTAGAATCTTATACAACTTATACAACTAAATTCTTAAAATTTTGCACGAAGAACTTTAATATTCAGAGCAAAATTTCTTCTGAGGGGGTTTGCAGCGACCATATGAATAAAATAGAAAAATTCGTATATCTGAGAAACTGTTAGAAATAGAATCATTAAATTTCACTTGAAGAATTTTTACATTCATCCGAACATTTAGAGTATAACGAGAGAACTTTTAATGGGGACTATAAATAAAATACAAAATATTGTTTATCTAAAAATATAGAACTAGATTCATCAAATTTTGCTTATATTACTTTAATATTCATATGTAAACATTTTGAGGATAAAGGACGGACTTCAATCTGGGGAGCTTGAAGCACCCACATGAATTAAATATAAAAAATAGTTATCTAGGAAACTATTAGAGCTAGAATCCTCAAATTTTATATGAATAACTTTGACATTCATGTGAACATTTAGAAAATAACGGGCGGGATTTCAGTGGGAGCCTTGGAACCACATATATGAATTAAATACAAAATTTCGCATATCTTGAAAACTCTTAGATAATTCAAATTTTTCATAGATAGATAGAATTTGCTTGGCAACTCTCATATGTAACATATTGTTAATCAGGAAAACTATTGTGGTTAGAATTTTCAAAATCGTTAAGTGGGGTTTTTATTTATACTAGAGGGTAAAACAAATATTGTATATCCCAAGGCATTAGAATAAGAATTATTCTTTAAGACTAAAGGTATATATTAAATTTTAGCAAGTAAGAAGTAAATATATCATTAATGTATTATTTTAGTATTTAAATGAAATATATTGTCACCAAGTCATTGGTGTCATTTAGTTACTAAATAAATATTTTTTTGATTATGTATTTAATTTCGATAGGGGTAGCGAAGCACACCGGGTATTGGCTAGTAGTAATATAAAAAGCCGCTATTGGCTAATAAATATTTTCTAATCTGAACTTTAACCATTTTAGTTACATAAAAAATTAATTTTGCTAAAAAATTTAGAAGAAAATATAAAATTATAAAAATGAAGATTACCTTGAAATACCAGCAAACCACGATGCTTTTAACAGTTATTTTATTAATTAATTTAGTCAAACATTTTTGTTCATTTTAAAATAAATTTTCTAATTTTAGTTCAAAATTATTCTCCACACGAATTTTCATTTTTTATGAAAATAATTCGTGAATAATATTATACTTTTTCTTAAATTTTATAAAAATTTTGTAGTTTTATTTAATCATAATATAATAAATATCACTATGTTTAATTTCGCTAAAATTTAAGAAAAAAATATTACGAAAGGTTTTCGTACTTTCGTAAAAATAGATAAGGGTTTTATTAAATAATATTTCGTATTATACACGAAATTTTTATAAATATTACGAAAATAGAAGTTACGAAATTTTTTTCGTAAAGTTGAGCATGGTTTATTTTCAGTGTATCAATAATAATTTTAGAATTTGAACCATTTCTGAAATTTTGAAAAAGTTTTCATTGTTTTGTCGACCACTGTATATGTATGTACGTGTTCTTTAATTTAAAAAACCTACAATAAAACAGTTTTAAGATTAAAAACTAATTTTCATCTCATTAAAATTTTGGTTTATTTCATTTAAATCTGTTGGATCAATTCCCTTCGTTCTCATAAAAAACGAGGGATCGATTTTTATTACATCGTTCATATATTACACATATTGTGTTATTAATAATAATTCGAACTAAAAAATCATTTTTGAATTGAATGCAGGCTAAAAAGGTCCCTCACTAATAAGGGAAAATAAGCTACATATACAGGCATAGAAAACAACATAACCCTAAAAATACATTTGAAGTAAAACTGTAATATTGTTATTAAATAAAATTTATTGGAAATATTTTTTCGGCCTAAATTGCTCCATAATATGAAATTTGTGTTTTATTAAATATAAATCTCTCTTTGACACCTTATAGGACCAAATTTTAAATATATTTTTTGCTGCAAAATTTTAAATTTGTCTGACAGATGGCGTTGAAGTTTTAATTTTCAGCCAGGGCATGTATAGATTGAATCATATCTTATGTGAAAAGTCCACATGTTCATCAAGGCCCACCAACGCGGTCTGGCCACCACTAGTAAGTAATAAACTAATTTTTAATAAATTGAATATAATCAATAAAAAAATTTTAATTTATTCATTTGTTTCTACCCCTAATAAGGCCAATAACGATCAATAATTTATAAAGATATGCTCTTATTGAAAAATAACAACAAATTTCTCAGAAAACTACCGATAAATTTCCATTAAAAACTTTTTGATAAAAAAGTTACAGTTTCACGTAGTAGGTATGTTTTTTTGTAGCTTTGAATATGTTTAAATTGAAAAGCCATATAACTCATCATACATTAGTTAAATGTACGGTAAAACCCAGATTGAAATTTAAATGCTTTTTAGTAATTTTGCAAAAACATTGTGTATTTTTTTGTCAGAAAAAATGAATTATTTTGCAATTTGAATAAGTAACCATATTATTCAGACATTAACAATACACGCACTGAGACATACATATATAAAATATAAATTAATGTTTAAAACTATTTATCTTTCTGCAGAGTAGATGAGAGTTTCGATGCATACTCACTTCCGCATCTATGGGCAGCATTCGATATAAGAGAAATCGAAGATGTATAGAGAATGTTGGAAGCTTTTGCTGGAGCAGATGTAGCTGTGGTATCTTTTACATGTTCGCTCGTTCCTATTTCTGAAGATGATGATAATTTACTATTCATTTTACTGCTGTTTCTGTTTTGAGCTATATTTGCATGTTGAGAGTCCCATAATTGATCTGACGTGACATTCGAAATAATTGATGAGGCTAAAGTTGCTGCTGCAGATCCAGTTTTAGTGAAGCAGTCGTCAATATTGTTATCGGTGCTGAGATCATTAGTTGTAGATGTACTTTCGTCAGCTCCTCGGCTGTTTCCGCTTTCATTACTTATATTTGTTGTAGGAGATTTGTTGTTATCACTAATATTCCCCACACAGCTGCTAACACTCATACCACTTCCATTTTGGTTATTTGGAGGTCTAGGTAATCGTCTTCGTAACCATGGATGCTTGAGAGCTTCTGCGGGCGTAAGTCTTTTCTCAGGATCCCATTCCAAGCATCCTCGAATGAAGTTCAAAAAAAGAGCATCTTTGCATCCATCTAAGGCCTTAGAAAAACTTTTTGAACAAGGCGGTCCACGCGCCTTACCACGTCTTGACTGGCCGCCTATTAAAACGACCATACCGTCGGCCATAGTTCGAACTGTGCAATATCTAGGATAACCATCAGGGTTAAAGAAAACTTTGGCGCGTTTTGAGTTTGTTAACAAGTTTTTCGGTGGCATACCTAAAACTTCGATAATGCACGCCAATTGATCGGCTTCATTTTCTCCTGGGAATAAGGCGTGTCCTGATAGCAGCTCTGCTAATATACATCCAAGTGACCACATGTCAATTGCACGTCCATATTTCGCCCCCAATATGACCTCGGGAGCTCTGTAAAATCTCGACTGAATATAGGTATACACCCGTTGACTCTCATAACAAGATGATCCAAAGTCAATAACTTTAATGCCAGAGCGTCCCTGTTGTTTTAGTAAGACATTTTCCGGTTTCATATCACAATGGATTATTTCATTCTTATACAGTGCATCTAAGCATTGTAGAAGTGAATGTGCGAATTTCCGAACCAATTGCAGGCTAAATCCTTTAAAGCCATTTTTCTTTATTAGTTCGTACAAATTGATATTAAGCAATTCGAATGTAATGCACATATGATTACGAAATGTAAAATAATCGTACATATGAATTATATTCATGGTGTTGTACTTATCCTGCCGCCTCAAGTGATGAAGAATTCGAATTTCCTCTTGGGCTTGGCGATGGAATCGCCTTTCGTTGCGAACTATTTTAAGAGCTACATGTTCATGAGTTTTGTGATCATATGCCTTAATTACTTGACCAAAACTTCCTTTGCCAATAATCTTTAGCATTTCATAACGATATGCTACATGATCATGTGGGACGTGAATGTAAGCACCTTGCTCGTTATCATAGTCGGAGTTGTTAGGGCCGAAGACACCAGGACGTTTTTTTGCATTTGCTCCAATGAAATAGATTTGTGGATAAGAAAGAATTTCAGTTCGTTCATATGGTGTCAATTTATGCATATATAGAATCATCACTTGCTGCGGCGATACAACTAATGGTTTTGGCTTTTCTGTCAAAGCACTTTTCTCCTGTCCAGACATTAAAATTTGTTCGTGAAATGAAAACGGTTCCATTGAATTGTTAGAAATTGGTACAAATACAACATTTCCATTACTGGCAGCATCAGCAGCGTATTCTTTACTAGAATTATTAGCTATAGCTCCGACATTTTTTATTGTCAATGTATTGGTCGAAATAGAAGAAGCATTTGGAGAAGCAGCACTTTCAATTGGGCATGATTGTTTGCTAGGTTGTGGTGGGTTTGTTAATGATAACGTTTTCATCTTAATTAATGAAGATTGAGCTGAAGTGATCGATTTACTATGATGATTCGGTGAATTAGTATTTCTAGTTTCTAGTAATGATGATGACGTTTTTTCTTTTGTAGAAGGCAATGATAAAACTGGTTGTGACATGGACCTTGAAATGTAGCTGCCAACGACGCCAATTGAGGGATTCTTAAACAGTTCTTAACGGTAAACAAATTATTGACTCGCTTCACTTTAAATTGATTTGTTGATTGTTTTCTATTACTTTGATGGAGCTGAGCTTGTAAAACAATCATATTCAATGTATGATTAATGTAAAATTATCTGAGATCAGGATTTATAAAACTAATACCTGTAATATCTTTCTTTGACTGTATATTGTATGAATCTGCACTTTTATCCTTATTCCAAACAATATCTGAACGAATTGGCTTGGATATTTTCTTCTACATAGGTAAATAAGCTTTTCCGGTACGACACTAAGGATGGCACAGTAGTAGTTGATTTTTAGCTGAAAATTATTACCAGTTTTTGTCACATCACAAGTGCTTTTCCACAAGACAAAATATTGCTTATTATTTAGATATTTTTTCTCCGTAATTAAAAAGTTACGTTTTAAATATCAGATTTAATTAAATTTTGATCAGCATATGTACTTTTTGGTTGTTTTGTTTCCTTTTTTGTCTTTTATAAATGACATTTCATTCAATCCTTCTTCATATTGATTATTGTTGAGTATCTCGTGGTAAAGTGATGATGGGTTTTTTCTATGTATATAAAAAATGTTTTACTATCGTTTATGTCAGTAAAACAAATTATCTGCACTGTTAACTCTTATATTATGAAACTTCAGGATCCTTTTCTCGTCATCGTGGTTATTTACCTCCTGCCCCGACCATAAGAAATCTTCAAAAGAAAATGTTTCACAGGTTTTCATCTAATATTGACTGCATCAAATTTAACTTAAGAATTATAAAATTTGAGAAATTGAGTCCTATTTTAGTTCCTTCTTTTTTAGCTGATACAATACATAAATGTTAAATTTTCAGTACTCTTCTCGCAATTATATCCAATTGTATTAAAAAATTAATTTTTCACAGAAAAATTTTAACCCTTTGATATAGAGTTGTGAATATATTGAATACTCGATTACTCTGTACTTAAGATGTTCTACTTTTTCTGAATTCAACAAGAAATTATATTTTACGAAATGTTTGACTGCAATTACATTATAAATTATTCTGATGTCACTTAACAAGAAACATTTTCTTTAGTATAATAAATTTAGATTTTTTAACATTAAAAGCTAAACTAAAAAATGCTATGTACCGAGTACTCTAAGAAGTAGTTTTACAGCTCTATATGGAAAACAATGTAAAAGTGTAACTAGAAATTTTGAAGAATCGCCTTAAAGGCTGGTACGCACCTCGAGTTTAATTTAATTATGTCTCCATGTAGACTTTGTCTATACTTAATAAAAATTTATCACAACACCTATGCCCATGTCTACAGGTAACAAATATTTATCATAACATTTAAGAAAATGTCAGCAGAACAATTGTTAATTTTTTGTTATACCCCATTTACACATGACCGAAATCAACTAGATTTCATTTAAAATCCCTTTATAAATCTATACCGTTTATGCTTACTATTTTTGACATTTAGGAAGATTTTATTTTTGCTAACATTTATTGAAATTGTGTTTAATTGAAAAATTAAAAAAATAAATACGATATATATTAAAATTTTATTTTTAATAAAAAAAATTATATTTAAATATAACATGACCTTTTATTTTAAAGAAACTTTTCATTCATGTTTTTCAATTTATAAAAATTTTGTTGACATATTAATTTTTTTGTTTCTTTTATTTTTCTCTTTTTTTCCTGTGCAGCGTCGTATTTTTTAATATTATTTAGGAAAAAACTTAGATGAATTACTAAAAACAACTAGATTTTGAGTAGATTTTAACGAAATCTAGTAACGAAGTAGATTTTGTTTTGTATGGGAAATCTAATTAAAATCAAATAGATTTTGCTCGAAATCTCTTAAGTACTAGATTTTGTGTATGTGTAAATGGGGTATTACCCTTGTCTATATCACAGGAATTATTTCAGTAAACACAACACTGATTTTCAAACAACAACTCACAGATAATACCAAAATAATAGTATATTTTAGAAAAGAAATTAAAATTAATTGCAAATTTAGTAAATAAACACTAATTTTACTAAAACTTGTGTTAAAATTCAATTTTAATTTCACAAAAACAAAATTCAATGCAATATATATGTATATATATAAAAATTAATGTGTGTTTGTATGTATGTATGTTTGTTTGAACATTATAGACGGCTAAACGGCTGAACCGATTTTCTTGAAGGAACTTTAGGCTATCTTTTATTTTCATGTGGGCAAAGTGCCACGCCCACATTCAAAATAAGTATTAAAAGTCGCATATCTCAGAAACTTAAAGAGTTAGAGTCCTCAAATTTTGTATGGACAAAAATATGGGCGGAATGGCTATAGTGGGCGTGGCGCTTCTATATGAAGAAATTATAAAATCAGTATATCTGAGAAAATAGAATCCTCAAATTTTCTCGGAACCACTTTAGTGTCAATAAGATTATTTAAGGGAAACAGCGGGCGGACTAGAAATAGAGGGCGTGGTACCTCTCATATGAATTATATACGAAAATTTGCTTACCTGGGAAACTGTTAGAGTTAGAATCTTAAAAGTTTACACAAAGAACTTTAACATCCATGTAAACATTTTGTGTAATAAATTTGGGGACTACCAATGGGGGCCGTTGTATCATGTTAAATTTATAATTCAATAAAATATGTGCGTTAAAGTGATTTTCGGGAGTAGACCTTATATGGGAGCTATGACTAATCATGGACCGATCCGGGAAAAATTTGTTAGAATGATTAGTGTGTACCTAAAACATATTCAAGACGAATTTTATCCAGATAAATTAATATTTATTTGACCAATTGTGGACCGATACAAATCTTCTTTGGTAGTATGATTTTTTTTGTATTGTATTGACATGTACAACATTTCGTATTTATATTGATATATTTGAGGGATTTATTAACGATAAACTAATTTGCGGATATATGTACCTATGTATTAGGCTTTAGACAATTTCGAATCAATTGTCGTGATTTTCAATATACTTGATCCCTGGTAGGAAAAATAATGTTTGACAAAATTCATCGAATTATTTTTTGTAGTTTCTGAGAAAGGAACTGAAGAATTACCAATAAAACGTATTTTTTCGAGATAGTCCTAAATTTTTACTCATAACTATTTACGTCGTGAGCCGATTTTACTGATTTTCATTACCAAACTGCTTAGGATAACAATAAATATCTTCGGTGAATTTGATTGGTCTCCTTGGCTAAGTTTTAACGTAAGCGTGTTTTACATAGACAGACAGACGGATAAAGCTAAATCGACTCAGAATTTCACAAGGACCCAGAATATATTTACTTTGTTGGGTCTTAGATGAATATTTCTTGGTGTTACACACGGAACGACAAACTGTTATATACCCTCTATCACTACTGATGGTGGTGAAGGGTATAAAAAATAAAATTCTATATAATAATATAAAATTCTATATATAACGATGTTATAATACTGATAAAAACAGTCCGTTCAAATTTTTTATCATAACATGAATAGAATAGAATAGAATAGAATAGAATAGAATAGAATAGAATAGAATAGAATAGAATAGAATAGAATAGAATAGAATAGAATAGAATAGAATAGAATAGAATAGAATAGAATAGAATAGAATAGAATAGAATAGAATAGAATAGAATAGAATAGAATAGAATAGAATAGAATAGAATAGAATAGAATAGAATAGAATAGAATAGAATAGAATAGAATAGAATAGAATAGAATAGAATAGAAAATTTACATTGTAACTTTTGAGGCACGCCTGCTAATGAGTGTAAGTGTTGCCATATTTATAATTCTAAATATATTGATTTAAATATTTAATAAACGAATTATTGTTTTAATTTTTTAAATATTTGTTACTCATTAATTTATTTAAGTAGATATTTGAAGTAGATGTCTTTACGCTGTGAGAGCAGAATAGAAATAAAGCAACTACTAAAATTTCGAACGTGTGACAAAAGCAATGTGACGAAAATAAATATTTTATAAACGAATTTATTATATATTATAAATATTAATTAAATATTTTATAAACAAATTATAATCTTTTATTTTGCGATATTTTTACTCATTAATTTTTTGAAGTAGATATGATTTTTTATTAAAAAAATAATTAAATTTTAATGAGCTAACATTTGATAAAAAAGCAATGGCTTTTGAATAAAATAAAATATAAAAAAATAAATCATTGGAAGTGGCAACACTTATACATGTGGGATTGTAAATGCACACGATCTTTACGCTGTGAGATCAGAATAGAAATAAAGCAACTACCAAAATTACGAACGCGTGACAAAAGCAATGCTAAAAAAACCTCAAATTACGTTTCGTGCCTGTTCTGCAACACTCTTTTTTTGTACATTTAGAACAGGTTAATTTACCTGAAATACCCACCAAAATATTGTAATGTATTGATACTGTTTTTTCGGAGGAGGTCTTCTTGTCTCAATTTTTGTCCAAATTTGCAGCTCAAGTAGAACTCGTGTTTTCAACTTACAGACACATAATGTGTATACTTTTTTAGTCTATTAGACCTGGTCCACACTAGGAAACTTTTGTTAAGAAACTTTTACTTAATTCTCTTTTGAAGTTTCCTTAATGTCCACACATAGAAACTTTTGTTTCAGAAACTACGTGTAAATGGCACTGATTTGTTTTTGTACGAATGAGAAGAATAACAAAACAAGTTTCCGAGAACGGGAAACTCCGTACCGCGAGAGAGATGAATGATATTATTTCCTATCTCTCTCATGCAAAATTAAAAGTTTCCTAGTGTGCACCGACAGCTTTCAACATAAACGCCACAAGAAAATACCAAGAAAGAAAATATAAAAAATTGTGTTTCGATAATATTTTTACTTTTTAAAATTATTTTAATTACGTAATAATTAAATATAATAATATTTATTTATATTAATTAATCTAGCTTTATCATATCATATCAACGGATATTGGAGGAAGGGTAGGGCTAATACGAAAATTGTAATATAATTAAAGGGACAATCAAGAGCTTTGCTCCCTATAAAGCTGAAGAGTCGAATGGCATTTTCGCCGTACTTTTGCAGGTGGAGGCGGGACTGGTTTCGCACATCTGTCTCAGACCTCAGCATGCTTGAAATTGAAATTGACATATACCCTCATTAAATGTCAGGATTCAAAGGTAATATTTATACCCTAAACCAGGGAAACCTAGCTATGCGACACCTAAGTCCTATCGACCAATAAGTCTTACGTCCTTCTTTAAACCTTGGAATGGATAGTCGATGGTATGCTTAAAATCATTATACCTGACAAAGACCTAAGAAGTTGTCCATTACTTGAGGTAATCTTTCGATAGCAAACTATATACACTGGCGTTATGCAGTCACATCGATAACGTACACACTGATACTCTTATTCAATCCATAAACCAGTTTTACGTTGACTGGATGAACGCCAACTGGATCAACTACATGCTAGCGAACAGACGATATAACTATACGGAAAAAGGTATCTCGCGGTATACCACAGGGTGGCATTGTGTTACCTTTGGGTTACGACGATTAATAGCCTTCTAAGGACCCTGTCATAATACTTTTAAAGAGAAAGAACCCAAATTATTTGCTTAGAAGAGCTGAGAAAGCTCTGAATACGGCTCGAAAACGAAAATCTGTCTTTTCACAAGAAAGACAAAAATTTCTACGTATACTGAACCTTGCTTCCTGGGCAAGACAAAGTTAAGTACTTAGTGACAAAGTTAAGTACTTAGAAGTAATTCTCAATCGGAAATTAAAATGGAAACACCACAAAAAGTAAATCTAAGACCGTATTGGATTGTAAGAAAGCTTTAACTGAATACTCTCCTAGAGGTAAGGTTAACAATATATGGGTACCAGGCCAGTCGGGAGTAATCGCAACGAAAATGCGAATATAATACCTTTAAAGGGAAGGGAGCTCGAGGTAGTTATCCTGGGAAAATCTTCACCATAATGTGAACTATCACTACGAATATTATAAAAATTCAAAAATTAACCTTTAAAGAAGGAAAAAGTTTTAAAAAGTCCCCTTTTTATAGGTATATAGGGTATAAATGCATAATTTCATGTTTCTAAGTTAAACATTATTTAAATTTCAAAAGTCACTTAATTCAGGCTCTGCATACTTAATTTCATGTATCTGCAAAAAATTCACATTTTAAAGAACGTAATAGTACCAAATATCTCTTTTTGTGGGTTCTCAATTAATTCGGACTCTAAATACTTAATTTCTTAGTTTCTATGTTCAAAATTGTAAAAAATTCAAAAAATACCTTTTAAAGAAAGAAAAAGTACCGAATATCCCTTTTATGGGTTCTGCCTTAATCCAGGTTCTACATACCTAATTCCATATTTCTAGGTTTAATATTGTTTAATATTCAAAACTTGCTTTTGAAAAATGAAAAGGTACCAAAAAGTTCCCTTTTTGCGTTCTCACTTAATCCGAGCTCTAAGTTGAGGGGACATGTCGCAGGATTTTTTCTCCATTCATTTTTAAATGCCCTTCCTAAAATAATGAACGTTTAGAGCTGGTTCACACTAGGAAACTTTTTTTGGAAAACTTTTGATTTTTGTTTGTGAGAGAGAAAGAAATATCAACCATTTCCTAGACCTGGTCCACACTAGGAAACTTTTGTTGAGAAACTTTTTCTTAATTCTCTTTTAAAGTTTCCTTAATGTCCACACATAGAAACTTTTGTTTCAGAAACTACGTATTAATTGCATTGATTTGTTGTACGAATGACAAGAATAACAAAACAAGTTTCCGACTACGAGAGAGATGAATGATATTCTTTCTCTCTCACGCAAAATCATAACTTTTCCAAAAAAAGTTTCCTAGTGTGGACCGACAGCTAGTGTGAACCAGAGAAAGAAATGTCAATTATCTCTTTCTCTCACACACAAAATCAAAAGTTTCCCAGTGTGAACCTGGTCATGGGGAGTCAAAAGGCATGTGACATTATTTGTTAGTGTTGCCATATTTTTGATTCTTAAATGTTGTTTATATTATTTTATTTAATAATATGTTTATTTTTAATTAAATGTTGTGTTAAATATGTTTAACAAATGTACTTTAAGAATGTATTCAATTTTGGTGAAATAACGACCAATTGATTGTTAAAATATGACTTTAGCTGAGAAATATTGTTATTTTTATAGTTATTTATTTGATTATTTATATTTTTTTATAAAAAAAAAAACAAAAATAAAATTTGAAATAAATGTAATGTAAATAAAATTCAAAATATTGCAAGATTCAACACTGAATCATGCACATGATCTTTTTGAGTACAGAATAAAATAAAGCAACTGCCAAAAATACAAACGCTTAACAAAATAGATACAAAAAACCCTCAAATTACGATTCGTGCGTCTTTTCCCTTTCTTCTTTACCCTCTTTGCTAACAAACTTGTGTTGACTCAGCTAAAAGTGGTCTAATATTCAAGAAGTGCCTTTTAAAGGACGATAAGTTACCAAAAAGTCCCCTCTTATGGGTTCTAATTTTATCCGGTTCTACTTGCTCAATTTATTTCTAGGTTCAATATTGAAGACAATTCCAAAAGGGCCTTTAAGGAACGAAGAAGTACCAAAAATCCCCTTTCATGGATTCTCACTTAATTCGGGTTGTACAAGCGTATTTTAAAGTTTATAGGTTCAACCAAAGTATATTAATAAAGTAGCGACATCTCTTGTTGTACAACAACATCTACAACATCCACATTCATTTGTTTATACCCTACACCACTATAGTGGGGTGGGTATTATACGTTTGTGCTGATGTTTGTAACATACAAAAATATTGGTCCAATACCCACCTTAAAGTATACCGATCAGAATCATTTTTGAGTCGATTAAGACATGTCCGTCCGCCCCCCTTCAAAAAATTACTTAAACGTCTAAAATTGACTTGTAACCATTTGTATCGCAATGAAACTCAACAAAACTAACTGTTATTTAAAAATATATCCCTTTCCTAAATTTACCGAGGATCGGCCCATATTTTACCTATATAAAGCCTCATTTAGAAATTTTAGTTTTTTTTTATCAATAAATGGCTTAAATATTTTGGAATTATGGTAATATTCAACATAAAAGTTTCTTTACAAAAAATAAAAATTTTATAAAAAGTAAAAACTTTAAAAATATACTCATGGTGTAGGGTATTATATGGTCGGCCATGACCGACTATACTTTCCTACTTGTTTTGGAATTAGCTATGTTTGTGTCAAATTACATTTAAATTGAAAATATTAAGGGTCTTATTTGTAACAATTTATCACATGTTTATAAAACAATTTTTCATACAAAATTTGTTCAATAAGCCTTTGATAAATTGTTATGAGTAAGGCAGTAAGGATTTAATTATATTTTATATATTTCATAATTTATAAGACGTTTAAACTATTTTTTTTGATTTACTTTTTCATCTCTTCAAAAATTTTTACAAATAACAGCTGCGCAAGTGATGCTACTTTTTAATATACTTTGGGTTCGACATTACAGAAATTTTAAAAGGTACTAATTGCCTTGAAAAGTTTTCATATACTCCCCTTTTTACTAAGTTTGACCTGGTCACACTGGGAAACTTTCGATAAGAATCTTTTTCTTAATTCTCTCTTGCAGTTTCCTTAATGTCTACACATAAAACTTATGTGATCATATCTCCGCTATTTGTTAACCGATTTTGCTTATAGAAAATGTCAGACAGAATGACAACTTAAATTAATATTTATTCCACGAAAGGTTAGTTAAGCATGTAGTTAGGTAATCATTATAGGGTGTCTCAAGGATGATTTAATAAGATACAAAGGTTGGGAGGGTATAGAATGAGAGGAAATGCCACCAATTTTTTTATTTTAGTTTTTATTAGTTAATATTGATAGCTACCTTTTTAAGTTAATGTGCGGTTCTTAGCCTATCCTAGGGCACCGTTACAGAATGGATTCCGAAGATATTTGGGGACTTCAGAAAATTGATTTCAACAACCTTGCAGACATACGGACATATCCTAATCGACTTCGCACAGGGTCGGAAAATTCTACTATTTTTTTGCATTTTACTTCAAAAACAAAATTTTGCAAATAAATAAAATTAAAAAATATGTCCTAAAATTAGAGATGATTGTCAATGCATTGCAAAATGATTTAAGTTAATCAGGCCAATTATGAACATTTATTTCCTTTTCATGGTTTAGGTATAGGAAAGTAAACAAGCTCTCATGCAGTATATTATTCAGAATAGGTCCGAATATCGTTTTAAATAATAGAGCCATTTAAAGTAGACATTTGACTTGGAATTGTTAATTATATAGGTGGTATTAGACGACATTTAGTGTACTGTCACTTTTTTATCCATATCTAATTCTGACGGTATGTCAAAATTGTCATTTTACATACAATTCATAATTTTTGCTATCACACTTGTCGAATTCTGTATCACATAACCTATAAATGTCATCAAAGCTGTTTTATTAAGACCTGATTCACACTGGGAAACTTTTGTTGAGAAACTTTTGATTCTCTTACACACAAAAATCAAAAGTTTCCCAGTGTGAACCAGGTCCAATGTGTAAAAATAATTAAAATTATAACCTAAAATTGACAAATACTTACATTTCCATGTCCTTTATTAATTCACTTTAATTTTTTATTATTTCAAAACAAAACAGCTTTGGTTTTCTAATCAAAAAAAAAATACATATGTATTTCCACCTGAATTTTACACACGCACTGTTTCATATGTGCAGGTTCATACAGGGAAACTTTTTTTGACAAACACACACAAAATCAAAAGTTCCTCAGTGTGAACCAGGTCTATGTACCAGACAATATGTACAACTTTTACAGGTGAAAATTTTGACAGTATTCAAATAAGTAAATGCTATGAAATATACTCTGTACCAAAATTGTACTTATATCCCAATTTGACTAATTTTATGACCTTAAGATTTTCGAATAAGTGATATGTCAAATTAAAGTACGTTTTTTTTGTAGATTAGCTGAGTGTAGAAGATTACGGATCACATATTGAGAGAAAATATGGATGGAAAATTTGACAGTCGTATGACTTTCCTTTTTTTTGAAATGATTAAAAAAGTAAGCCGCATGGGTGTATTTTTATGTAAACAAAAAACAAAAAACGAAACAGCTGTTACTTTGTTATTGTTTTGTACCAATCGTGTAAACACAAAAAATATAAATCATACGACTTTTTTTCTTTTTTGTTTTACGGATGGAATTTAATTTTACTTTCTCATTGGGCTTTACGTATTAAATTTACGCGATATTATGGGGGATGACGACAATCAAAAAAATTTTAACACACTGTGAACTTTCGGTCCTCTTAAAGTTCACTGTCTACATGAAAGGATAGGGCAGTAAACTGGCTAATAAATGTTTACTGGAAATTCTTAGTGGTCAAAATGCTGAACTGGTTGTGGAAAAATGGAACGTCTTTAACAGGAAAGAAGAAGCTGAAATCTAGTCTTGCCAAGAATAAAAGTAGAGCTTACTTCGCCTCTAAAGGGAGATCATAGCCATAGGGGCCAATACCAATACCGCCAATACCGAATAACTTTAAAACTGGGTAATCTATTTTATCGCATTATCAAATATTGTTTTCGTTTATCGATTATCTATCATCCCTGAAAGTTTGAAACATTAACTTTACATATGATGGGAGACAGACATGATTAATTGTAATAAATAAATATTTGATTTATTATACTTTGTTTAATGAATTAAAGTATAAAACAGCAAAATAAGTTTTCATTTTTGTAATTTTTAATTTATTACTAATGACAAATCTGCCCCAACCCCTTGGCGCATTTACCCCATGGATGGGGCGGTATCGCCGTTTTTGGTCAGTACGGAAAAGTTTAAAAAATATTTACATGAGGATGGCTTAGGAAAGATTGAAATTAATAAAACTAAAGCCAACATATCTTAGTATCCGAACCAAGATAAAAATTAAGATTATGTATTGTGGTTTTAACTTGATAGTGATTTTGTGATAGACAAAATACATTGGTCAGTATTAGAATGTCAATAATAGTGAACAATAACGTTTATACACAAGACATAATCATATTTTCGATAATATAATTTGAAACCCGAAAAAATTTAAACTAAACCCCAGAATATATGTAAGCTTGTGATGTAGGACAAAATTTGGTTCAAATATAGAAAAAAATTAGTAATAATTTGTTTTAATTTTTTTGTTAAGTTTTGTGAAAAAAAAACAATAAATATTCGGTTTATAATACTTTGTTTAATTATGGGTGGAACCTCATAAAATTTGGTTCGTATTAAATTTATTTTTGTCGAATTTAATCGCTACACTCGTATTTTTAAGCCAATAATGAGCGTTGCAGTAGGTAGGGTCAATCATGAAACGATTCTCATAAAATTTTTTAGATAGATTTTGACTCGTATGAAACATAGTTATATCGAATTTCATCATGTGAAGGGGACCTTATATGGGGGGTAGGACCAATCCTCATAAAATTTTGCATAGTGATTAAAGCTGCTTTTCGGGGTGCCACTTGTATGGGGACTATCCGAAAACATGGTCCAATATTGCCCATTTTCAATACCAATCAAGCCTTGCCTATAAGAAATATGTGAAATTTAAACCCTCTAGCTCTTTACATTCGGACTTTATCGTTATTTATTGCTTCTTCCTTCGCGATGATTACTGGAATAAATTACTAACACATAAACAAGTTTTGACCAAATGTTGACGTGTGGCCATATGAATTCGTATAGCAAAATTCCTAAATATTGCGAAATTCGACCCTTGAAATCTACATTTTATGGGCTTAGAATGTCAGCTTTTAATAAAACTTTGGATATAAATATATTTTATATTATCTATACTATAATGCCTATGAAAATATTTTATTTTAAATGTACAACAGTAAAGAATTAATAAGTATTCTCTAAAGTATTACAAAAAATCGCTATTCTCGAAATCCGCCGTGTTCTAATCGCAGGTACAGCCAAACAGTGAGAAATATTGATCTAATTTTTTATCGTTTAATAGCCTTATCTATTGTCCATAAATCCTCATGGAATCTCCAAAAATATTTTAAAATTTGTTTAACAAAGTTTCAAAAAAGTTGAAATTGGAGATTTGAAATGACCGTTCAAAAATCTAAACAAAGACAAAAACTAAAATTTGAGATATTCTAAATATATTTTATGTGGCAAAATATTTGGGAATTTATACATTTTTCAAGCGATTTCGTGTTTTTTATCTTTCCGAAATGCTTTTTCTGGTTTATACAGTTGCATACAAAATAACAGAAGTCAAAATTTCAAAAATTTTAAATACAATTTATTTTTTAATTGAATATTTTTATAATTTATTTCTCAAATTAGTTCTCTAATTTTTATAATCGTTATTATAATGTTATACGCTAAATTGGGACGAATTTTCGTCGTCAGCTATAGAATACACTAAAATATATAAAAACAAGTAAGAGTTTTATCTTATATACCCTTCACCATGATGTGTAAAAAAACAGTCAGTACGAATTTTATTACAAAAAATCAAAAAATACCAATTGCAAAACGGTAAGGTGCCAAAAAGTTTTATGGGTTATCCAGACTACATCCTAATTTTCATGTTTCTAGGTTCAATAATATGGATATTTCAAATCTTACATTTTGTAGAACGAAAAATACCAAGTACTCTACAAACTCAATTTCATTTTTGACTTGGTTCACAATGTGAAAATTTAGTTGAGAAACTTTCATTTTGGAAATAGCAAAAGACGCACGAAACGTAATTTGAGGAGTTTTTTTTGTATCTCTTTTGTTAAGCGTTCGTATTTTTGGCAGTTGCTTTATTTTTATTCTGTACTCAAAGAGTGAATATCGTGTGCGATCGCTCGAATTTTATTTATATTACATTTATTCAAAATATAATAAATATTTTAAATATTTGCTATTTTTATAAAAAATATAAATAATCAAATAAATAATTTATTAATAATAATATTTTTCAGCTATTTTTCAGCTAAACTCATATATATCGAACAATCGACTTTTTGTCGAAAGTCGAAGTCGACTATTTTGTTCCAAAAAAGTCGTGTGTGAAAAAAGTCGACTTGGAAATAAAAGTCGCAGGAAGTCAAAAAGTCGGAAAGTTGAAAAAAATCGGAAAAAGTCGATAATAGTCGAAAGGTCGGAAAAAGACAGAATGAGTCGAAAAAAGTCGGAAAAAGTCAAAAATAGTCAAACAGTCAAAAATTGTTGAAAATCGAAAATAGTCGAAAAGTCTCAAAGAGTCGGAAAAAGTCGAAAAATCGACTATTTACAAAATACTTAAAGTCGAAAAATCTAAAAGTCGACTTTTAACTAAATGAAAAAAGTAGAAATATCGACTTTGCATAAAATGCAAAGTGCTCTTATTGATATGTGAGAAATTATCTAGAATATTGCAACATTTTTCGCAAGCTTAACATGGCTATTATTTATTACATATTTATTATATATTACAAATATATATTACCCTCCCCGCAAAAGTGGCTTATGATATAAATAGAAAGATTTTATTAAATTCTACGATCAAGGACCTATTTTAGAATTTTCGAAAGTCATTGGTTTATTGTCGGGAATGTATGAATGACTATTATTTTTCACCTGTTTTAATGCAAATTTCTGAAGCTCCTGCTTATGAGCTCAAAAGCCCAATTCATTGGGTACTGTTCTAGGCGAAATAAGTAATAATAGGGACGAACGGACATAATTAAATAGACTCAGAACGTGATTCTGAGACTATTGGTATAATTGCGGAACTAATATTTTTGAGTGTTACACACATCAGCACAAACGCATAATACCCTCATCACTATAGTGGTGGGGGGTATTTTTTTATACCCTTCACCTTCGTGAGAAGGGTATATATAAGTTTGTCATTCCGTTTGCAATTTCTATAATATAATTTTCCGACCCTATAAAGTATATATATTCTGGATCCTTATAGATAGCGGAGTCGATTAAGCCATGTCCGTCTGTCTGTCTGTTGAAATCAGTTTTTAGAGGACCCCAGATATCGGCGAGATCCGAATCTTCAATAGTTCTATTAGACATGCTTTCGAGAAGATCGCTATTTAAAATCAGCAAAATCGGTAGGTAAATAACGGAGATATGAGCAAAAATCCGAGACAACCTCTGAAAATTTCATAAAAAAATTGTTATAAAAGCAACAACAACACTGTATATAAAAAAAGATGTACACGTGTGTTTTATTTTTGTATGTTTGGAATCCAAACATACAAAAAAATACACAGCTAAAAAATATGATTTGCATTTTTTGATAAAATAAAATAATTTTCCCTTTTGTTTTGCAAATATATTTTTTAATGAATAGAAAAAAGTATTTAAAACGTTTTAAATTATATGAGAGTAGATTGTGAGTTTTTGTACAATAATTTTTATGCGAATAATGTAAGTTTGAAATTTAAAACTAACACAAAATTTTCCCAAGTGCTTTTTAAAACATTTTTTTTACGATAAACAAGAACAAAATCTACGTCTCGTCAATGTTTACCAGCAATGAATACGAAAGTGTTGTTGTTTTACTCTTGATTGTATACTGTTAAGAACAACAACAACGTATTGCTAGTGTTAAGCGCATATAAGTGTATAGAAAACACACTGTCTATAGCTAAGCACATTTACAAAAACAAAAGAGTACCAAGCGCATAGGGCTTGTGCACCCTTGGTTTGGATGCTGTTGGCGTCATTGCGTTGTTATTTTTGTTTTTGTTTTTCTGTGTTATTGGTTATGTATGTTTAGATGTCTGTTGGTTTAAATGCCTTGTGTATTTAGTGTTTTATTTCGTTTAGCGTTGTTGTTCTTTTTGTTTAGCTTTTGATGTAATAATTATGTAGTCAGGAAAAAATTTAAAATTTATAAAAGATGTTTAAAATACACTATGGTGAAGGGTATATAAGATTCGGCACAGCCGAATATAGCACTCTTACTTGTTTATTTTTTGAATTGTTGCCTGATGTAATAAGTTAGACCTGGTTCACACTGGGAAACTTTTTTGGGAAACTTTTGATTTTTGTGTGTGAGAGAAAGAGAAAGAAATATCAACCATCTTTTTCTCTCACATACAAAATCAAAAGTTTCTCATCAAAAGTTTCCCAGTTTGAACCAGGTCTTAAAGGGCATTCAGACGATCACACTTTACGTACGACAAGTTTAATGAAAAAGTAAAATGAAATTCCATCCGTATATCAAAAAAGAGAATAAAAGTCGTATGATTTATATATTTTGTGATTACACGATTGGTATAAAACAACTAAAAAGGCAGATGGAAACAGCTGTTTCACTTTTTTATACGTATTTACATAAAAATACATCCCTGATCTAATGAAACCAGCTTGTTTTTTGAACTGTCAAATTTTCCATTTGTATTCTCTCTCAATGTGTGATGGTTTCATTACATATTGCGTTTAGACGATCCCATCCGTGCTCTTCTACACAAAATTTTGACAGATCATATTACTTGTGTGATCGTGTAAAGCCGGCTTTAGTGAATCCTGAATTGTTGGGTGAGCTCATAAGCAAAATGCCAGGGTATCCCACTTTGTTTTAAAGAAAATCCTCCAAGTCGACCTATATCTTTATATAAGAAGCTGAAAACCTTTAAACCAGGGACGTAACGGTTATAAGAAATATTTTTTGGTTAAGAATAACCAAAATTTTTTGTTTATATATTTTTCAAACATATTTAGCAAAATAAATTAACGGCCAGTTTTGCAACAAATGTCTATTCTTTTTATAAATAAAATATAATTTTAATTATTTCTGTTCATATTTATATGGACAAAAAAAAAAATAAAATAAATACATTTTGGTTACCTACCACAAAAAATATATTGGTTGCTAAATAACAGTTATTTATAACCAAAAAAATTATTTCTCAAATTAATTGGTAACGTAGGTTGCCGTTACCAATTAATTAGAGAAATAAATATTAAAATAAAAATTTAATATAAATCTTATACTAATGGTTAAAAATCCATAAATATGTAAAATAATATGATTTTTTGTGCAACATTTTCTTTCGATAGAAAAAATAGCACTTTTTTCGGTCCCTGCTTTAAACACATAAGGAAAACATGAGTTCTAAATAGTACTCCACTAGTAAAGTTGGAGGGTTTTAATGGTCTCCACAAGGGTATACACAGTTAAGTGCCGGTCCACACTAGGAAACTTTTGTAGAGAAACTTCTTCTTAATTCTCTTTTGAAGTTTCCTAAATGTCCACATTTAGGAAACTTGTTAATTGCATTGATTTGCTGTTGTACGAATGAGAAGAATAACAAAACAAAACAAGTTTCCGAGTACGGGAAACTCCGTACCGCGAGAGAGATGAATGATATTCTTTCTCTTTCTATCTCACGCAAAATCAAAAGTTTCCAAAAAAAAGTTTCCTAGTGTGGACCGGCACTAAGGTTTAATGATCTGCACTAGGGTTTAAACGGTTGAGTTTTAATGGTCTCCACTAGGGTTCTATAAATCGACTTTCGAATAACGAACAATCGACTTTTTGTCGAAAAAAGTCGAAAAGTCGATGTCGACTATTTTGTTCCAAAAAAGGCGATAATTCGACTATCGTCTGTGAAAAAAGTCGAAAAGTCGACTTTGTGAATAAAAGTCGAAAAGTCGAATTAGAAGTTTGGGAAAGTAAGCGCTTGGATTCGAAAGTTTCACGTCCCAAAAATGAAAAGAAAGAAATTAGATCAAAAGGCAAATATTTTTGTTGGTTACTCTGATGAGTCAAAAGGCTTGAGTTTTTTAGATAAAAAATACAAATAAAGTCGCGATTAGAAAATTCTATCAGAAAAAGTTCAAAATAATGATTCTACATTACTTAAAAATAATATACATATTGATTTTTTTCGTTTGAGGATAAACAAAATTCTAATAATGAAATACAATTCAAAGATGAAATACACAATGAATCTGGTGTACAGGAAATTAATGAAAATAATGGCGGTACAAATGATGAAGATGATTTTTTTGATACTGAAACAAGCTTGATTTCAAATTCTTCTAAAGTAGGCGTGATATCAGATGTTATAACTGTAGAACCGGAAACAATAAACGGAAACTTTGAGGAGGTCAACAAAGATTTCAAGTTATTGTTACCAAAGATCTAAGTGAACCTTAATCATTTGAAGAAGTTCTTAAAAGAAAGGATAAAGATCTATGTATGGATGGATGCTATGCGAGATGAATTAGATTCATTAGAACAAAATGGTACATGGGTATTGACAAATATGTCTGGCCAATAGGATATAAATGTTGGAACGCAAAACTTGTAAATATATTCCTAAGTATTGGCTTTTAAAGAGAACTAGCCGATTCCTTTGTTCTTAAATGTCTCAAGGATGGTGAGAGGTTGTTCATTTTAATTTATGTCGATGATATACTTGTGGCAACTAAATCTGAGGAACATCAAGAATTTGAAAAAAAAACAATTTTGAAATATCCGATTTGGGTTATATCAATTTTTATTTGGATATCAAATTTGCGTCTAAACGCAAGTAATGGAATAAACACACATTAAGAGAGAATACGAATGGAAAATTGGACAGTCTTATGGCTCTCTTAATTTTTTTAAATAATTTAAAAAACAAGCAGGTCGCATTAGATCAGGGTTGTATTTTGATGTAAACACGTTCAAAAAAGTGAAGTAGCTGATGCTATCTTACTTAGTTATTGTTTTATACCAATTGTGTAAATGCAAAAAAATGATCGTGTGAAGAGTCCCTAAACTTTAATTTTAATCGATTCTGTCATGGAATACTTACCATAAGGTGTTCTTTAAACGATAAATATGGATTGGTCTCTTGAATCGATCATTTTAAAATAGTAAAATATGTATCGTAAAATGGACTTTTTGTTAATTAATTGTCGAAATGTCGACTTTGTTACAATATATAAAACCCTAGCTAGTGATAGTTTAGCTATTATCTATATAAGACAAATATTTATCATCAGCAGCAAAATAGTCAGTTTTGTGTTTATATTAATGAATAGGGGTACTAAAATGCTGATTTTATTACGACAACTCACAAATAATTTTACTGAAATAATGCTAAATTGTATAAAAGCAATTCAAATATATTGCAAAGTTTGTAAGTAAACACATAATTTCACTGAAATTTATCATAAAAAATAATTTGAATTGCACAAAAACAAGAGTCTATTAAAATTTTACAATAGAATGACGTGTGTTATCAAGACAACGTTGTACCTCCTAATTTTTTATCATGATATTGACGTTTACACAATAGAAAATTGTCTGAAATAGATAGACATGAGTAACTAATCAAGCTATGTGACTAGATTCATGGTAAATTCTCAAATACAACTCGACATTTTAAATTTACCATATCGATATTTTTAGTACACATATGTGGTAACACTTGGCTACCTATTCAATTCATACTCACTGAATACATTTTAATAAATATTTTTACGCAAACATTTTAAGTGAAATAAAAAATCGAATGTACTCTTGCTGAAATTGAAAATATACATAGAGAAAATAACAGGAAAAGGATTTTCACCACATAGTTTCCTATATATTTTATTTAGTTGACAACGAAACTGGTAGAAAAAATCACCAACCTTGTTAAAAAAGGCAACCATTTTGTGTGGTAAGGCATTTTGTGAAAATATTTTTTGTGTATATACATACCTTTGTTGTGCATGGTTTTAGTTCTTAGAAAGTTAATTTATTTTTTTACTTCCGATTAAACGCATTTGGCAAATTAGGTAAGGTTTATTAAATGTGAAATTGTTTATTGAATAACTAATATTTTAAAATTTGAAAAATAAAAAATCGATGAAATATTTTAAAAACATATATGTATGTATGTACGTCCATATGTAAATGCATATGTGTGTACATACACATATGAAACATGTATTATCTACATCTGAGAAATATGTAATATATTAACAATTTGTATACTGAAATATTAGGCGAATGCAGTAAAATATAATTTAATTAAATAATCATAATATTTACTGTTCTACATAATAGATAAAATCCTATTGAACATATAATTACCTATAACCATCAAAATCTACATTTCAAGTTAATGCATATGTATAACTCATCTATTAATGTAGTATTGAATACCACATTTTTAATGGTAAATTTGAAAAAAATATGCGTCTGCATGCATATTATTCATAATTGTCAGCTGTTAAATATACCCAGCAGTTCAGGAGGACTTAACCTATGTGCATATATAATTATCGCAATAGGGTTACCAATAGCAATCTAATTTCGTGGTGTTTCTCTTTTCCGAACTGCTGGGTATAGAGCAAACGTACATGCATACACGTATACAACAACTTCACAATTTTAATTTTAAAATATATATACAGTGTCTCTCATAAGTATTCGAATTTAGGTATAATATGAAAAGAAACCAAATTTAATAACATATTTTGTATGCAAAATTAATAAATTAATTTGTTAAATTCACTAGACAGTCCTTAGCTTTGGTATCACGCTTTTTAAAACTTTAAAAATTCACATTTACTTAATTTAGCTTTATTTAAAAAAAGTCCATAAAATTACCTCACAAAAGTATACGAATTTTTTCTGTATTTCATATTTGACTATAGGTATTATACGAAACACAAAACATAGAATGGAATGGTTTTTTTGATAAAAATTGTTTTAAGGGGTTACTTTCAACCGAAATGATATATTTTTGACCATTTGGTCCACAATTTTGGGGTATTTGTACCATCTTTTTATATAATATCATAAATATGGAGGTTTTTGGCAATATTTGTATTTTTTTCTCAGAGATAAAACCAAAATTCGTTATTGTGATTTAATATACCTATTGGGGTATCTAAAAATAATATTTTTTATTACAATAATCTGTATTTAAACGTTCTAAGATATATTATTAGAATCATTCTTCTATCGTTCATAAAATTTATTGGAACTTGTCTTCTATATATTGTTTTAGATATCAGCTGTTATACATTTTAAGTTTTCAATATATTGTGGAAGTTTATAACTCCAAAGCATTCCTCGAAGAAACGCCATTCAATATAGTAGAATCATTCTTTTTATAACCAATGGCCTCTAGGCTGAATGTCACCATATCATTATGGTCTAACTCAAAAATATTGATATCTGTTTAAATATTATCTACTATGATCATAAGCCCAAAATTTTTTACATACAGTTTTGTTGTAATGGGCAACATAATCGGGAATGCTATGATTAGTAAAAACTAAAATATACTGTATATAATGACGTTTTGTTAAGGCATATTTTGGAGTTGTACACCGCTACGATGTCTTGAAAATTTAAAATATATTAAAGCTAATATCTACAATTATATATACTAGCCAACTTTGTCGGAAAATAACGATCCTAGTGGTACGAAAAGGGAGTTAAGATCCAGATAATTCAATTAGAAACAGAGGATCGATACCAAAAATATATCATGGAATGTTTAAAAACAAATCCTTATAACAAAGATTATTATTTTTAGATACCTGAAGGAATCTATTAAATCCCAATATTAAATATTGGTTTTATCTCTGGAAAAAGAGAAAAAATGGCAAATATGGTCAAAAATCGTAATTTTAATGATATATGAAAAGATGGTACAAATGCCCCAAAATTGTGGGCCAAATGGGCCAAAAATATATCTCTTCGGTTGATAGTAACCTCTTAAAACAATTTTAAGCAAAAGACCATTCCATTCTAATTTTTATGTTTCGTATAATATAGTCAAATATGAAATACAGAAAAAATTCGTATACTTTTGTGAGGTAATTTTATGGACTTCTTTTTAAATAAAGCTAAATTAATTTAAGTAAATGTGAATTTTTAAAGTTTAAAAAAGTGTGATATCAAAGCTAAGGACTGTCTAGAGAATTTAACAAATTAATTTATTAATTTTGCATACAAAATATGTTATAAAATTTAGTTTCTTTTATTGGCGAACTATCCATGAGGGGAGCGTCACCTCTCAAATACATAAAATACAAAAATACTTTTATCTTGGAAGCTTAGAATCTTAAATTTTTGCTCGAATAACTTCACCATCCATGTTAACATTTTGGGTAATAAATTGGCGAACTACCCATGAGGGGAGCGGCACCTCCCATTTTAATTTAATACAAAAAATTCGTTTTTTTTAGATAATATAATTGATACAGAGTCCTTAAATTTTTTCGGATCCACTTTAGTGTCAATATGATTATTTAGGATAAGATGTGGAAGGACTAGCGTTAGGGGGCGTGCCTCCTTCCATACCAATTAAATGCAAAAATTCGTTTATATTGGAAACTATTACAGTAAGAATCTTATATACATATACAACTTAGTTCTTAAAATTTTGCACGAAGAACTTTAATATTTATCTAAACATTTTTAAGAAAAAAGATCAAACATCTTCATCTGAGGGCTCTTGGAGCGCCAATATGAATAAAAAAAGGAAAAATTCATATCCATACATATCCGAGAAACAGTTAGAGATAGAATCATTAAATTTCACTTGATGAATTTTGACATTCATCTGAACATTTAGAGTATAACGAGCGAACTTTTAATGGGGACTATGAATAAAATACAAAATATTGTTTATCTAGGAAAATATGGAACTAGATTCATCAAATTTTGCTTATATTATTTTAATATTCATCTGAACATTTTGAGGATAAAGGGCGGAATTTAATCTGGGGAGCTTGAAGCCGCAAGATGAATTAAATTGAAAAAAATAGTTATCTAAGAAACAATAACGGGCGGGATTTCAGTAGGGGCTTGGCAAAATTTCGTATATCTTGAAAACTGTTAGATAATTAAAATTTTTCATAGATAGATAGAAATTGGCGAACTTGCAATAGTTTGCTTGGCAACTCTCATATGTAATATATTGTTAATCTGGAAAACTATCGTTGTTGTAATTTTCAAAATCGTTAAGTGGGTTTTTTATTTATACTAGAGGGTAAAACAAATATTGTATATCCCAAGGCATTAGAATAAGAATTATTCTTTAAGACTACAGGTATATATTAAATATTAACAAGTAAGAAGTAAATATATCATTAATGTATTATTTTAGAATTTAAATGAAATATATTGTCATCAAGAGAAATTATAATAAACCTTTAAGAAAAATTTTATAATTTAGTAACTAATTAAATATTTTTTTGATTATTATGTGTTTAATTTCGATAGGGGTAGCGAAGCACAATATAACTTCATAATATAATATATCTCATATATTAGGAAGTTATTGCGAAAAGTAAATATAAAAAAGAAACGTTATTCCATTACAATATTATTTGAATATTTTATAAATTATTTTTTTTTAATTTTTCATTAGAACTAAACATTTTATAAAAAAGTTATAAACGCTTAATGCAATGTTTCAAAATGATACCCATTAGGGCGTCTCAAAAAAGTTTCACTTTTCCCGGATTGTAGTTATAAAACATCGTGATCAATATTCAATTAGCTCAGATTGATTGATTGGGAAAATTAAATTTTAGACCATAAAGTATACATATATTCAAACCCCTAAAGTTTACCAAGTAACACATTTATGGGTGGTTTTAAACATGAATACATTTTTAATGCAAGAATACAAAAACAAACTATGTTTTTTGATCTAAATGAAAAACATTTTGGAAGTCCAATAATCGAAAAATATAAAGCTTTAAGTAATTTTCAAAGAAGTGGTATTATTCATAATAGATCTTGGCAAAAAGGGTGAAGCCTAATAAATTGTAGAATGGAATCGTTGTCCAAAGGTTGTAGGTAAACATATTACCCCAAGATATGTTCTCATATTCCCAACAAACAAATATGATACAATGGCGGTGTAGCCATATGAAAACATTATTGACTTTAAAATGATGGAAGCTCGTTCCATAGGAAGTGGGCAATCACTAAACTGATTGCTAAACACATCATGAATAGAAGTTGTGTTGCATCTTTTAAGGGTTTCTGAATAATATTAAATTAAAATTTTAAATAAAATCTTGACAGAAATAACTGATGTTGTATTGCTACATATTAATTAATAATATTTTCTGTGGAGGACCTTTCTTTTTTGTTTTTATTTTTAAAATATTTGAACGCAACTGTGTATATGTATATTTACATATTTATATCCTCATATATGTATATATGTATGTGCACATTTTGATGGCTGTAAATAGTCATAAATAAACTCTCTAAATCAGCACTTCTTCAATCATTTTTATAAAAAATAAAACATTCCATTATATAAAAAATAATAAATTTTATCATGATACAACCATAAGATGGGGGTATATTGGTTTTGTCATTCCCTTTGTAACACATCGAAATATTAACCAAAGACCCACAAAAGAATATATATATATTCTGGGTCCTTATTGAATTCTAAGACAATATAGCAATGTCTGTCTGATAGGTTTTACTATTAAACAATGTGTTTATTTAATAAAAAATAAATCGCGCTGATATAAACATATTTTTCAATTTAAATTAGTTTTTGCTTCTATTAAATTTATAAAATTCAGATCAGATAGGGACGTTAACGTTTTAGGTGATTATATTTTTGCTGAATCTTAAATCTTGAGCTAGACAATACCAGAGATGGACAACTCTTAAAAACGAAACTCACTATCATATTGAATATACATATTTTATGTCCCTATTATGATTTACAAATCAACTCAGTTGAGTTGAAATTAACACAACTCATTTTTTGTATTATCCCAATAAACATCGATTCAAACCTGTGAATATTTTTGAAAATTTTCTACTAAATAATGTATTTTCCAAATTGTTTTCAAATTTTAAAGTTTAGCCCAAAGAATAAATAAGAAGTGAAACGCTGTCAAAAAGTACCTAAGTCTACTGTCAGTCGGTACCTAACTCTAAGAATGAATTAGTTGAATTCTCAAGCCAACATAGTTGCAAAAAATCGGATTTAAAAATTTAAAAAAAAAAATTATTTCATTTGAATTTATATTTTAGAAGATTTCTTTAAATATTTTGCAACATAATTTATCTATAAACAATTTATATGAACGTATCTTTGCTTTTTAATCTGCAATATTGAAATAATAATTAAGTTAGTTGAAATATTTTTTTCTTGTACCATACGAAAAATTACAACATTGTTCTTTTTTCGTTTTAATTTCAACAACAAAAATTAAATGTCAAAAAAATAAAAAATATTTTTTTTCGTTTGTAAAAAATTAAATCTTTTCGGGCTATTAAATATATTTAAAGTGTACAAAAAAATAATAAAATATAACGTTAAGTGATAAAAAATATTTTCAAGTTCTATAAGCCACGAATTTTCGCGACAAAGTTTTGAAGTTTGGAGAGAGAGTAAGTTTCTTACATATGTGTTGGAGTTACACAGAACTCGTCTGTGAGAAGAGCGTAACGTTGTTGTTGTAAAAAAATGACAGCGTTTCACTTCTTAGTGTTCAGTGGATTAGCCTTTGAAATAAACATGATAATTTCCAAAAACGTTTAAAAAAATATAATGTGTGATATTTATAAAATTTTCAAAGTTTTGTTTGAATTGAACTTAGAAAAGTTTCTTTCAAAAAATAAATTATTTTAGAAAAATAAAAAAAGAACATTTTTTCTACAGCAAGGGAGCGAAAAAACGTTAAATATAGGAGAAATAATCGGAGATATAAAAGAAAAATATGCTAAAATAAATGTATGAATGTTTTATTTTCAGGTGATGTAAAAAAATATATGAATTTTGCAATAGTTAGCATTATAATTAGGGTTTGAAATATGTATGAAAATAATAATAAAGAATACTTGAAATACGTTTGAAAATTTTTTTAGTTTCAAGCTTACCTCTAGCCTTTTTTTAAATTTTAAATACATTTGAAAAATACGTTTGATTTCTAACTGCCTTTTTGTTTGAGAAGGCCATAATTTTCCATTTGAAAACAAAATTTTTCAAATTTGTTCTCAAAGGCTATGTATGAAATTTGAATTGGGTTTCAAATACATATTTACATCATTTCAAAGGTTTTTGCTTATTGGGATGTATCAACTAATTTTAGTTGTAATTGTGTTAATGTTGCCAATCTTAAATAGTTATTTTGTCACAATCTTAAGTGAAAAATTTATTAAATTGTATTTTTCGTAAATGACAAAGGTATTGAACAACTTTCTATTGTAAATTCGTCTGAAATCAATGATTTATAAAATTTTGTTATCGATAATACCAAATAGCAAAATATCAACTAAGGAAGAGTTGAGTAAATAATAAAAGGGACATGATGAAATTAAAATTATCAGCTTATGTGACACATGTAACGTTGTTGAGTGTGTTAGTCATTTCATTTTCCCTTGTGCGAAAATTTTATGACATTCGTTGGAAACACAAAGTTTTTGAAAATTATACAAGTCTTTTTGACTTGCTCAGACACTATGAAAGGAAAGATTTTCAAGAATTTATTAAATTTATTAAAGAGTGTAACAATAATACGCTATTTTAATCTAAATTGTTATTTTGTTTTTAATTTCATAATTTTGTTTTGTTTATAATTTTATTTTTAATTGTAATTTTTGTTTTAAATGTTTATTTTATAATTGTTTTTGATTTTTTATTTTGATTGATTTCAATTTTGATTTAAAATTTTATTTTAGTTTTTTTTAATTATTTTTAGTTAAAATTAAGTATGCTTAAGCTAAATTATATGAGAGTAATTACCATATTTTTTCCAAATTATTTAGAACACAACTTTTGCAGAAGTAATCTGTGGAAGTAGGTATTTTAGTAGGATTCTATAACATCCCATTGACATCTGGGACTTTTAACTTCGTGTACATTAATTACACTAGTGGGACAACCTGGCAAATTGTGTTTGAGAGCGTCGAGAAAAAAAGAATAAAGAAAAAGCAAATACACAAATATAACAAATATACATACATAAAATAATGATCCGAAAAATAGAACAACCTCTTCTTTCAAAGATTCCTTTAACTTAAAATCTCTTCAAATAAGAAGTTTAAAGTATGGGCTATAGGCAAATTGTTGTAATAGTTCTTTGCTTCAAGAAAATAGTATAAAATTTAGAAATACATAATTATCAAGGACCTAAAATATTTGTTATCAAAATTTTAGAAATCAAAAAATACCCTCTTTTAAGAAATATAATTAAAAGTTACACAATAACTGTTTAAGGCAACATAAAAAATAAATGATGTTCATAACTGTTATTTAATTTATATTTTATATTTTATTGTTTTGAAATATATTTTTTTTCCTTAAAAAAAACATACAAGTACTGACTTATTTATTTTATATCAATAAGTAATATAAAAAGACAAAGTATTTATTGAAATATATTAATTATGTACATGGTATAAAGAAAACAAGGTAACTCCGTTTTCTCTCAATGAAAAGTTTTTTGACGTAAATAAGAATTATTGTAATGTATTTTTTGTAAACAATTAAAGAAAGACAGCGCAAGATATGTGCATTATGACATTCGTAGAAAGCATAAGGTTTTTGACAAGTATATATGTCTTTCTGATTTGCTCAAAAATTATCAAAAGGAGGATTTTCATGATTTAATTAATTTTATTAAAGAGTGTAACATTGATAAACTACTTTAATTTAGATTGTAGTTTTGTGTTTGAATTAAATTGAATTTGATCTTAATTTTGTTTCTACTTTTGTTTTTTTTTATTTTTATTACTTTATTTTGATATTAATTTTTGATTTAAATTTTTGATTTTAATTTTGATTTTAATTTTGATTTTGATTTTAATTTTGACTTTAATTTTGATTCTTATTTTGAACTTTGAATTTTTATTTTAAATAAAAGAAAAAATCTTTCTTTTTTTTTGTTTATGTTTTCAATTTTGATTTTAAATTAGATTACATTCTTGTTTTTTACATTTTTATAGTCGTAAACCTCATAGTTTTTTAACTTTAAGTTAGATTTAAGTACGCTTAAGTTTAATCATATAATGAAATTATCATAAATTCTTTCCAAATTATTTAGAACACAACCCCTCACTTTTGCAGAAGTACTCTGTGGAAGTAGGTGTTTATTAACACCCAACGGTTTCTACAAAATCTCATAAATTTCTGAGATTGTTAATTTCGCGTTTTTGAACTACGCTAGTGGGATAACCTGGCAAATTGTGTGTTGTGTACACCGCCATATAATCTTCAAGTCAAAAAAAAAAAAAAAAAAAAGATATGTGCATCCGAGATGAAGTAATAAAATTATGTTTTTAGGGAGAATGGCCCGCACTACTTACAAGCAAATTTGAAACCAGCGAGATCCTACCACAAGGACCTTTTAACTTTTTTATTACTTTCTTTGCTATTAGAATTTTATGTTGATTAATATTTTAATTTAGTTTGAAAAATAGTTTCCATTTTATATATTTAAATTGAAAAAAATAAAAAGTAAACAAAAAACTCGGATTTATAAAGAAAATATGGTAGCATATAAAATAATAAATCGCTTAAACGTCAAAAGTTTAATATGGCTACGGAAAGAGAGAACGGTTATACCTTTATTTTTTCTACTATGGTTATGAGATATATTTTTCTTTGTCTTATAAAATATAAATGAAAAAAAAAAAATAAAAATTGAAATGAAATAGTTATGGATAAGAAAAAAATAAAACTTCTACTGTAATAAATACTATTTAAGAAATATATCATAAAACTTGGAAAATATAAAAAAAATATCACATCTTTTTGAGGGCACGATAGTAGAAATCTTGTTAAGAAGTTGTATTTCTCATATTCTTAACAAGAAAAATACCATTACAATATATTTTTAAAATATTATAAATATATTTTTTACATCTGACCACTGCATACTTCGATTTCTGCTCGATGGGAAATTTTAAATGTTTTTGAGAAATTTTATTTTTTCCTTCGGGATCTTAAAGTACAATAAAAAACGTTTCTATTAATTTTGTCCTTTAAATTATTTAAAAAAATCTTAATCTTGAGTTAAAAATGTATTTTTGATAAATATCCCACTCGCATCCCAATATGGGACTATAAAGCCCTTAAAAGCCGTATAAGCATTCATCTGAGCAAAAAGTATATTTTTTAAAGTTAAAAAATAAAAAATTAAATGAAAAAATTAAAACAGTGACGAAATAGCTATCTGGTAGGTGAAAAGTTACACTCATTTGAATAAAACCATGTATGACCGAAATGTCCAATTTTGACATCCTCTAAGTCCGACTGTTCTTGACCGAAAAGCTGAATTTGTTTTTAGTCTACTTGGGTCACCTGACATGAAAATGCCCATACATGAATTTAGTACTTTTTTAAATTCGAGGACTTTATGGAATTTTCGCGCTCTTCAAAATCTACTTTTTGAACTTTATATAATATTGAACCTAGAAACACCAAATGAGAATTTATAAATAGGAACTTTTCTGTACTTTTGCATTCTTCAAAATGTACTTTTAATAATATTGAATCTTGAAACACATCTCGATCGCAATGGTTTCAACTCCGTATTATTATTTCGATCGATTTTGTAGCTTCTCCAAATTTCGAATTATGTAGTTAGTTTAAAAAAAAATTAAATTTGACAAAAATATAATGTGATTTAGTTTCCATAATAAAGCATTTAAGTTGATTTGTACCTTGCCTCAGATATACTTAAGCTATTTATTTTTGAAAAAAGTTTTAAAGGGGCTAGGGTCAATGAGGCCCTTTAATTATGAAGTTCATGAGGGTCATCCAGGCTAGGATGGAACTTGGTTTCGCAGCTTTTTGTTGAAATACGAGTATATTAAACATAATTATGAACTACCAGACGAGATCAATAAATATAGTTTGATTACAAAGTTTACAAGTCCTATTCGGGGATTCAGTTGTGAGGGCTAAGTGAAATAATAGACCGATCTTAACCATTTTCAATACATGTAGTTTGATTACAAAGTTTACAAGACCAATTCGGGGGTTCAGTTGTATGGGGGCTACCGATCTTCAAAATTGCAAATTGTAGTTTGATTACAAGATTTAGATGGACGGACCGACAGATATAGCTAAATCGACTCAGAAAATGATTCTGATTCCGATTGGTATACTTTAAGGTGACTATAAGACCATTATTATTGTGCGTTACAAACATCATCAATTCTATTTTAAAAACTAAAAGTGGTTTCATTCCAAAAGAATTTTCGTTTTCTTTTTCTGAAGAAGGAAAAATACAAAAATAATTCCACTTGTTGTCGGAATGGAATTCTATGTTACTTTTTCGTTTTCAAAGTGGTATTTTTTTATTTTTATAACGTACACCACTTTAAACGAATTAATTCATTCAACTCACCAAAAACATTCACTGTTGTCCGAAACAGTTTATTATGTGTAGAAATTTCAGGCTAACTAAAAAAACAAAGTTTTCTCTCACAGGAATCAAGTAGGTTAAAAATCATTACAATCGATCCAAAATGTGTCAATGCTATATATTTTCGGAAATAATTTTATCGATAATAAATTGAAGTATCCAACGTAGATTTTTTTCAGTTCATAATTGGGTATATCATCAATATAAGCTGTATAACCAAAAATTACTTTAATGTGCATAACTAATTAACAATTTTTTATCACTCCACAAAACATTTTTTTGCTCAGATCATATTTAAGATAATTACGTAAAAGCACACATTTTATTACTAAATAAACATAAAATGCCCTTATGAGACTGTCATTAGATTGTGTTGGGTACCAGGGCACTGTAATGTGCATGGTAATGAGTTTGCGACGAACTAGCTAGATTAGGTTCGAACCATTTGTCACTATAATAGGTTGATATTTGAAAGAATACGAGATATCATTAACCAGTCCTGGAATAGTAGATTGGATTGCAAAATATCAAAGGCCATGTGGTCAAAACATGATATGTATGCTACCAAAATACTTATATAATTCTGTTAGTTAGAATCCCTAAACTTGACACTGCTCTGTTAGAACCTTTTTCAGTAAGTGGGACAGTAGTGTACCGGACTATTGCAGGTTATGCGAAGATGAGGAGGAAGTAGAGACGATCGAGTATATTATTTGCAAATGTCCTAGAATACAGAACCTCAGGCAGAAATGGCTAGGGAATAGGTTCCATGGCTAACTGGGGGAAATTGCGGGACTTAACCCTCGCAGTCTACTAAGTTTTGTCAAGGGAATTAGTAACTTCTTTAACTGGGCTCTGGGTTTTCTTTATTATATATAATTAAAAATTAATTTATCTGTATTTTCATTATTGTGTTGTGGTAGTGTTTTGGCTTCTCTATTTTTGAATCCTCACTTCTTGAAGGGAATCACAATGGACCTTATGGTCTCCGAGTGGACATACACCGTTTCTACGGTGTATAACCGTAGAAAATTTATTTTCTTTAAAAAGCACCAATTTTGGACACCATTCCTAAAAGCCATTGAATGAATAAAATATGCTAAAAAATATTCTATGGGGGGACTGTTTTTACCCTTACAGCTTTATAAAGTCCCTATTAATTATTTTTGTGTATAATTAGATTAATAGATTTTTATTGGAAGGATTTTTATTTATCTTTTAGAAGATTAACAGTTTTATAACTCTTTCACCTCCTTAACGTTCGAGTTTCCAAAAATCCTTTCTTAGAGAATCTATACAATGCCAATGTAACTAAAATTTCAAGATTATAGAATTAACAGTTAGCGCAGGGCGATGTTGAATCAGTCTGTCAATCAGTCACACAAGGCTTTTATATATATACATATACGTATATAGTTTATTTATAAGTATGTATATAAGTATAAATATAAGTCCATATTATTTTTCAAAATACTTTTTGTGAAATTGTAATTTATTTTTATTCTTCCTTTTAGTTTTTATTATATAAATAAATTGGTGGATACTCCAATATGGATAAATTTAATCCGATGAAGATTCGGTCTGATGCCACTGTGGGCGGAAAGTACAGATTAAGTCGAAAAATAGGTAATTACAAATGAAAAAATTGTTAATAAACTAAGCACTTATCACCTTTTAACTTTAGGAAGTGGCTCCTTCGGAGATATTTATCTCGGTATAAGTATTCAGAGTGGAGAAGAAGTTGCTATTAAAATGGAAAGTACTTCAGCTCGCCACCCACAGCTGCAGTACGAAGCAAAATTGTATCGTATTCTTAATGGTGGTGTAGGAATACCTAGAATTCGTCATCATGGCAAGGAAAAAAATTTTAATATTCTTGTTATGGATCTTCTTGGGCCATCATTGGAAGACTTGTTCAATTTCTGCACTCGCCACTTTACTATTAAAACTGTATTAATGTTGGTTGATCAGATGATTGGACGTTTAGAATATATTCATATGAAATGTTTTATACATCGGGATATTAAGCCGGATAATTTTCTAATGGGTATTGGTCGTCATTGTAACAAGTTGTTTTTAATTGATTTTGGTTTGGCTAAAAAGTACCGAGATCCTACAACCCGACTTCACATTCAATACCGCGAGGATAAAAATTTGACTGGAACAGCTCGTTATGCATCTATCAATGCGCATTTAGGCATTGAACAGTCTAGAAGAGATGATATGGAATCATTGGGATATGTTATGATGTATTTCAATCGCGGTGTTTTGCCGTGGCAAGGAATGAAAGCCAACAACAAGACCCAAAAATATGAAAAAATTTCTGAAAAAAAGATGTCAACTCCCATAGAAGTTTTATGCAAAGGATTTCCAGCAGAATTTTCCATGTATTTGAATTATTGTCGCAGTTTAAGATTCGATGAGCAGCCAGATTATATGTATCTGAGACAACTTTTCAGGTGAGTTAAAATAAATTTTCTTATTATGACACTAAAGGCGGGTTTCTTACTCATCAGTTAAACTAGGCTTAACTTGCTGTTAGATTAAACTCGGAACAAATTTAGACGGACTTTAACCGATGATTGTGTTTTTCAGTTTTAAATTTAAGCTCAGTTAACTTTGTTAGTAATGCCAAGTTTTCACTCAAAAACATGAACAATGAACAGCTGTTTTTTGAAACAACACTTTTGTAAAATGGAAAATTTTGGAAAAATGTTAAACATTTTAAACAATAATTAATAAAACGAAACAAATCAGAAAATTGCAATTTACTTAAAATATTATGTTTATGTTCTTCCGAAATCATTGTTTTATTGTTTTTGTTAATTGTGATTTCTCACTTATAACTTTAGTTTTATTGGCCAATTACACTCAGTTAAACTAAGATAATAAGTAACTTTACTGATAACTGAAAAACACTAAACATATATTAAACCTGGTGTAACCAAAGAATGAAGATTATCTTTATCAGAAAAACTCGCCCTAAGTCTATGTCGATCCCAACACATACATAATTGTATTCAATTAACGACGAGTTTTTGTCTACAGAAAAATTTAAAACTACTTTATTTTTAATTTTTATTTATATGTATATTTCTTTATATATTATCTATTGATTAAATAGCTCAGCAATATACATATATTCCATATATACTTAAACATTTTGTTAAGTAAATTAAAAGTACTTACATAGATAGTATTGTTTTGGAGGAAAAAAACTTTTTTAACAACTTCTATAAAAATTTACTTATAAGTGACAACTAAGTGGATTTTAGGGGTATATTATTTTAATTCAGATTAGTTTAACGTTGAAGCCAATGATTTTTGTGTGAAATTATCACCCTTGGAACTGTGAAGTCGACACTCATTCTATAGGACAGTTCTAAAACTAGTTATTTAATTAATGATTTTAGTTCGAATATGCGACCATAAGAACTAGCTTTAGAGAACATATACTAGGTTTATATCAAAAATTAGGGCCTAGTATTAGGCCCTTCTAATAATGAAATCTTTCTCTCGGGTCATTTTGGTGCAAAATATTCCGCGGGAATTCGAAAACTCACACGCACTGGTTGGATGAAAATTAAAACACTTGATTTTCAGCATTTTTATTTAGTTTTTGAATTCTTCCACATATTTGGAAAACTTTTAACCATATAAAAGGGCTCGGTTAAATAAATAAAAAATAAAAGCAAAGTAACAAATTGTATATAAAAATACATAGAAAAATACCCATACCAAATGAAACAATTTTTCATTAATGAAAAATAATTTCCAAAAATAAATAATTATTTTTAACAACAAAAATTACTAGTAAAAATTTTGTGTGTAGCAGTGCTGACACATAACGCATAAAATTTTTTTCATGTACTTTTTATAAGCATGCGGTAACAAAATTATGTTGCCGTCGCAAAATCTAAATAAAAATGAAATTTGTGCTTCTTCTTTTTCAATGATTGCTGGTATAAATTACCAGCACATAAAAAATTTTTGATCAAAATTGTATGTGGCTATTAAGAAACTATTTCTTTCACCCGCAGTATTTCTAAATGTTGTTAGTTGTTTTTTTTTATCTACAATAAACATGCTTATAACATTAATGTCTTTTGCAACAATATTATACCCCCTGAAAGATTTAATATTATTTTCGCTAAAAGTTTTTTTGTTTTGAATAGTTTGTGGTATTAATTAAATACATAATTTGTACAATTTCAGAATTCTCTTCCGTACTCTTAATCATCAGTACGATTATATATATGATTGGACAATGTTGAAGCAGAAAACCCATCAAAGTCAACCAAATCCGGCACTTTTATTGGGACAAGCTGAAACTCGTAACGACAGAGAACGTGAAAGAGAGAAGGAAAAGGAGAAAGCGAGTGGAAAAACTATGCTCTCTGAATAAATGTGAAATAATTAAATATTTTGGTTAACGCTAAATATAGTTGAAATGTATGAACTCATGTAAAATTCAACATTAAAAACAAATTTTACTTTACTTTTAAAAAATGTGCTGCAAAAAAATTTTGCATCATTTACTAAAAATATAATATTACGATAATTATTAATATTAATAATTTTGAATTATGTCAATAAATGCTAACTGTGTTGGAGTTAAATAACAAATATAAAACACACATTAGTTTATATTTTAAACAACTACAGAATGTATCAACAATTACTAACAAATATATACATATATAGTACAGTAAAGGTTTAATTTTTGCACGAAATAATCAGCATCTAATAAAAACGCTAGAACTCTAATTTCGTTTTTTTGTTTTGTTTGTGTTTGTAATCCTACTTATTTATACAAAATTTAAAGTTTATTTTACACAAATAATAGTTATTGGTAATATTTAATTTATTTTATATTATATGTACATATGTATATCACCACCTAAAATGCAAAATATCCTAACAGCAAAAAATTAAATTGATTTTTTATTGAGTACACTACAATTTACAGACTCATATCTAAAACAATCACACATGTAAGGAATAACGGGTGAAATTTTTGTTTTTGCTCTATTATAAAAAGAATAATATTTTTAACTTTATCAATTTTTTTCCGTGGGAAAACCCGACAAGTGTTCTGTTATAACAAATGATCGAACTAGATCTATTTTTCTCAAATAAAATGGAGAAGTAATGTAGACTTGAACAGTTAAAATCTAAAAGAAAATACTCCTAAAAACATTCAAGGAAGAATTGAGAAGTTTGCAGCAAACTTATGTAATAAATCATTTATTCACCCCTATTTATTTCGATTACATTTCCGCGTTTACGCAACGATCGTAAATTTGTATTCCAAAAAACGGAACCGTTAGAAAAAGAGGAAGCAATTCCATTTTATTTCAATGCGTTAGTATTGTGTGTATTCTGCATTACGAACGTAACTACGTTTTTGTAAGTTGTTATTTTAGTGTTTTACCATTTTTCAAAATATATGAAAGGTTTTATGGACAGATCAATAAACTGATCCTGCTTTTGTTTGCAAATCCTTAAACTAACCCTTGCGGACGTGGTTTTATGTACAGATCCACACCAATGACATGATTTTTTAACAGATCCATCAACTGTTTTATAAAATTGTTTTTTTTTTAATATGGGGAATGACCATATATGACCCATCTAAAAACCGTATATTATGCCAATGGAACCTACGGGCTCGTATGATTTTTTCCTTTAAGTACCTTTGAACTGACTTCCGGACATAAAACAAAAACTACTTATTCCGATCTATAAAAAGTCAGGTCAGCGATCTGAAATCCGTTGTATTGTTCTAATATTGCTCCGGAAACATCTTCGATTGGCGTTTTAATTGTACTCATTTCCGAAACCTTAGTCGAAATAATAATCTTTTTTGACTGAATCAAAAATCGACAGTAGGAGTCCTGATTATAGTTGGTAACGGGCAGTCCCGTTCGACAGACTCGCTACTTTTTTTGTTAGACCAGCACTCTAAAGATAACCGCAATTTATGGGAAGCATTGTGTTAGATCTAGGAACATATTTTGTGGGAAAGAGAATAGAGGGAGTAGTGTTTGTGATAATTTGATATATCAAAAGTGGCAGGGAATACCTCTGCACATACGAACAGTGCGGCTGAAGAATTAATTTTTCCTGTAGTGTGTTGTGCGGTCCACTGGCCAATCTACCACAAATGGGTGTGTTCTTGTAGAAAGACGTGTTACGCAAGAACAAGTTCACTAATTTCAGAACAACACATTCCTTTGTATCGATAGAACAGTGAAAAAACACCACGTTGCGACGGTGTTCCAGTGAATCAATGGAGTTGGATACCTTGCTAAGTGCCATCGCAATCTCCTGTACACGGTCTTCAAAGCTTCGGCCCATATAGGGTAAATGCACCTAATGTCGGCATGATCCAGTAGTCGGCATTTTTTTAATAATTTTTTTTGTAAGTTTAATCCCTGCCACCATTAGGGTCAAAATTTTCTATGATTTTCTATTGTCGGCATCGAGGTGCCGACTGCTGGGTTTTAAGTTCCAACATACATACTCAATATTCGGCACTTTAAAATTTCTAATTTCTCTATAGAAAATTAAGTATATTATTATGAAAAATTTGTATATAACAATTTTCTCTTCAAAAATTATATGTATACGAGTTATTTTTGTAAAGAAAATTTATGTATAACACTTTTTTCTATAAAAATTTGTGTGTATTACAATATCATCTATAGAAGATTGATTGTACAAAATTTGTTTCTATAGGAAATTATGTGTATACAATTTTTTCTATAGAAAATTATAGGTATGACAATTTTTGATACAAAAATTATGTGTATAACAGATTAACATTTTCTCTACAGAATATAATTTTCTATACAAAAAATATATGTATAACAGTTTTTTCATTAAAACTTTTAGGTTAGGTTAGGTAAGAAGGGCAGCCATTCAATCAAGGATGAGTGGCTCACATGGGTCCACCTAGTTGCGGTCCCGTTGTGTTACCCTAGTGGTCGTAGGGGTACGCTTGACTATTACTTTTATTATTAGATTTAAACCAACCGGTTTGATTCACAAAGTTTAGGATATTCTTCAGGCATATCCCAGATAGCTCATCCAGACAAGTAAGTAAGAGAGATACAAGTAAATGCGTCGATTTCATCTTTCCCTCCCGTCGCTCCATTTCTGGCAAGTTCGTCAGCTATATAGTTTCCCTGACAATTACTATGTCCAGGGACCCATATTAGCGTTATCCTGGAATGTCTCCATATCTCGTTCAGAGATACCCGGCATTCTTCGGTTAACCTAGATGTCGTAAAGACACCTGCTAAATTTTTAATCGCAGCTTTACTGTCCGTATATATACATATATCACCCGATATTTCATAGTATCTCAGCCAGTTTGCGACTCGCTTTATAGCAGAAATCTCTGCCTGTAAAATACTGCAATAATTAGGTAGCCTAAAAAAGGATTTGATTCCAAATATTTCAATGTAAAAGCCACCACCCACTCTTCCACTCCTCTTGGAGCCGTCAGTGAAAACATTCGTTACACCATCCGTTGAGTGTGACTCGTGTGCTGAATTCCTATTTGGAATTCGGATGTGAAAGCGTCTGTCGAAGTGAGGTTTCGCAACGCAATAGTCTACATTAAGATGCAAAGATTCGAAGTGTTTAATTATTCGTGAGTGCCCTATACCTCTACTACCGGACCACGAACCACACGTGTTTATTCTGATTGCAGAATTAAGGGCTAGTTGAATCGCCATCAGGTCAGCTGGTAACCAATTCGTTATGGTTAGCAGGGCCTTCGTTGGCGTCGTTCTCATTGCTCCCGTGATTAGGATTGCAATATTTCGTAAGGTACGTTCGATGGCTACACAATGAGAAGTGATTTCCAATGCCTGAAACCAAACAATAACACCATAAAATAATATGGGCTTAACAACTGCTTTGAAGATCCAGTTGAAACCTTTAGGGTTGACACCCCAGTTTGAACCAACTGCCCTCTTACAGGTGAAATAGCTATGTTAGCCTTATTTATCCTATTTTGAATATTCATATTCTAGGATAGTTTACTGTCAAGGATTACTCCAAGGTATTTCGCATGATCAGTGAGATTGAGCCTTATTCTATTTAACTTCGGAGGCATGAAATTTTCAATCTTATACTTCCTTGTAAAAAGAACCAGTTCAGTTTTCTGTGAATTTACACTGAGGCCACAGGAAACACTCCACTTGCTAAGCAAGTTAAGAGCAGATTCCATGCAATTTGATATAGTATCCAGGAATTTACCAGTTACCACTACCGCGACATCATCAGCATAAGCGACAGTCTTAATTCTCCTTTTATCTAGTTCATTTAGTAAGGAGTTCATAGCCACATTCCAGAGTAGGGGAGATAGGACTCCCCCCTGTGGTGTACCACGACTGCTAAGTCTTTAGACATTGACTCCGCCCATCGTTGCACTTATGACCCTATTACTCCAAAGTTTTACTATAAGCTGCTGAGTTGGCTGATCAACCCCTAGTCGATCAAGTGCGTCTATAATGGCATAGGGTTCGACATTGTTAAAGGCACCTTCAATATCTAGGAAGGCAACAAGGGAGTACTCTTTGTGAGCTAGTGAACTTTCTACATGTCCCACTAGCGAGTGTAGAGCCGTTTCAACAGACTTGCCTTTGGTATAGGCATGTTGTGATTTGGAGATCAATTCCGTAGGGATAGTTAATCTCAGGTGTGTATCAATGACTCTCTCAAGAGTCTTGAGAAGAAAAGACGCGAGTCTGATTGGTCTGTAGTCCTTTGGTTTCGTATGTGATGTCTTTCCCCCTTTAGGAATAAAGACTACATTATATCTTCCGCCACGCCTTCCGCTTCGCATTTCTGGTCAAGTTTTTGAAACGATTCACTGAGGTCTTATATGGTACCCAGTTATTGGTCATTTTTGCCTCATTGAACAGTTTACGACATACTTTTCTAGCGTTTGCTATTTCAGTGTTCCACCATGAGGGTTTGGATTTTCCTCTCCTGATGGAAGGTTTACAGGCAGTTGTAGTCGCCATACGGAAAGCATCCGTTAGGGTGTGAACTGCTGCGTTAATGTCCTCAGTACTTTCTAGGGTAGGGAGAGAAATTAGAGACGAGGAAAGTAGGTTATGTTGAACTTCCCAGTTCGTCTTCCTTCTATTTAGAATACTATTCAT
>NC_060951.1:13580467-13592868 GCF_022045245.1 Lucilia cuprina
ATAGTTGCCGCCCGCTTGGATGGGTTTTTTGTGCCGAGTCGTTTGTTGGTTGCCGGACTTGGCAGGGGGTGGTACATCCCCAGGACAGGAGGATACCGTCACTGAGCCTGGAGGTACAATTGGCACTTGGGAAGCTGATGTAAGAGACGACTTAGCCGACCCCTTACCATCAGTCCCGAAGCAGGGTTTTTAACCACCTTAGCGGTTGCATATTGAAATTTTTCTAACAAAAATTGCTTCTCAACTGTTTTTCGACAAAAAACATTATGAGTATAACAGTACATATATGACTTTTCCCTATAAAAAATTACTTTTTTCTCTAACAAAAATTATAATTTTGTATAGAAAATTGCTTGCATAACTCAATTGCTATAGAAATAAATGTTATGTATAATTATTACAATTATAATTATGTTTATAACATATTTTTCTACAGAAAAAACGTTATTTAATTAACCATTTTCTTTTAAAATTGTGTATTTATCACTTTTTTCTTATAATTATGCTTTTTTTGAAACAAAAAATCTACTGCCGACTATAGGGACACTGGTGCCGACTACTGGAAAATTTGGTGTTTTTAACAAAATTTGCAAATTACTAAAATAGTTAATTGTTTTTCAAAAATGTTAAGTGGATCTAAAACTTAACTAAACACATAATTGTAATAACTAAAAATCATCGTAATAACATTTTCCGACTCTTTAGGGGGATAGTTTGAAAAAGAGCAAAACGTTAAACTGCCGACTACTGGTACATTTACCCTATGAGAGTTGTATTCCATTTTCAATCGGATATAAGTGGTATAGATAGTAAAACGATCGTTTAGAAGGACCGAAATACTTGCTTTTTTCGACACTTGAAAAATATTGATGTCCATGTCCGAGAACATAACAATTTTTAGATATTTTGGTAGTGGTGCGTCTAAATTTTGACACTTTTAACCGTATATACCTATAAGAGTTCATCAATATTGAATTGATTTTTTTTCGAAAATAATAAGTAATTTTGAATTGGATACATGATATAACAGAGAATCAATGGATTTAGACCTAGGCAAAATGTTTATTGAGTTGTATAACTATATATGTATTATAACAAAATAATCTGTTTTTTTTGTCATTTTGTATTCATAAACAAAAACTACATTACGGAAACCCTATGTTTTCAATGAGTACTATATGAATTTTATTTATAATTGTATAATATTGATTCTTATTCAATAAAGCTATCACAAAGGGTAGTGTCATACGTTCAATATATTTATATCGTGATATTTGCTGTACTGTAAAATGTATTGAACGTGTAGCATGTAATCTTAATAAAAAATTCGTATAAATTTGGAGTTTTCACGACATTCTTGATATTATCATACGACCCGTGTAGCACGAAATAATGAAAATACTGATACGATAAATATTGAACGTGTAGTAGTCGTGATCCATATTGATCAATATATATTGAACGTGTGCCAGTGCCCTAAGTACCATCCTATCCACTCTAAATATGGGGATATCACCGTATACCACTATATTACTTGAATGATATTCCTTTTGTGAACCTTAGGTGATAACCACCTCTATATGTAAATATCTAAATTAAGTATTTTTAATGTACAACACGACAGTGAACTTTATATTGGTTCCAAGCTACCTAAGGTCTGTTTATAGAATAACATCTAAACATAGTGTTCTTCCTACTTCGTATATGGACTTTGGAGAAGATAAATCAATGGTTTTTCTTTGATACAAGCCCCTCTTCTGTGGTAGTTAAAGATTTTGAAAGAGCACTCAATGTGTTTTTTTCCGATAATTTCTTAATTTATTTCATCAATTACTTTACTATTTTATAATGATATTGATAAACATTTCATAATAATATTTTATTGATTTACACTTATTCTAAAAACTAAACTAATATTTTCCATCGGAATTGGCTCACTACATTCCTTTAAACATTTTTAATTAATAACTTCTCTGTTTCGCACAAAGAGGATATAATTTTTGAAGATTGCAATTGAAAAACACTTAACAAGTCTCCTCTTAAATATAATTTCAATGAAATGAAACTGGAATTCTAAAAATGCAAAATACTTTATTGTCATGCAAATTTTGATGAAAAGCAATAAAATGCAACAACAAATGCACCAAAACTTCTACACAATATATATTTTTAATTGGAAAACACAAATTTACTTTTCACCTGTTTCACTTTATTTAAGAATAAAAAACAGAATTCTATTAAAAATGGTAGGCAAAAAACTTAATTCACTGCCTATATATGCCAGTGTTTGTGTTAAAAAACAACATTGAGTCTTGAGGGCATTAAAATCGACTCTGTTAACACAACGCTACTCAGAGATTTTTATCATGTGATTAAGCACCTCATTGTGCAATATGAATGAGGTATTATGCTTTACTTATATTGTTCCGATACAAGAATCGAGAACAACATAAAAAGACTAGAACATGGCGATGTCGATATCCATATTTTAGTTTACGAAAGCGATAAAATCCTCTTAAGAGGTGTTTTTTTGGAGGAAAGTATCTTAACAATTTGTTCCTTTCTTTTTCTTCAGAATTCTTCGCGAAATTCGAGCCAGTATTTTCTATTGACTGCGTTATTGAGGGTTTTCAATCGGAACTGAAGGAGAAATCTGAGCGGTTCGTATTTCAATAATGGCCCCTATTCTGCATTTCAATTAGAATCGAAATTTTCTCCGTTTGGTAACTTTGGTCTTCAGCATTTTGATTTGTCTCTCCGCCACATAAACGACAACTTACAAAAACGTAGGTACGACTCTAACGCAGAAAACATAATTCGTAAAGCATTGTAACGAAATGGAATCGCTTCTTCTTTTTTTACGATTCATATTTTTGTTAGAATACCTTTTTTTGATCGTTGCGTAACTGAATGCGTAAACGTAATCGAAATGCAAAGTGGGGGTGATGGATGGGGGTTCATTTTTTACTATACTATGAATAATAAATTTTCGGGGTATGCAAAAGGGAATAAAATCCCGGGGAATTATTGTCCATAATTGGCCAGACTAAGAAATAATGAGGGTTAATAGATGATGTTTTTCTTTTATTTAGAGGTAATAGAAGATTTATTGAAATATTTGAGAATGATATTAATTCCAATTTGGACTATATTAGACTTTGGATGAACATCATAAGTGTTTGGGGTTGGTAGACATACTCTCTCACATGTACAAGTTCTGTGTGAATTTAATACATTTGTATGAGTATTTTTATTTTTGTTTAAATAAAATAACAAAAATATGATAGTACAAAATGTATCCGAATACATCATACCCTACCACATTGCGAATAAGTTGCAATAAGTTATATAGTAGTTTTTAATCTAGAAATTTGAGAAATTAGTGTTTGTTTAAATGATAAATGTACAGCTCAATATAACAATTTATAGTAACATTTTTGTATATATATAATTTCTTGATTCGATTTTTGTAATGAGCCTCTTCTTGTATAGCATATATCGCTTCCAAAGAACTTATTTTATAGATGGATAACATCATTGCATTGACGCAAGTGTTACTAACTTTAAGACATAATCAAAATGCAGTTCCCATTAGTGTGATGTAGGGTGTATTTAAACTGCATTTGGGCTGCATTAAAATTAACAATAATCGTTTCTATTAAGCGTTAATTCAAGCATTTACACAATTCCTTTGGCCCAATAGCACAAAGTATACAGAGATGTCACTTTTGACATTTGAAAAAGTCTAAAATCAGCTTTTGTTTGATTTTGAAATTGTTTGGTGTGAAGAGGTATATAAAATACAGCTAAAAAAAAAACATTGAATTCGTTTTGTGCGAAAGAGAGGGAAATAGCTTTTTGCTCGTGACGTCTCTGTATACCCTGTGCCAATAGTCCCAGCTGCAGCAATAGAAAATGTTAAAAGTTGTGTTTTTGTCACAAAATTATTAAAAACATTTTCAGAAAAAAACGAAATTTTTAATTGTTTTAGTTTTTTTTAATATAATTTGTCGATATTGGTCCAACCCAGCAAACACAACGAGTTTATTTCAAATTTAGAATAATTTTAAATGAAGATCTTTGGTCAACTTAAATTTAATAAAAATGACGAACCTAAACCATTATTTCATTAAATATCGAAATTTAGTATCAAACAAAAATATCAATACTTTTTAAACGGAGTTTGTGTTTGTTGGGTTATTTTTCAACTAATACATTTTAACGACATAGGTTTTTAACAGCGCAAAGTCCTCTTTTTGTATTTACCCTGCCAGCAATTTTGTAGTCGACTACGAGAAAAATTCACTTCTAGTTTACTTTTACAGACTGACTTACAATGTAATGCAGATCTGTCCCGAAATTTTGTATTTGGCAACGTAAAGAACCGACTTTTAAATACTAACTACAATGTAATGCAGAAGTGCCTCAAAATTATCTGGAGAGAATTGATTGTATTTCAACATGTTTTCTCTTGTTTCTCTATTATTATGATTTTATTTGTTAACTTTAGTAGACTGACTATAAACGAACAACAATGTAATGCAGAAATGTTCCAAAATTTGGTATTTATTAACGTAAACAATATACCTTTAAAGACTAGCTACAAGCTAACTATCATATAATGCGGGAGTACCCCAAAATTATCTGGAGAGCATTTTGTTTCGACATGTTTTCTCATGTTTCTTTATTATTTGGAATTTTGTTTTACATTTTTGTCATTTTCTTGAATACGTTGTGAAATTAAAGTCAGTAAATTTGAAAAATTAATTATAAAATGTTAAATATTTCAAATTCCTAAATTCTAATACTGAAAATATTCTAATACTAAAAAAATATTATGATTAATACTGTAAATATAATTAACATTAACAGTTAACATTAACATTAACAGTTAACATTACACATAACATTTTAAAATTTATTTTAGATTTGGATCAATGGGAATCATGGAAATAATGAACAAATCATTCATAATTTTATGGATACCGGTGTTATTATTAGTTCCCCTAATTGATAATTTTAACGAACTAATATCATAACTTGTATTAAAGCGAAATGTAATGTAATTTAAATATATTTGATTAAAATGTAATTAATTAATACAGTAGGGAGTACAAAAGAAAACTATTACTTGACTTTTAAGCAACTAACTTTAAGTTAGTTAATAAAGAGTTACCTTTAAGCTAATTTTTTGAAAATTTAAAGAGCGTAAAATAGAACTCGCTCGCGATTCGAGTCAAAACGAGTCAATCGCGAGTTTTATAATTTTGTAAATGGAATAAATTAAAAATTTTAAGGCATAATCAATTTATATATAAATATGTATGTATGACATAACCAAATAAGTTTCCCATTAAAATTATGTACGCGAATACATATGTACGTACATTATTTGCTGCAAAGTAGTAGACACTTCGTACATACATACATACATTCATACATACATACATACATACATACATACATACATACATACATACATACATATATACATACATACATACATACATACATACATACATCATTCAACACGTGCTTTATTATATTCATAACAAAATTTTCCAAACCATTTGATTCACAATCAATAATCTAACTGCCTATTTCACACTACCGAAACAACATTTTCTTTCTTATAAATATATTGAAAACAAAAACAAAATTTAAAATTTATTTGTTGTTTTCAATATATTTGTAAGAAAGAAGATGTTCTTTCGCATTTAGAGAATAAATAATAAATAAAAAAAATGTTTAAAGATCACTTGCATGTCCATCAATATACATACAGTGTCTCTCATAAGTATTCGAATTTAGGTATACTATGAAAAGAAACCAAATTTAATAAATTTTTTGCGTGCAAAATAAATAAATAAATTTGTTATATTATCTAGACAGTCCTTAGGTTTCATATCACACTTTTTAAAATTTCAAAAATTTACATTTACTTAAATTAATTAAGCTTTTCTAAAAGAAGTCCATAAAATTACCTCACAAAAGTATTTGAATTTTTCCTGTATTTTACATTTCATCATATTATACGAAACATAAAATCGGAATCAAATGTTTTTTTTGCTTAAAATTGTTTAAGGGATTACTATTAACCGATGGAATATATTTTTGGGCCACTTTGGGCACAATTTTGGAGGAAAGTACCATTTTTTATGTAATATCATTAAAATGGCGATTTTTGGCAATATTTGCACTTTTTTCCAGAGATAAAACAAAAATTCGATATTGGGACTTAAAAGACCCCTTGGCGTATCTAAAAATAATATTTTTTATTACAAGAACCTGTTTTTAAAAGTTCCAAGATATATTAATGGGATCATTCTTTTGTAGTTAATTCAACTTATTGGAACCTTAGTCCATTTTTATAATACTAGGGTAAAACATTTTCGGGGAAAGTTGTCTGGTATGTATTCTTTTAGATATCAGCTTTTAGACATTTTAAGTTTTCAATATATTGTAGAAGTATACAACTCCAAAACATGCCTCGAAGAAACGCCATTCAATACAGTAGAATCATTCTTTTTATAACCATTGGATTACTGGCTGAATATTTCTATATCATTATGGTCTAACTCCAAAATATTGATATCTGGTTAAATATTATTCACGATGATAAAAATAAACTCAAAATTTTGGACGTGAAAGCTATAAGTAGTTTTAAGACGTTTTTTTAAGGCATGTTTTGGAGTTTGAAAATATATATATATATATATATATATATATATATATATATATATATATATATATATATATAATATATATATATATAATATATATATATATATAAATATATATATATATATATATATATATATATATATATATACGTGGAAATTGAAAATATATATGTGCTAATATCTACATGAATATATACTAGACAACTTTGCCGGAAAATATCAATCCTAGTGCAACGAAAAGGGGCTTAAGATCCAGAAATTCAATTAGAAACAGAAGAACGATCCCAAAAATACATCATGGAACTTTTAAGTTCAGATCCCTACAACAAAATATATTACTTTTAGATACCTCAAGGAGTCTAATAAATCTCAATATTAAATTTTGGATTTATCTCTGGAAAAAAGGGAAAAATAAATGAAAATATGGTCAAAATCCGCCATTTCAATGATATTACTTATAAAGATGGTAAAAACGCCCCAAAATTGTGGCCCAAATGGCCAAAAAAAAATATCTCTTCGGTTGATAGTAACCCCTTAAACAATTTTAAGCAAAAAAAAAACATTTGATTCTAATTTTATGTTTCGTATAATACGATGAAATATTAAATACAGGATAAATTCGAATGCTTTTGTGAGGTAATTTTATGGACTTCCTTTTAAAAATGCTTAATTAATTAGAGTAAATGAAGATTTTTCAAGTTATAAAAATTGTGATATGAAAACTAAGGTCTGCGGAGATAATATAACAAATGTATTTATTTATTTTACACACAATAAGTATTATTAAATTTGGTTTCTTTCCATAGAATACCTAAATTCGAATACTTATGAGAGACACTGTATGTACATACATAACTACAGATAAAATACATACACATTTAAATAAAAAGGTAGACGATATATTTCTTACCCTTCAAACATTTAGAAGACAAAACTATTGCGCATCACCCCAGACGCCACGTCAGAAATACTTCTGGACGATTGTCAGACGAGAACGCACATTTTACAAAAACAAAATACATTGATTTCGAATTTTCGTCTTCTAGTAATATACTTTTAAGTTACTTCCGGATGATAGTTAGAAGAGTGCATCCATTTTGCTTAAACAAAAAAAACATGACTGTTGAACTTTTTTCATCTGGAAGTATACGTTTTAGTGACTTCTGTATGAGAGTTGGGTGAGAACACACATTTTACAATAACAAAATACATTGTTTCCTAATTTGTATCTTCTTGATTTGTATGTTTATGTCACTTCTGGAAGACAGTTTGAAGAGTGTTCACATTAATGTTGTATTTTATTCATCTGGAAGTGTAGATTTTAGTCACTTCTGGACGATTGTCAGACGAGAGCAAACATTTTAGAAAAACAAAATACATTGATTTCTAGTTTTCGCCGTCTGAAAGTATAGTTTTAGGTTACTTCCGGATGAAAGTAAGAAGAGTACAAAAACAAAAAAATATAAATACTCCATTTTTTAGCGTGAACGCGAAAAAAATAAAAATAAATAATGCAGAAATTTTATGTTTCGTATAATACGATGAAATATTAAATACAGGATAAATTCGAATGCTTTTGTGAGGTAATTTTATGGACTTCCTTTTAAAAATGCTTAATTAATTAGAGTAAATGAAGATTTTTCAAGTTATAAAAATTGTGATATGAAAACTAAGGTCTGCGGAGATAATATAACAAATGTATTTATTTATTTTACACACAATAAATATTATTAAATTTGGTTTCTTTCCATAGAATACCTAAATTCGAATACTTATGAGAGACACTGTATGTACATACATAACTACAGATAAAATACATACACATTTAAATAAAAAGGTAGACGATATATTTCTTACCCTTCAAACATTTAGAAGACAAAACTATTGCGCATCACCCCAGACGCCACGTCAGAAATACTTCTGGACGATTGTCAGACGAGAACGCACATTTTACAAAAACAAAATACATTGATTTCGAATTTTCGTCTTCTAGTAATATACTTTTAAGTTACTTCCGGATGATAGTTAGAAGAGTGCATCCATTTTGCTTAAACAAAAAAACATGACTGTTGAACTTTTTTCATCTGGAAGTATACGTTTTAGTGACTTCTGTATGAGAGTTGGGTGAGAACACACATTTTACAATAACAAAATACATTGTTTCCTAATTTGTATCTTCTTGATTTGTATGTTTATGTCACTTCTGGAAGACAGTTTGAAGAGTGTTCACATTAATGTTGTATTTTATTCATCTGGAAGTGTAGATTTTAGTCACTTCTGGACGATTGTCAGACGAGAGCACACATTTTAGAAAAACAAAATACATTGATTTCTAGTTTTCGCCGTCTGAAAGTATAGTTTTAGGTTACTTCCGGATGAAAGTAAGAAGAGTACAAAAACAAAAAAATATAAATACTCCATTTTTTAGCGTGAACGCGAAAAAAATAAAAATAAATAATGCAGAAATTTTGCTAAGTTCAGTGATGTTTTGTGTTTTGTCCAGTCATGTTTAGTTTTAATTATTCATTGTTAAACTTAAATGAGTTATTGAATTTATTGTTCATAGAAAAATAACGTAATTAATATAATGTGAATCTTAAGTAATAAAAAACAATATGACAGTGTTGTGTTAAAAGTCAACTGTTAATAAACATTTAATAAGGTTTTGTTAATTGGCGAAGTTTATTAAATATATACCAAAAAGTAATTATCTTCAAGGATTTTATAAATTAAATTAAAAAGTAAGTTGTCATATTTTACATTAAAATACTATTTTAGGAATAAGTTAACAACTCTAAACGGCTTCCATTTCCATTATTTTTAAACGATGTCTAATATTTTAATTGGTTTAGGAGTTATAAGCATTTAAAGACTTTTTCAAGTTGTACATTTCGTCTTTCATTTGATGAACATTGCATTTTTAACCTATTTAGATTTATTTGAGTTAAATCTTATCTTTCAATATTTTTTAAACTATTAGCGCGTTTAGGTCCTGTTTCTAGATTACGTATGATCACTTTGAGCTAAAATTTTATTTGTATTTCATTATCGTAACAAAAACAAAATACATTAAAATTTTTACTTAAAGTATTCAAACGCTATCTGGAATCATTATATTGAAATTAATACTACTGTTTTATACATAAATTATTTTTTGACTTGGGTCACACGACACGAAATTGCCCATATAAGATATTTAATATTGAAATCAGATATTTTTAAACCTTTTTTAAATAAATACAATTTTATTAATTTTCATATAGCTTTGGATTTAATTATTCTAATTATAGGTACTTTTTTAGTTGTTAACACCAGGTCTTTCTATGACCTATCATATGATACTAATATTCTTAATATTGAGCATGACGTTCCCAAGATATTAAACCTAAGTAGATAGTTTTTGAACGTGTATAACTCCTTAATTAGAAGAGAGCAAAATAGTATTGCAGTATTAGTGTTAGTGACTGTAAATAATTTTAAAAATAATCCAAGGCTCGTAATTTCCAATTTTTTATAGATGGTTTAATTCCAAGTTATTTAAAAAATGTTCATGAAAGGTAATGTTTTTATTGATTAAAAACAATAAATTAATTACGAAAATTTTAATTATTTTATTTTTTAGAAAGTAGTAGCTAATATTGTACCCCCTATTTAAATACTTCTAACCGAATTCAAATATAAAAAAGAGATCTGGTAAGTTATATATGTCTTATTTCATCACGCGGTTCCATTAAAAATGTCGATTATTTGCAGAAAATGTAAAAAATGGATCTGACAGTTTAAACTTTGGTGGTAAATGTGTTGGACATAGGAGAATCCTATTTTATTGCTTCCTTAAGTATAAGAGGTAATTTCAATAAATACAAAAGTATGTATATTCAATATTAATTATAACATTATTTTTATTTATTTTGTTGAAGGATTAATGCGTTCCAAAATATAACTCTTACAATTTGATGGATTGATCATAAAATTTATGAAGAATTACAAAAATATTTTAGAGTCCAACGTTTTACAATTTTTGATATACTTCCAAAAATTGTAAAACGTCAGCAGTTGGAATATTAATACAGATTTCCTGAAAATTATCTTATTATAAGGTAATTATTCTAAATTTTTGATACATATGTACATTAGACCGACTCACTCTGTATGGAAAGCAAAAACGTGTTTTTGTTACCCTTGCTTTGTTTTATGATGATTCCCAAAATATTTTAAATCTTCTAGAAGAAGAGTAAACTCATCTTCTACTTTTCTTCTAGAAGAAGAGAAAACTCTTCTTCTAGAAGAAGAGAAAATTCATCTCCTAGAAGATAAGATAGGAACACTTCTAGATGATACTAAGTAGTCACTTCAAGAAGTGACTTCCTAGTTACATCTAGGAGAGTCTTTCGCAATACCTTACTTCCAAGAGTCATCTAGAAGTTTCTTCTGCGGGTCTTCCAGAAGTATCTTCCACGTTACTCTTAGACGTTCCCCAGCTCGGCATCAGTTCTTCCCGACTGGTGACAAGAATTCTTATACTTCCGCAACATCGCTGGCGAGGTTTTAGCACGTTTGGAAGTTTCACACGGGTAACTTCCGCAATAGAAAATGTTTGTAGGGTATACTTTCCCTCTTTTGCTTTGTCAGACCGTCATAAAACCTACGGCTACACAATTACACGTACATAATTATTTCCCATATTATTGGTTCTTTTTACTACCACAACAGAACCTGTTTCTTGCACACACATTTTGCTGATTTTCGGCTCGAATTTAACTCGAATTCAATTCGTTTTCCACTCGCTCGTAAGCGAGTTGAAAAAACAAAAACATGCAAATATCGCTTACGAAGCGAATACAAACACATAAAACTCTAATTAAAATTGTGCTCGTGTGTTCAAAAATAAAACTCGCGATTTTGAATTTTAAAACGAGCGATATAAATAAAATACCGATAGCGAGCGATATTTTTACCTACCCTGCTTTTAATGCATTTAAAATTAGTTGAATTGCTGGCAGGGTATGAACATGTCTGTGATACGTTAATTTGTGTTGTCTTATTTATGTTTTATGTATATTACATATTGTTTGTGCTGGTCGCAAATTCGCATTAGTATTGTCTTTTGTTAATTTGCTTATGCAAATTAATTAATAAATGTATATATGTATGTATGTTTTTTTGTATTAACATACAGTTTTGTCTATGACTGTGATATTTTACTTAATATAATACTAACATAACAAGTAGTCCGACTCTTTGACAGCAGTACCTAACCCTAAGCATGTGTTAGTAGAAAAGTACCTAACTCTAAATATGTGTTGGTGACGAAAATGTATTTGTATTAGTGCATTCTAAACACTCAGAGTTTTATAAAAAATTACAATTTTAAATTTGTTTGAATTTTTAATACCAAAAATTGAAACTCTGTTTGTAAAATAAAATTCAACAACAACAAATATGAAATGTCAATAAATTAACAAAAAATTTTATTTCCAGTTCATGAAAATTAAACAAAATTCTAAATTAAAAGTGCTTTAAAACTATTTTAAAAAATTGCAATTTTTTGTGGACAACAGCAATTTCGCGTACGGTCCTTAAAAGTGGTCATAAAAAAAAGATAAACATGTGAGCGTAGCCAAGGAGTATTCGAGTTTAAGTTTTGAAGATGAACCCCGCAGATGCCCCAGGGACGGAGCTGTGGCGGCTCAAAGTAGGGTACCTACGACCTGTAAA
>NC_060951.1:13592968-13594058 GCF_022045245.1 Lucilia cuprina
ATTTAGGAACTGAAAAATAAATTTTGTTAGCTTTTTTAATTTTGAAAATAAAATGAATAATGTACTATCATTACGAATGTTTTAATTATATGGCCACCACTGTATATAGATAACAAAGAATAAGAGCAGTTATGTAAAGAAATTAAAATTATACATAATCAAGGTAAAGGAAAAAATAAAAATAAGGAAAGAGAAATATAATATATATTGTACAGCAAATGTTGAACTTGTGGGTGGTTTAGATGCCAAATCTTCCTATAATAGTCCAACCTAGAACCGTATCTTTTGCCATCGATGTACCATCAGATTCTGGCTGAATGTTGGCCCGGATAAGGCGAGGATAGATATCTGCTCCAAGCACGAAGTTCATGTCGAAATTTGCAAAAAATTAGGGGTCTGCTAGACGAAGATTCGTGTAAAGAGATGTCACGGGAGAATCAATTTTCTCCTTTGGCTGCTTTCTTGGGAGGTCATTTACCACCATTGCAAATACACCATTATACGAAATTTTATTTTACAGAAAAGATCGGATCCAATTTTCTCCTGTATCAGCTTGTGACGATCTACCAGAATAGAACAGACACATCAACGCACGGGTTAAGTAGTCCCCTGATGCTGCTAAATTTCCCTCCCAGTTCCATCTTCACGATAACGGTAGGGAATAGGGTAATTGAACGCATATTGGGGGCTGGTTGGTTCTTGATAAGAGGCTCGTTTAAACGTTTAATGCGGTGAAGCAAAGTATGATGCTTGCCCTGGCATTGTCGGCAACGGTCTGAATTGCGACAGATTGCAATAAGATGTGAGTGGCCAAGGCAATACTCACGTTAACGTTTAACGACCTTCAGCTTCTCGGATACGTTCATTGCTTTAAATTTGATGTACTTCCTGAGAGGATGATCTTGACGACATAGGCGACAGTCATATAAGGTACATATAAGGTGTTGACGTTTGTGAGAGGGGTTATGTTGGCGTTAGTTCCTGTCCTCTAGTGGTGATACACTTCGGCGACGTTGATGGGGCATCGTATTTGCTGTAAAAAGAAAAATATAGAAAGAGAAACGTTAAATGCGTTGTTTGGAATTGGGGA
>NC_060951.1:13594158-13691658 GCF_022045245.1 Lucilia cuprina
AAAAGGGAAATTTTTGATATTGCAGATATATATACATTTACAATAATGATATTTATTTTATTCCATTACGATGAGGGTAGCGAAGCACACTGGGTATAGCTAGTACTTTTATAAAATACTATATTTTGGTATTGTATTTATTAAGTATTTGTTGCTTAAATGAATTATTTCTTATTATGATTTTTGGATTATTTTTACATATATTCTTAACAACCTGCTCATCTTGAATATTTTTTATTATGTTGCATATTGGCAAGGGGAGGCGGGATGTTTATGCGTCTTGTAATATATCTTAAGCATTCATATTCAAATATAGCGTAATGTACAATATCAATATCTTAAGCGTCCATATTCAAATATAGCGTAATGTACAATAAACTTCCAATTGTTGCGAAGTTTGTTTGTACTTTTTTTACCACTCTTTACAAAATTTAAGTGTTATACATGTAACTAAGGAGAGAAAATATTTTTTGTAACAATGCCACTTGTAAACAAAACCCCGAAATAAAAGGTGCGTATATCGCAAGAAAATATAATAATTTTATTCAACCCCACTAACCCCCATGTTTTTACTCTATTTTTTCTTTAAATATTGGTTTAAAATTTAAACGACTTTTACCCCGTACAGAAATAGAAGAAAACTAAAGAAACAATATTTTGTTGTTTTCTCTTGCTTATAAAAATAATTGCCAATTGGAATTGATCGTTTAGTTATTTGACGTTTACTTTGAAACATTTATTAAAGTGTAAAAGAAATCAATTCTGTTTTTTCTTGGTAAACGGAAACAAAACTAACGAACTTAAAAAAACAAAGTAAATAAATTTTAATAAGACTGGTAAAAACCAAAAACTTTCATTACTTAGTAAACTAGAAAGTAATATTGGAATCACGTGAAAAATAAAGGAGGAAGTCCACAACATGCGTTATTCTCTGCAACGTGTTGTAGGCTTTTGTCAAGAAAAGTTGAAATAATGTATTTTCATTAAACAAGTTAGACTTTTTTTGGGAAACTTTTGTTGAGAAACTTTTGATTTTCTGTGTGGGCGAAAGAGATTGTTGATATCTCTTTCTCTTTCTCTCACACACAAAAATCAAAAGTTTCCAAAAAAGTTTCCTAGTGTGAACCAGGTCTTACGGACAGTAGGACCTGATTCACAGTAGGAAACTTTTGTTGAGAAACTTTCCTAGTGTGAACCAGGTCTAGTTTGTAACACATCTACCGCGAAAAGTTCAGCAACTTTTGACGCGTCGGAAGCTGATTAAGGTTGTATTTAGTTTTGTGTTGAATAAGAATTAACTAATACCCCATTTACAGATACACGAAATCTAGTACATTTCATTTAAAATCTTTTTTGCAAATCTAGACGGTTTACACTTACTCTTCTTGACATTAAGGAAGATTTTATTTTTACTAATATTTCTCGAAAAAGTGTGAGATATGAAAAATTAGAAGCTTAATTGGGATGCAATAGTTAAAATCAACTAGATTTTGCTCGAAATCTCGTAAGTTCTAGATTTCGTGTATGTGTAAATGCGATATAAAATAAATTTCTCCAAAAATTGAACAAATATATTAAAAAAATACAAAAAATTAAAATCCATTAAAGAGTAATACAAATATTTCGGTAAAATAAGTCGTGTAAAAAAGTGAGCGAAAAATTTCGATTTTTTATTAAAATTTAGTTCCTTTGTGTAGAAAAACAATTGAAAAAAACTGTCTTCAAAATTAAATAACTTTATTAGGGCTTCTGATGCCATGATTACGTTCGCGGCAAAATTTGATTGAGGATATCCATAATATTTTCACATTAGAAGTTCAAAGTGATGAATTAAGGCGATTGTGGAATGAAGTTAGGGCAACTTACAACGCGTGTCTGAAATGTCTTGAAGCTTTCATTTATGCTACATCTGCAGATGTAGGCACTTCCCGCCTTATTAATATTAAGACTCTAGAAATCGTTAGTGGTTTTTATGTAACTCCCCAAATAATTTCTTAAGGTCTTGTATTAACTTATTGAAAATTGGTTCTTCTTTTTATTTTTTGCCTACATCGACAGAACATGAATGCAGAAAATGTATTTCTTACATTGAGGTTAATAATATTAGAACATCTAGATGGGTTCATTTCGCTCCTTTTAAACTGAACTCCACGCTTTTTAGAGTAGAGGGGACAAATCACATTTATACATACTTACTTTCATGTAAGACTAAAGTTGCTTCCATAAAAAAAATTTCACTACCTCGCCTAGAACTTCATGGTGCCGGGTTAGCTTCTGAGCTTTTTAAAACTATAGTGCCAAAATTGATATACCTTTTAAAAGGATATATTGTTGGACAGGCTCGACGATTGTGCTTAGTTGGTTAAAGAAAACCTCTAGTAGTTGAAATTTCAGAACTCATGCGTCGTTTTTTTGCAGATTATGAGCCTCTGAGCTTTTTAAAACTATTGTGCCAAAACTGATATACCTTTTGAAAGGATATATTGTTGGACAGGCTCGACGATTGTGCTTTGTTGGTTAAAGAAAACCTCTAGTAGTTGAAATTTCAGAACGCATGCGTCGTTTTTTTTGGAGATTATGAGGATATTCTAAAAATATTTTCGTATTTTGATGGAGCTCTAAAAGTTATATCGTACATTTTCCAAAGAACTCACCCTACTAAAAGAAATCGATATATATTTACAACTACTATTATTGGATCCTCTAGAGAAATTGGAAAGGATTATCGGACTTTTCTAAAGGAATGTCTGGCTCGTGTGTGTTCAACATTTGGCACTGAAGGTTTATCATGGTTAATTATTCCAGCAGGTGCTCCCCAAATGGGTGGTTTATGGGAAGCTGCCGTGAAAAGTTTTTAACGCCCTTTTCGTAGGGAAGTGCAGTCCGTAAAGTACAAATTTGAAGAATTTTCACAACACTGGCACGAATTGAGGCCCGTTTAAATTCTCGTCCTGAGTTTTTGTCTAAGGGCAGACTATTCCAGTAACATACTATCCTGACAACATAAGCTCTACTATAAAAAGATCTAAATATCCTAGGGGAACAAAGTGAGGATTCCTATTACGAGGAGAAAAAATAAATGCATTACATATAACAGATGGTCTACTAGCTTTCATAATTTTATAAAGCTTTAGCAAATTACGAAACTTTATAAATTCACTAAAGGAACAACCAACGTCGAATGGTATAAGCAAATCTAACAATAGTACCAGAAACCACTTCAAAACAGTAAAGTATTTGAGACATCAGAATCGCACGTGCTAATTTAGTTGCCTCATTCTTGGATAAAAACAGAATAGTACGATAAATTTTACGTAAAGAACTCCATATTCTACCCGGTACAGAATCAATATGATATTAGACGGAAAAAGTTTAGAGCACAAAGTATACAGATATGTCAATTTTGACATTTGAAAAAGTCTAAAATCAGCATTTGTTTGATTTTGAAATTGTTTAGTAAGAAGAGGTATATAAAATACAGCTAAAAAAATCATTGAATTCGTTTTGTATTCGTTCTGTATACCCTGTGGTTTAGAGTCTAAAACCATAGAATAGGTATACATAGAAATGAAACTGAGAATGACAGAACCTAAGTCTGCTGTCTTGCCATTTGACACAAAACGTCAAATAAGCAAAACAAATGCCAGATGATTATAAAAAACCGCCGTAAACGCTTTGTTCTTTAATGCGGAATTTGATCCAAAAACGACAGTTTCAATTTTGAAACAATGCACAGTGGGGCAGAATGGAAATTTTTTGGAAATAAATCTGGCATTTCTAAACGGCTGATCCGATCGGGATAAAATTTGGCGTGAGCGTAGCCAAAGAGTATTCGAGTTTAAGTTTTGAAGATGAACCCCGCAGATGCCCCAGGGACGGAGCTGTGGCGGCTCAAAGTAGGGTACCTACGACCTGTAAAATTTTTAAACTCGTGCCATTTTTTTGTTTTTCGCCCAAATACAAATACATTTTCTGAAAGCGCTCGACGAGATATTGAAAAAACATGCTTGGACATACTACTTATGTCTTATAATATCCGAGTTATAGGCATTTAAAAATTTAGTGATACAAAATTTACCATACCTTGGTCCGCCTTTTTTTGAATACCGGGCGTAATTTTGGACCAAATGGACTAAAATTTTTCCTGTTAGTTAGACAACAAAATTTCCAATAATAAACAAAAAATTTCAGATCAATATCATTTACAGATTCAAAAATATACGTTTTTTAATTTAAAAATTCAAAAAAATTTTGATTTTTGCCGTTTTTTTGCCCAAAATGTGTCTTGACTCTTTTATTAATAAAATAAAATTTTCTTTAAGAACATATAACAATTTTATAGTTTTCTAAAAGGTATCTTTACGCAGAACGCTTTGGCGTAAAAAACTTGTCCTATTTTTTGAAAATGTTGCCACTGCGTCCTTCCGAATATGACCTATTTTTCATCAAAACTTCAACTTTGGGCGACATGTTCTAAAATCCCAAAGCTGGGATCAGAAAACTGAAAGCAGTTTTGGAAACCTCAATATGTTTTCTATTTACTCCAAAAGTATTTTCCCAGCCCTGAAAGAAATGTGGACCCTATGGGTAAAAATGTAAAAAATCCCATTTTTGGGATTTTCATTCCTATTTTTGGGAATTGCGGGATGCCCTTTGACTTTTTCAATTTTTTTGCATTTTTTTATTTGAAATGGCAAATTTAACAAGCGTTGAAGATTTCATTGAGTTTTGTTCATAAATAAAGATTTTGTCATATATTACATATTTGTTAAATTTGTAAAACTATGATTTATATCAAAATTTTAATAGGGTCGCAGATAGCTACAACAATTTAGTCCATATTTATCCCTTAATATCTTTTTATAGTTAGATATGGAAATTCTCGACCCTTTACAAAAAATTTCAAGCCAATATCTCAATTACATTCAAAAATATGTTCATTTAAACCTGTATCCTTTAATTTTATATTTTTCATATTTTAGTATTAAATATGACAGAACATGTTTAAATCTTATATTTAACTATTTTCTATTTGTTTGCTTATCCTTATAATTGAAAGGTCCTATTATGCTTAAATTTTCAGAAATTTATAAGGTAAAAATATACAGGTAATGATAATTTCGATTCATTCACTAATAAGAAACATCAATGACTGAATTACAGGTTTTAGTAATATAGTCCTAAATGTTAAAATATACAGGTAATGATAATTTCGATTCATTCACTAATAAGAAACATCAATGACTGAATTACAGGTTATAGTAATATAGTTCGTAATTTTTTACTTTGGAATACCTGTATCGGAAATAACAAGAATTGGTATATAAGTAAACTTCTCAGATTTTAAGTACCATATTTAATAAATCTACAATGAAGATTACATTAAAGTACGAAGAGTTGTGTTCCGTTTTATGGAGTGTATCTTCAAAAGGGCCAGAAAGAATTGAAGACATTTCAAATTATATACAAACTACATATAGTAGAAAAGTAGACAAAAAAGGCATATCAAAAATTAAAAACTTTTTGATGTAAAAAGTAAGTCTGTGGATGGAAATCAAAAGAAATTTCGATTCAAATTTTGTAGTTGGATGGAAACTACTACGGAAATCTAAACTTACAACACATCAGCAGGAGCGCTTTGCAAGTCATACGAAGACTTATGTTCAAGGTCAAAAAAAAGAGGGTCACACAAAAACTTTTTTCAATCTCAAATGAGGAAAATGGAAATCGATTTGGGGAATATACATCTGAAATTTCTAAATTACTTGTATCTCTGTATCCATTGAGGGAACTAACACCAACAGTACACAAAGTATTGTGTCGTGGTCAAATAATAATTGAATCGAATATTCTTCCACTTGGAGAGTTAACAGAAGAAGCCCAGGAAGCGAGGAATCGAGATTTTAAGCATGTTCAACTTTTCAGCTTAAGAAAATGCTCCAGGCAATCACAGAATGAAGATATTTTTAATAGTTTACTTCTATCTTCTGATCCTCTTCTTTCAACTATGCGAAAAAGATGGATTTGTTATGAAACTCTATCATCTCAAAACGAGGAAGATTTAAAGGACTTATATTACCTTATGGATATGTATACCGATATGACAGATTATTTTATAGAAAATAAGTAGTGTTAGGAATTAACAATATAAGTAGGTTGTAAGAATTAATTGTATTATGTTTAAGATAAACAGTTCAAATAAAAAAAGCTATTATACTAAATGATGATATTGTATTAAATTGTGTTTTATATGTCGGTGGGCGGGAAAGGTGGTTTGTGTGGGGTTATTTAGGTGTTGTTGTGCGTGGCTCATAATAAAATTATATTTTTTATTGTATATACAATGTTATAGTCTTTAATAAAATAATTAACTAAATAGTTTTTAAAAATTGTCCAAATATTTTATTCAACACCAAATGTATGTTCTGTCATACTTAATACTAAAATATGAAAAAGATGAAATTAAAGGACACAGGTTTAATTGAACATATTTTTAAATGTAATTGAGATATTGGCTTCAAATTTTTTGTAAAGGGTCGAGAATTTCCATATCTAACTAAAAAAAGATATTAAGGGATAAATATGGACAAAATTGTTGTAGCTATCTGCGACCCTATTAAAATTTTGATATAAATCATAGTTTTAGAAATTTAACAAATATGTAATATATGACAAAATCTTTATTTATGAACAAAACTCAATGAAATCTTCAACGCTTGTTAAATTTGTCATTTCAAATAAGAAAATGCAAAAAAAAAAAAAAAAAGGTCAAAGGGCATCCCGCAATTCCCAAAAATAGGAATGAAAATCCCAAAAATGGGATTTTTTACATTTTTGCCCATAGGGTCCACATATCTTTCAGGGCTGGGAAAATACTTTTGGAGTAAATGGAAAACATATTGAGGTTTCCAAAACTGCTTTCAGTTTTCTGATCCCAGCTTTGGGATTTTAGAACATGTCGCCCAAAGTTGAAGTTTTGATAAAAAATAGGTCATATTCGGAAGGACGCAGTGGCAACACTTTCAAAAAATAGGACAAGTTTTTTACGCCAAAGCGTTCTGCGTAAAGATACCCTTTAGAAAACTATAAAATTGTTATATGTTCTTAAAGAAAATTTTATTTTATTAATAAAAGAGTTAAGACACATTTTGGGCAAAAAACGGCAAAAATCTAAAATTTTTTGAATTTTTAAATTAAAAAACGTATATTTTTGGATCTGTAAATGATATTGATCTGAAATTTTTTGTATATTATTGGAAATTTTGTTGTCTAACTAACAAGAAAAAATTGAGTCCATTTGGTCCAAAATTACGCCCGGTATTCAAAAAAAGGAGGACCAAGGTATGGTAAATTTTGTATCACTAAATTTTTAAATGCCTATAACTCGGATATTATAAGAGATAAGTAGTATGTCCAAGCATGTTTTTTCAAGATCTTGTCGAGCGCTTTCAGAAAATATAAAATCTTTGTATTTGGGTGAAAAACAAAAAAATGGCACGAGTTTAAAAATTTTACATGTCGTAGGTACCCTACTTTCAGCCGCCACAGCACCGTCCCTGGGGCATCTGCGGGGTTCATCTTCAAAACTTAAACTCGAATACTCCTTGGCTACGCTCACGCCAAATTTTATCCCGATCGGATCAGCCGTTTAGAAATGCCATATTTATTTCCAAAAAATTTCCATTCTGGCCCACTGTGCGTTACTGACTGACTGACTGACTGACTGACTGACTGATTGACAGCACAGCCTAAACGGTTAAAGCTAAAGAGCTGAAATTTTGACAGGGGGTTGGTCTCCCACCATTCGAATTTGGAAATTTGAATGTTTAGGGGGTAAAAAAAGGTAAAAACGGGTAAAATCGGTAACCTCATATCTCCTAAACTAGAAAAGATACAAAAATAGTTTAAAGCTTATTGTCGTTCATTTAAAAAATAAGCGGACAGGTGTCTGATACTTTTTACAATTTCGGCCCCTTTAGGGAATAAACGGGTAAAAACTGTATTTTGGTACTTTTTTTGCACCCCATGTATCTTTTAAACCAGTGAACATTTAAACAATATTTTTACTCCTTCATAACTTGACGAAAAAATAAAAATATAAATTTAGTACTTTTTGGATATTCGGATGTTTAAGGGGTGAAAATTGTACCTATTTTTGGTACTTTTTTCATAAAACATTGATTTTGGTTTATTAACTTATACATATAATAAATACGTAATAACGGGCTCCCACTACGATGTTGCAACATTTTGGAATAGAATTTTTATTTCGTTAATGGGTAGAAAAAAAGTACCAAAAGGGGTAAAAACTGTAAATTTGATTTTATTCAAACACAATGATCCAATTTAGATAAAATTTTTAGATTTAGAAACACTAAATATGCTAATGAGGTGTTATTTGGAAACCCGGTACCAAGTGATATTTTTTGGTACTTTTTCATTCTCCATCTGGTAGTTTTTGAGTTTTCTTTGATATTGAAATCGAAACATGAAATTAATAATAAAGAGACTTTTAGGTACTTTTTCGTTCTACACAGGTATTTTCTTGAGTTTTCTTTAAAATTAAACCTAGAAGCATGAAATTAAGCATGTAGAGCCCGGAGTAAGTGAAAATCTATAAAAGGGGACTTTTTGGTACTTTTTCGTACTTCGACTGGTACTTTTTGAATTTTCTATAATATTGAACCTAGAAACATGAAATTAAGCATGTATAGCACGAAGTAAATGAGAATCTATAAAAGGGGACTTTTTGATACTTTTTCGTTCTTCAAAAGGTACTTTTTGAATTTCCTATAATATTGAACCTAGAAAAATGAAATTAAGTATGTAGAGGATGGATTAAGTGAGAACCTATAAAAGGGACTCTTTGGTACTTTTTCGTTCTTCAAAAGGTACTTTTTGAATTTCCTATAATTAAACCTAGAAACATTAAATTAAGTATGTAGAGCCCGGAGTAAATGAGAATCTATAAAAGGGGACTTTTTGGTACTTTTTCGTTCTTCAAAAGGTACTTTTTGGAATTTTGTATAATATTAAACCTAGAAACATGAAATTAAGCATGTAGAGCCTGGAGTATTTGAGAATCTATAAAAGGAGACTTTTTGGTACTGTTTCGTTCTACAAAAGGTACTTTTTGAGTTTTCTATAAAATTTAACCTAGATACATGAAATTAAACATGTAGAGCCCGGAGTAAATGAGAATTTATAAAAGGGGACTTTTAGTTCATCAAAAGGTACTTTTTGATTTTTTTATAATATTGAACCTAGAAACATGAAATTAAATATGTAGAGCCTGGATTAAGTGAGAACATTATAAAAAGGGGACTTTTTTCGTTCTTCAAAAGGTTCTTTTTGGATTTTTGTATAATATTGAACCTAGAAACGTGAAATTAAGCATGTAGAGCCCGGATTAAGTGAGGACCTATAAAAGGGAACTTTTTGGTGCTTTTCCGTTCTTTAAAAGGTACATTTTGAATTTTCTAGAATATTGAACCTAGAAACATGAAATTAAGCGTTTAGAGCCTGGATTAAGTGAGAACCTATAAAAGGGCACTTTTTGGTACTTTTTCGTTCTTCAAAAGGTACTTTTTGTGTTTTTTTATAATATTGATCCTAGAAACATGAAATTAAGCATGTAGAGCCCGGAGCTAATTAGAATCTATAAAAGCAATCAGCGACTTGAGTGAATGAAAATTTAAACTGGAATATTTTCTGGTACTTTTTGAATTTTCTATAATATTGAACTTAGGAACATGAAATTAAATAAAATAGGTCCTTTGGTACTTTTTCGTACTTCACTAGTACTGGAATATTTTCTGGTACTTTTTGAATTTTCTATAATATTGAACTTAGGAACATGAAATTAAATAAAAAAGGTCCTTTGGTACTTTTTCGTACTTCACTGGTACTGGTACTGGAATATTTTCTGGTACTTTTTGAATTTTCTATGATATTGAACTTAGGAACATGCAATTAAATAAAATAGGTCCTTTGGTACTTTTTCGTACTTCACTGGTACTGGTACTTTTAGAGCTTTCTTAAATATTGAATATATAAACATAAAATTAAACACGCAGTATCCCAATTAAACTAAAATTGAAAAAGCATACTCTGGTACTTTTTTGTTCTTTTACTAATACTTTTCGAATTTTCTATAATATTGAACCTAAAAACATTAAATTGGACATGTAGCTTCCTGATTGTATAAAAAAAAGACATGTAAGTGATTACATTTAGAGAAAGATAGTGTGGCTCCAGATACGTTACACCATGCTGTTATATCCCGGAAAAGTTATATCCGGAAAAGATGCCTATCAGATTTAATTATTAAATTAAAGTCGTCTGCATATGCACAAAAATCAACCTCCTTATGTAGGGATATAATTGAACAAAGTTTGTTGTACGCGATAGCAAAGAGGATAACAGATAATGGTGATAGCCCTGTGGGATACCATTATGAAGGGGAAAGGACTGAGAATAACAATTATCTACTAGGACTATTATTTTCCTTTTAGTCATGAAATTTGCTATATATCTCATAATATTAGGACCGACTTTCCATTCCGAGAGCTGGTTAAGTATCGAATGAATGCCAATTTTGTCGAATGCTCGTTCGAAATCTAGAGATATAATAGTAATATGTTTTCGTAACGAAAGACAATTTGCAATCTGATAGTCAACATATAGTAGACTGTCATTTGTCGAGGTCCCCCTTCTGAATCCAAATTGTCGGTTATTTAGAAGTTTGTTTGTGGAAACAAACCACCATAACCTATTAGCCACAATTTTGTCCAGGACTTTTGATAAATAAGGATTTAATGAAATAGGGCGATAAGAGTTTAACATAGTCAAGTCTTTACCGGGATTAGGTATGGGTATAACGACACTGATTTTGAATTGTTGGGGAATATAATTTTGAAATATGTTGTTAAATAAACCTAAAATTCTTAATTTCATGTTTTGTGTAAGCATTTTCAGCATTGGATATGAAATTCTATCTAATCCTGGTGTTTTGCGCTTTAAATTTCCCAAAGTTAAGGAGAGCTCATTGATGTTGATATTGCCCTCAATTTCGAGGGCGCTAGGGCATGCTATGGTAGCTTGGTAGTTTAGTGTTGAGTTCTGTTTATTATTTCTAAAACTATCTGAAAAATTAGAGTCGGAAGATTTGTTAGACCAAAATTTACCAAATTCTTGACATATCTTCATTCTATCGATTACCGTAACGTCAGGATTCTCCAATGTAGAGATGTAATGTATTTTTGTGGTTATTTTATAACCAGTAAAATTTCGAATGTTTGTCCATATTTTGTCCAAAGGGGTATTTGGATTAATTGAAGATGTAAAGGAGGTGATTGATTCTCTTTTTGCTATTTTAATTTGCCTTTTATATAGAGCATTTGATTTTTTATAATTAAGTAGATTCGTAGTAATATTTCTCTTAAAAATATGCCAGAGTCTATTCTTTTCCGTTTTAAGTTTTTCCAGATCTCTATTCCACCATGGAACTTTTCCTGGATTTATTCGAGACTGAGGAATGGATGCATTAGCTGCCTCCATTATAGTTTTACATATGTTCGCAGTTTCCTTATTTATGTTCGAAGAAATTGGTCTTTTGTTTTCCAATTCAATGCAATAGTTTTGAAATTTGGACCAGTTTGCAAGCTTCAAATTAAATTTAGGTTTGAACAAAGGTGTAACAATAGAGTTTAATGGGAATAATGAAATAATCACTGGAAAATGGTCACTACCAAAAAGATTATCCTCAGTTTTCCATTCAGCCTCTGAAGCCAAACTTGGAGAACAAAAGGTTACGTCTACATGTGAAAATGTTCCATGGGTATTTAAGTGAGTTGGAGAATTGTCAAAAAATTGTAAAACAAAATCAGAGTTATTAATATAGTCAAAAAGAATAGTGCCAATTCGGTTGTTCGTGATTGAGCCCCAATTTGTATGTTGACTGTTGAAGTCACCTGTAATAATTGATTGTCTATTAGATGTGAAAATATTTTCGAGGTTATTAATATTAAAATTGCTTGGTGGAGCTATGTATGAACAGAACACATTGAATTTCATTTTTGATATTATCTCTACACATACCGTGTCAAAGTCCCTTGCAACATTAATATGTTTATGTTGAATAGATTTATGAACCAATATGGCAACTCCTCCATATCGTGTAAGTGATGAATTTGTTTCATATATAATATAATTAATAGGAGTGGGGATGTTGGAGGGAGAATGAATATAGGTTTCTTGGATACAAATTATTTTTGGGCTATGTATTTTAATTAAAATCAATAGTTCATTATAATTATTTAGATACCCGTTCATATTCCATTAAATAATGTTAAAAGTCATACAAGAAATATAAAGGTATTAAGTTTAGTTGAAATATAATTACTATTAAAAGCGAATAATGAACAGCCCTAATATTATAAAAAATTAGTTTACAACTGATGTGATGAGTTATTGTAAAGCAATAAAAATAAGAGTGTAAAATATAGAGAATGTGGGAGTAAATAAGAAAAGAGCAGAATAAAATAAGAGCAGAATAATACAATGTGAATATATAGGAATAAAAATTTTTTATAAAGAGAAATTTAATATTAATGGGAGAATGTTATAAAAAATTAGTTTACAACTGCTGTGATGAGTTATTGTGAAGCAATAAAAATAAGAGTGTAAACAAGTAAGAGTGCTATATTCGGCTGTGCCGAATCTTATATACCCTTCACCATAGTGTATTTTAAACAAAATTGAAATTGTGTATTGTTAATAAAAACATTAAAAAAATTTGAGTCGATTTAAGCCGAATGTTTCGGCGGCGGCTCAAGCAACTAAGTATAGTTCGGCGGCGGCTAAGCTCCGACTAGAAGCCGGTCGACTTCGACCTCTGATTTATTGCTGGTAAACATTGACGAGACGTAGATTTTGTTTTTGTTTATCGTAAAAAAAATTGTTTTCAAAAGCACTTGGGAAAAATTTGTGTTAGTCTCCGGCTTCCCAAAGACCTCCCATATGAGGTGCACCTGGCGGTATAAAATGCCATTCTAGTGGAGTGAAACAATGTAGTTCAAGCAGTTTTCGTCGTACCAATGAGAAAAATTGAGTTTTATCTGCGTCCAAGATGTGACAAGCGCCAACAAAAGCAGTACCATTATCCGAATATAGGGTATTTGGACAACCACGCCGGGAGAAGAAACGTGCAAAAGCAGATAAAAAAGCTTGAGTAGATATCTCACTAGCGGCTTCAAGATGAATGGCCTTGGTAGAGAAACAAACAAAAATCAATACGTAACCCTTTGTTACCTTACATCCTCGACCTGCATAGGTTTTGAGATTAAATGGTCCAGCGAAGTCGACACCGGTGTTAGCGAATGGTCGCGAAAGTGTTGTCCTTTCGGCGAGCTTGGCGATTTCTGATAGAACTGATCTTTTTGTAACTGAGTTTCGATCGGGGTTATTCTTAAGTTGAAAGTAAAAATGATCCGTTCCGGTGTTCCAACGTAAACCTAAGGTTTTAGCTGTAGAAGAGTCTGACAATTTCAGGAATTCATCAAAAAATATTGCATATATTCATATTAAAACAAAAAAAGGAAAAATATTAGTAAGATACTATTATTTTTTGTTTGTTTTCGTTCTGTTGTATGTATGTTAATTTTTATATTTAATCCTCGTTTTGTTTTAACTAGCGTACACAGAAAAAAATTACGACAAATCAATTGTAATATTAATTACCAAATTCGACAATACAATAAATTTTTTTATTGATAAGGCATCAACAACCTTTTTTGTAAATACAATACGTATTGTTGTTACTTGAAATTTTTAACACTCAACAATATTTTTTAACAACGAGTTTGTAATATTGAAAAATTAAATTGTTAACAATCAACATATATGTTATAGTAAAACTTTCTATATATAAAACAAATAAATTGTTAACAATCTGAAATCATATTTTAACAATATGGTAGTTAAATAGAATACTTTTTTAATTGCAAATTAATTAGCCATTCAACAAATTATTCATCATATTATATAGTTAAACATTGTTTAACAACTTTTGTGACCAAAAAAAAAAAATACAATTTCAAATTAGTTTTATTTTTTTATTATTTTGTTATAGGTAGAATTAAACATAGAATTATGGTAAGTTACATGAAAATTAAAACATGTATTAATTAAAAACAAAAATTAACAATAAAAAAGGTATGTAAGATAACAATATAAAGAGAATAATAATAAAAAAATAACGCTTATGTAATTATTTAAACTGAAAAGGAAAACCAATAAGATATTAACAATAAGATATTATATCTTGATTTTTATATAATGAATATACTGTGTATTTATACATTAGTTATTTAAAGTTAATTGATTTATAAGTGCATTTACTTTTAAACTGTTTTTAGATTTTGTCATTTCATAAAAAAAGGACTGAATAAAAATATAAAAAAATTCAGATTCCTTTGGGAATTCAAGATTAAATACAAACATAAGTTTATATAATATATCTATAGCTGTTAAACATTTTACAAATGGGTATCTTATTTGACCGTCGCAATACAGCGTTATGCTTTTTATGTTGACTTTGACACTTTTTATTTTTGAGATAATTATTTTGAAAACAGTGTGAATAATTACCTAATAATTTTTATCCTCAATATATAAAAAATCTGAAAATATTTAAATTATAAGTATACATTACTAATTTTGTTTTAATTATTCACATATTTTCATAAGTAAAGAACGATTTACAGTTATTTAATTAAAAAAGTTGTTAAACATATTAATCAATTGGTAACAATTTTGTATAATTGCTTCACAACATTTGCAATTTTTTTTTCTGTGTACGTTTATATGTTTTGTTTTCTCTTCTGTTTTTTGTATTTTAAAGTATTTTAATATTTTTTTTCAATTTTTTTTAATATAAATATTTACTTAAATAATTAAAACAATATTTAATATAACAAATATCAAAATAATAGATTTATTCGTTTATAAAATATTTAAAACAATAAATTAAGAATTATAAAAATGGCAACTCTTACACCCATGATTTCAAAAAGCAGGCGTAACTTAAAAGTCTCAATGTAAACATTCAAGATGTGGGGCATTTAAAAGAAAATGAGAAAAGTCTAGGAGGAAAAAGTCTCAATTCAAAAGAGGACTTAGTGAAAAAACTCTCATGTATATATTTGCAATTTTTTTTCTGTGTACGTTTATATGTTTTGTTTTCTCTTCTGTTTTTTGTATTTTAAAGTATTTTAATATTTTTTTTTTCAATTTTTTTAATATAAATATTTACTTAAATAATTAAAACAATATTTAATATAACAAATATCAAAATAATAGATTTATTCGTTTATAAAATATTTAAAACAATAAATTAAGAATTATAAAAATGGCAACTCTTACACCCATGATTTCAAAAAGCAGGCGTAACTTAAAAGTCTCAATGTAAACATTCAAGATGTGGGGCATTTAAAAGAAAATGAGAAAAATCTAGGAGGAAAAAGTCTCAATTCAAAAGAGGACTTAGTGAAAAAACTCTCATGTATATATGCGGTGTGAGTTTCTTTATACCTGGTTCACACTGGGAAACTTTTGTTTTTGAGTATGAGAGAAATCAAAAGTTTTCTAAAAAAGTTTCCCAAGTTTTCCGGTAAGTTTTTTGATTGTGTTAGAAAGACCTGATTCACACTATGAAACTTTTTTGGAAAACTTTTGATTTTTGTGTGTGAGAGAAAGAGAATGAAATATCAACCACATCATTCTCCCACACACAAAATCAAAAGTTTCCCAGTGTTATTAAGGTCTAAAAATACTCACTCCGCTTAAATATTTATGGGGAGTATATCAATCTACACTGAATATCCACTAGAGTGCTCCAAAAAAAACTAAGTTTCGAATTTTCGAAAAAGATAAAAAACACAAAAATTGGTTGAAAAATGTAAAAGTTATTAAAAATTCCCCAGGCTATTGTGTCGATTACAAAAAGTATTATGGTTCAAATTGACACCATATTCAAAAAGGTTTAATGCCTGAATTTTTTTAAGCTGAATTAATGGGATTGCAAACGGGTTTTATTGAAATATGTCCAAATTGGCATGTTTTTAAAACATCGGGGTCATTTTGACCCCAAGGCCGTTTAAGGGTTAATTTTTTTTCACTGTTATTATAAATATCGGTAATAAATAAATTTCTTAAGTTTTATGATAATCTACCTAAAAATAGAAACAATTTCGACTAATTTCTATAAAAAATTGCAAATATTACAAAATTTGACCTTTGACCTTTAAAGTTTATAGGTTAATGGCTTCCATATTGAAACATGAAACCATATAGTACATATAGGCGAAACTGAAGCATTTTCAAACAAAAATTTGTATTCTCTTCACACAGACGAGCTCTGAGAAAATAAAACAAACTTTTGAGAACTAAACGCACTCACTAAACTTCAAATTTTCTTCGCAAAATTAAACTTAATGTTTATTATTTTTTTCAACACTTTTTATTTATTTAAAAACCCGAAAATAATTTATATTTTACAAACAAAAAAAATATTTTTTATTCTTTGACATTTCATTTTAATTAAAACTGAAAAAAGAAAAGTTGTACATTTTAGTATTGAAAATTATAAAAGCATTTTACATACTTTTTTCATTTTGCATTAGTACAGAAAAAATAACAAAAAGATGTGTTTATAATATGTTTTGAGAAAAAATTTAAAAAAAAATAATTAATATTTTCATTCACTGCCATATAAAATTCCATTAATAACACACAAAGAAAATAAAAAGGTTAATTTTGCAAAATATTACATAAAAATGGGGGTTTCTCGAAATTCGCTGAATTCAAATTGCAGGTAAAGGCAAACTATAGGAGGTATTGACCTAATTTTTTTACTGTTTTATTCCCTAATCTGTTGTTCATAAATCCCTATTAGTTCTCCCAAAAATATTGAAATTTGTTTAACAAAGTATCAAAAAAACTAAAATTTGGATTTTGAAACCGTTAAAAATATAAAAATTTTTCGATCATAGCAGAGAACAGGTTTACGTTATTCTATAAGGACAAAAACTCATATTCAAGTAACTACAGATGTATTTTAAGTAATATTAGAATATTTTCAAAAATATGTTTATTTTTTTATCACATTTCGAATTCAAGTGCTCTGAAACACGATAATGGCCTGGGGAATTTCTAATAACTTTTACATTTTTCAATCAATTTTTGTGTTTTTTATCTTTTTGTAACGCTAATTCTGTGTACCTTGCGATTCTTTGACAATAAAATACAAAACAAATTATTTAATGACAAAACTTTTGTGAAAACTGAAAAAGTGCATATTTTTCCCTTGTAAATGCATCTTCAAAATTCAGAGCCGTTGCGGCACCAGTTAACGTAATCCTATTGACCTAATTTTTTGCATGACTTATTTTTATAACTCATAGAACAATTCTAGTGGGGCCGGCCTGTTGGATACAATTTTTTTCCTTCATATAAGCTTGGAGCACTCTAATATCCACACTTGTTCTTTTTTTAAACATGGGATAGGATTTTCGGCTTTCAACAAACTTTTCATATATTTTTAACAAACCTGAAATGAAATTTTAACTATTTAAAATAGAAAAAAAAACTATTCTAATTACATATAATTACGTTTACAAATAAAAACAAAAATATCTGTTTTTAATTTATAATTGTTAATAAAAACTCTTTTAAGGCAAATAAGGGTTTTTAAAAAATTACTCAACTAACAAACTAACTCAGGTTGCTACGGTAATAGGTTTGGGCCTCTGGGAGAGAAATTGCGTATTGACATCTCCATCCGCTAATATGATTCTTGATTAAGTTGGTATAAGACGACATGTATTTCATATATGTGTACTGTTACTTTTTTTATTCATATGCAATTCCAAAAGTATGTCAAAATTGTTATATTAGATATAGACCTGTGCACACTAGACCTGGTTCACACTAGGGCGCAAGAATTTTCTCCTCTATGGAATGTCCAACACCGGCTTCGCTTAATAAAGATTTCATAAATAGACGGCCTACGGCCGGGCGCAAGAATTTTCTTCTCTATGGTATGTCCAACACCAGATTAGTATACATACGTATTTTTTAAAAACAAAATCATAATTAAATTATTAATATCTCAGGAACTACAATACATATAGAAACATATTGTACCTTAACGAAAAGCTCAATATCTTAGCTTTTAAAAAATTTAATTTATATACTTACCTATAAAGGCATTTTTCCCGATTTTTTAGATAAACCTCAAAAATATCGGGTTAAAAATTATGTTTTCCAAAATTGACCTATAATATCATATCATTAGAAAGGTCTTTGAAATACCTTTAATTTGATATATATGTAGGTCCAAACAAATGAATATTTTTCGAGATATAGCCATAAATATTTTGAACTTTAGAGGCCCGCCCACACTAAAGCAGACGTGGCCGACAAAAAAATTTTACGTCATTTCACTCACAAACGAACTCTCATATTTTTGCTACTATTAGCTGTATGTTTTTAGTTAGTAATTACATTTTAATACTCATAACATTTGTAAAAATATATTATTAAAAATTAAAAAATTAATTATTAATGTAAAATATAACAAACTTTGACAGCTACTTATTAAGGATTCTATAGTTGAAGTGAAAAGTCGACTTTTCGACTTTTTCCATTTAGTTAAAAGTCGACTTTTTGCATTTTATGAAAAGTCGATTTTTCGACTTTTTATTTAATTAAAAGTCGACTTTTAGACTTCTCGACTATAAGTGTTTCATAAATAGTCGACTTTTCGACTCTTTTCAAATTTTTCAACTTTTCGAATTTTTTCGAGTTTTTTCGACTATTTTAGAGTTTTCGTCTTTTTTTGACTTGTTTCCACAATTTTCCAGTTTTCGACTTTTTCCGACTTTCCGACTTTTCGACTTTCTTCGACTTATCGACATTTTCGGCTTTACAACTTTTTTCGAATTTCAGACTTTTCGACTTTTATTAACAAATTCGACTTTTCGACATTTTTTCACAGACGATAGTCGACTTATTGACTTTTTTGGAACAAAATAGTCGATTTTGACTTTTCGACTTTTTTCGACAAAAAGTCGATTGTTCGATTATTCGAAAGTCGATTTATAGAACCCTACTACTTATACCAGACATTCCCCCGACAGCCGGTTCTACGTACTGGAATGACCCGATTTATTCGCCAAGGGCTGTCAACCCAAGCAACAGCAATACAATTTGACAAGATGACATCCGAAATACCAACCCAGGTAATCCAAGACTCACCCAGCAGAATATTGAAATCAGCAGGTTGGTAAATGAGGACAAGATGGCTAGATCACTTGAAGAACTGCAACCTGAGTTCTGGTGTTAGTAAGTTGTGGTCTACAGTTCGATCTCTCTCTAACCCAACGAAGAAGGATGACAGATATCCCCATCTCCGACCCTGAAGGAAGCTCTCGCGCTTTTTGCCGGCAAATTATTGAGCACCCTGAAAGGGACAAGGCGAAACGAAGTGTTGTTCGCAATCTTCACAACCTCCCAGTCACGGACATACCACAACCCTTCACCTCAGCTGAAGTTGCTGACGTCATCAACAACGCCAAACCATTTAAGGCGATTGGCGCCGACGGAATATCCATGCTGATGTTAAAACACCTTGGCGAGCGATCTCGACCTTAAAATTTTAGGATTTATAAATCCCTTCTGTAATAATCAATTCAACAAATTCGTTGCGCTGTTCTATTATGTGAATTAATCCATATTCGACACTAGTGATAAACTTTTGAAAATTTGGAAATAACAAGGGCAATATTCTGCCATTAATTCTAATATATCCTTATATACGTTACAAAAAAATGACTTATATACTTTTAATACAAAAAAACTTATTAAGATTCAAAATTATTAAAAGTACATTTTGAATAATTAATTAAAACTAGGAATAATATTGTCCACTATTTTTTTTAGAAAATTGATAGAATTTCCGATATACGAAAGCAAAAGCTAAAAAAGGACATAACTCAGGGGAGAATTTTTTGGGAACATTTTTGAAGATTTTTTATTTAATTTTTATATATTGAAATTGCTTGGCAATTTTTGTTTACATTTCATTCTTTGTCTGTTTTTGACTGCTATTTTTTGTTTATTTTATATAATTTATTTCATAATATTCAATAACCTACTAGCCTTTAGGCCCATAAGCGGTTACAAAATTCAAGGCAAAATGAATAATTATAAAAAGAAAAATTTAAGACTAAATCGTAGTTATATGTACTACTATATGATATAGTTCAAAATTGAAGCGGTTGCCAAACCAAATTTTTTACTCTCGTCATACAGACGAACCTGAGAGAATAAAACACACTTGTGAGAACAAACGCACTCACAAAACTTCAAATTTTCTTCGCAAGATTGCGAGGATATTAGCTTTTTTAATAGTTTTTAATAATAGTTTTTCTTATCACTAACTTGTTTATTCTTATTATTACTTTTTACTTTTTTAGTCATTTAAAACCAGAATATAATTTATATTTTACAAACAAAATTTTTTTTATTTTTTGACATTTTATTTTACTTAAAACTGAAAAAAGGAAAATTGTAAATTTTCGTATTAAAATTAAAAAAGCATACATTTTTCATTTTCCATTAGGGTAGGGAAAAATAACAAAAAGACGTGTTTATAATATTTTTGCAGTGATCATAAATAAATTCCTTTATAAATTTCAATAAAATGTAATTTAAAGAAGCTAAACAGGTTAAAATCAAGAAAAGAAATTTGTAGAACTCATAAACATTTCCAAAATTAGTTCACTCCAACTATAAAGGTCAAAAATATAAAAAGCACGAAAAAACCCTTACAAACACAAAACTCCATGCACAATTCATCTTCCACCGAACAGTCACAAAGTAAATTCATTCACATCAGCAATGTTTACTGAGCAATCACAACATACTTAAACAACACAACACTCCCCCCATTTTAAAGTTGACAGAAATTTCCCAAAATTGACGAAACAATCTCACACAAATTTTTTATCATAAATCAGTCAACACCAGATAAAAAAAACCTATGCATATTAATTGCAATTAAAATGACATGAACCCACAACAATAAATAGGCAACCAATAATTGAAAATTTCCAATTAAAACATAATTTATGTTGCCTCTACTTGTTTAAGGCTTAAACTATGTACAAGATACTTGTTTGTCTTCAAAACAAATTTGTGTATTATGTGTTGTAAGCTGTTGAAGAAAAAATGTTGTCTTTCTTTATGTTTCAGAATGTATAAAAAATTGTTTCATTTTCTTAAAAAAAATTGAGTCGTGCCGCTTTTGTACTGGGTGTGCGTGTTCTTTATACGTATGCCCAAAGTAAATTAATAAAGTAGCGACATCTCTTGTTGTACAACAACATCTACAACAAACACATGTATTTTGTTTTTGGAAAAGAGAATGTGTCAAAATAAAATTTAAGAAAATTTCCTTTAACAACAAAGTGAACAAAACATAAAATATTACTTTTAAGTTGAAAATATTAAGGATTTAATTATATTATTATATATTATACAATTTATAACACTTTTAAAACTGTTTTAAAATCACTTTTAATTCATTTTTTTCAACATTTCACAAATTTTAACAAATAGCAAAACACAATTTAAAAATGGCGACATAAACAATGTTAACAACTTTCAAAACAAACTTTGACAACTAATTTTATTTTTCTATAGAATCTATAGTTAAAAAAATAGTCAGCTGTTCAAGTGATGCTACTTTATTAATTTACTTTGTACGTATGCAATCCACTGAAATAAGTCAATATATAAATTACTCAATTATTTCTGACTACTTAAGGTCTAAGATATTTAATTTAATATTGATTATACTTTGTGAGCTTTAATTTATTTTCTATTTTTAATAGTTCTTAGTAGTATAAGCACAATATGAACGAACGACGAATTTCGTTTAGCGAAAATTCGTCATCTAAAACACAATATAAAATTTTACGAACTAACAAAACTTGAGAATTGAAGCTCATCTTTTCAATATTTTTTCTCTGATTTTCTTTAAATATTTTGCAGAGAAAGTTGAATATTTTTCTTAGATCACAAATTATTAGAGTCCGACCGAACTCAAAATTTCGTTCGGTACCGACGACCGCCGCCCGAACATTGGTAAATTTGAAAATTCGGTCGAACCCAAACTTTTGGTTTAAATTTCTGTAAGAGCACGCAGAGTAAACACATGGTTGTGGCTAAAATTATGATTGATGTCTAAACATATTATCGTTATTGTAAAAATTTTAAAATATCATATTATGATTAAATAGCGTCAAAATTATTTCATCATGATATTTTTGTATTTGGATTTCATGTATAACAATATTATGTATACATGATCATATTATGAAATCAAAATAAATTTTATCGAATCAGTTTCTAAAAAATATATATATGTAAATATAAAAGATAAAGACTTAACACAATTCGCAAATTTCAATTTGCCGATTTATATGAAATTTTGGTTCGGCCGAACGCCGAACATTGACCGAACTCTCTTTTACCGAACTCGAACCCATACCCGAACGTTCGGTCGGACACTACAAATATTATTCAAATTTCTTAATTTTCAAATTACATATTTTGTTTACATACTGGTTGTGGGTGATCATATATACTAACCAAATCTTATTAATCATAAATAAAAAAGTATTATGAAATATTTCAAATTTTTTACATTATATAATTAGAATAGTATACAATTTAATTTGTATACAGATAAAATATACAGGAAAACGCTTTTTAAAAGTAGAAATGAAAACGGTCAGTCTAATCCAATTTATTCGTCGCTCGTATATAGAAATAAACCTATCGCATAGTTCGATAAAAATAAAACGAAGTACTTCCAAAAGAATAACGTTTATCATCACTTCAAAAGTGGCATTCCGTGGAAATGATGTTTATTGATTGACCTCCAAAGAAGTGAAAAGAATACATTTTTTTAATATTTAATATCTTGATATTTTTATTTGAGCGGAAAAAAAATTGCTAAAAACTTTAATCTCTAAGCAACTTTTGTTTTACAATTTTGTTTAAATGTAGTATTTACCACAGTTAAGTGAAAAATTCTTGGTTGGTTCCTAGAAGAAGCACCAGGCACCCGGACTTCCAAATATAAGTAATATTACAAAATGTACTTTTAAAAGCAATAATTGTATTGATATTATATATATGTTTTTTTATAAAAATGTTCTCATATATAAATATCAATACAATTTTAATGAAATTCGGGTAATTTGACTCAAATAATATTAACAGAAATAAATGCAGTACACGCTCCTACATAAATATACCTTAACCCTTAAAAGCCTGGTGTATCGCCAGGAACGAACCAATAAAAATTAAGTTTTGGGTTATTTAAATTTTTTAGTTAGTAAGATTTTTAGAAATTGTGGTTGGTACTTTAAGGAACCACCAGGCACCCAGACTTCAAAATTTATCGTATATTAGATTATATAAATTGATATTTTTGGGATGTTTTTTGAATCATTGTTAAAATTGTTTCGAAACGTCGGCGTACAATCTCTGTTCATTGCCATTTAGCGATATTCACCTAGATCACATAATACACGAACAAAAGTCCGATATCGAAAATATAATTTTTCATATATTATATATTTTTTATATATTGTACTCATATCCCAATATAATTGTCTTCATTAGCAAAGAAATTGCTTATTATTGCTTTTAAAGTACATTTTGTAATACTTATAATTTGGAAGTCCGGGAGCTTGGTGGTTCTTCTAGGAATTAACCAGGAAATTTTCACGGAACTGTGGTAAATACTACATTTAAACAAAGTTGTAGAACAAAAGATGCTTAGAGATTAAAGTTTTTTAGCAATTTTTTCCGCTCAAATAAAAATATCAAGATATTAAGGGTTAAATTAAAAAATGTATTCTTTTCACTTCTTTGGAGGTCAATAAACATCATTTCCGCGGAATGTAAAAAATTAACTTAGTGCCACTTTTGAAGTGATGATAAATGTTATTCTTTTGGAATACTACGTCGTTTTAATATATTATTACAACATCAAAAAGTTTTAAACTGCAGAAAATTTGTTTACGGAAGTTATTAAATATCCTGGCTGTACAATAAATTTCCGAAATACAGAGTTAAAAAACGTTAGTTTTTTTCGCCTGATTTAAAAACAGTTAGCCAGAATCATTGATATCATTTGTAACATTGAAATTTTCTAGGTCCTTATTCTCAAACGATCTAGATAGTACAATAAATTTCCGATATACAGATTAAAAAACGTTAGTTATTTCGCCTGATTTGAAAAACAGTTAGCCAGAAAGTGATAAATCTTTGATCTCATTTGTAATATTGAAATTTTTTAGGCCCTTATTTTCAAACGATCTAGATATGTCTGTCAGTCAGTGTCTTAAATGAAAGATAGGACCTAAACTATTGTGTTGCAGATTGATTGGTATTCAAAATGGACAAAATCGGTTTAAAATGACTAACGTTCATAACAGGCTTAAAATACTAGTATTTTTAAGAAATTATACTTAAATTTTTTATGAACCAAAATTTCATATAAATCGGCAAATTGAAATTTTCGAATTGTGTTAAGTATTGTCTTTATATCTTTATATTATACATATATATTTTTTTAGAAACTGTAATTTGACTGATTCGATAAAATTCATTTTGATTTCATAATATGATCATGTATAACAATATTATGATAAATACAAAAATATCATGATGAAATATTTTGACGCTATTTAATCATAATATGATATTTTAAAAATTTTTACAATAACGATAATATGTTTAGAATACAATCATAATTTTAGCCACAACCATGTTTTTTACTCTGCGTGCTCTTACAGAGAATTATACCATTGTCAATGAATCGTTTAAAACTCAAAAGTAAAGGAATATATGTGCATTTCACAAAATAGTTTGTTATTAGATATTTATCACTCTCTAGGATTCGGAATTAGTTGATAATTGACCCAAATGCTAATTAAATACCCTTTTCAAAAAATCTTCCGGATGTTCATATTTTGGTTTTACATGTTATAAATTTATTACTTTTTAAAAAAATTTAAATAACCCAAAACTTAATTTTATTGGTTCGTTCCTGGCGATACCACCAGGCTTTTAAGGGTTAAGGTATATTTATTTAGGAGCGTGTACTTTATTTATTTATGTTAATATTATTTGAGTCAAATTACCGAATTTCATCAAAACATTTTATCAGACATTTATCCCACATCAATCAGAGTATCTTATATTTATTGAAACTTTTGTACAAACAATTAAAAGTAAACAACAGTAAATCACGGGAGCCAAAAAATTAGAACTGTATAACTTATTATCACAGCGAACAGAGTGGTCAAACATGAACTATCGCAGTGGCTGAAGTAAATCACAAAAATAGCAGAGTAAAGTTACTTTTTGAAAGTCCGCCCTTTGAGGGAAGCAATGGGGTGAATGGAACATATTTGTTGAATGGAAAATATATTTTTTCCTGAGGAATTTCTACTAATTAATTTAGAATGGAAAATATAAGTTTTTGTCGCATTGTCAAGTTTTGTGACTCACAGTAATGTCCGGGAGCCAAAAAATTGCAACTATTATCACAGCGAAAAGAATAGCCACACATCAACTATCACATGAACTATGCAGCTGAATCAAATCACAAAAAACAATAAAGTTACTTTTTGGAAGTCATCCCTAGAGGTAAACAATGGGGTGAATGGAACATATTTGTTGAATGGAAAATGTATTTTTTGGTCGCATTTCAAGTTCTGAGGCAAACAATAATGTCCTGGTGAAATTTTACAGGAGAAGCAAAAAACTTCATAACTTTTCTTGTCTTGTTAACATATTAAAACGTAGTTTTTTCTAAGTTTTCTACTTTTTTAATATCGGTTGTAAAACAATTAAAAAAATAATGTTGTTGAATACAAATGGCGGTTTTTAGGACTTAGTAGGTTTTCTTTTTTTAATTTATATTTTCTTATAACTTTTTGTTTACGTACAGCAGGAATACCTCTCAAAATAAATAACATTTTTTTTAAACCCTCAGTTCCCTACCAGCAATTGAAAATATTGATCTCAGTACAATATGCTCAAAAAATATTCTGAAATCTTTTTGAAATAGGTCTCAAAAATTCCGTAATTATAGGCTTATCGCGGGAAAAATAATTCCTGGTAAACAAAACGACCAGAAGAGTATAAAAATTTCAAAATAATCGTATGAAAAATATAAAATGGACCAAACTTCAAGTTTTTTTTTAATTTTCTATACAAACTAAAGATTCTGACAATTTTGACACCTATTTCGATTAAAAGTTAAATAATATGCCTATCCAACCCACTAAAAATTATTTTATGGATCAAAAAAACTCTTAAAATTTTTTAAATTATGTTTTCTTTAATTAGCTTAAAGTTACGGAAGTTTTAAAACCCATTTCATTTCATATGCATCGATTGGGAAGTATTCCTGCATGGAATGACGTCTTCAAAGAGATATTTAACGGAAATAAATATGTTGAGAAACTAGAATTGGGATACAATTTGGAGCCTGTTTTTTTCTGTATTCTAAAATTAAATAGCAAATAATCGTAGACATCAGACTTTATTTGATCCTAGCCCCCATATAAGTTCCCCTTTCTAAAAATCTTAGAAAAAAAATAAACGCATTAAACATATTAGTTAAGCTTTAAATTCGATATAGACTAAACTTCAATGAACATAAATCGCTACACCACTAAATTTTAAGAGTTGAGTCCATTTTTGATCATAGCTCTAAAGTACTCAAAAAACCCCGGCCTATTCCATAAACCGGTTTCGAATAATTCACAAATTGCAATTTTTAAAAAACCGGTTTCGAATACGGGATTGTATAAAAAACCCGTTAATTGGTTTTTCTCATTTTATTACATAAAATTTTATATACGTGGCAGCACTGTTGAAAAAAAAATATTTTTCTGTGTTCAGAAACTCAGTTTCCTGAACGTAATTCCTAAGAATCTTCCAATCAGTGTTAGTCAGGAATGTTATTTCCGGAATAACATCACTTCCAAGATACTTGGATCTAACTTCGACGAATGCATGCTCCAGAGTTCCACTTTCCTCTCCACATGCTCTACATTCTTCTGAATCAGCACGTCCAATTTTGCATAGATGTGCTCGTAGTCCTGTGTGTCCACTCAGAATACGTACCATCATACTAACTTCAGACTTGCTCATTTTGAGGAGATTTTCGTCTTGCTCTCATCAGGATCACCCCATAGGATCTTCGTGGTTCTACCGACTGTTTCATTATTCTCTCACCTATATTTTTAGTTCAGCTTTTTTTGCGTCGAATGGTTTTGCATTCGTCAGGTTTACTGCCGAGCTCCCTTCCCTTTAAAGCTATTACATTCGCCCTTTCGTTACCGACTACTCCCGAGTGGTCTGGTACCCATATGATGTGAACCTTACAACTGGTAGAGTATTCAGTTAAAGCTTTCTTACAATCCAATACGGTTTTAGATATAGTTCCAGCGCCTGATATCGCCCTAATTGCCTTCTGGCTGTGGGCGCCATATTTATTCTAATCCAATTTACGCATTCCGTTATTGCTCGTACTTCTGCCTGGAAGCTTGTGTTATGATTTGGTAAACGGTGGTATATTTCTGTTTCTGGGTCTTCAATATAGAAACCCAGCCCCACTTTGTCCCCCAATTAGAGTCATCCGTGTAACAACGGATTCCTAATGGTATTTGCTCTAATGTTCCGCTTGACCAAGACATTCTATCAGCTTTTCAAAGATTCCGACATATTCAGTGTCTGGTATACGATCAGGCAAGTCCGATGATTGTGTATAAGCTTCCAATGTGTCCAGTATATATTAATGACGTGTCCTATAACCGCTTTTGGCCAGTTCGCCTAAAGTAAAGAGCCGTTCGGCTGTAAGCGCCGCCTTTAAGTTATTTAAATAAAATATTGAATTCAATTAATTTAAATAATTATTTGTCAAAAATGTTCAATAATTTTCCTAACTAAAATTGGTGACCCCGTGTAAATTTTGTTGCCTGTAACTATTTTTTTTTTTTTGCAAATTTCGACCATTTTGTCGCCATATTTTTTGACAAAAAAAACACGCCATATATTTCTCCACTAAAATTTCTCAAGACCTAACGATAGTGAATTTCACATGCATCTGCTGTTAACATGTCTATGTTGTTGTCTATGCAAGATTACCGGTTCCCCAGATGTTGAGCTGCTATATAGAAGCATAGTTCATGACTATGGATTTTTGGTTCACAGCGTCTTGCAAACGGCAACGGCATTATGCTCAAATATAATTTCGCAATTGTCTGATGTTATAGCAACACTACCACAATCAGAGAGGTAGGCATACGGAAAATCAAAAAGTATCGATCATTTCACTGATAGCGAACAAGCGTCGTCTTAATCGGCTTTTATCAGAACTTCCTTTAGGGGATAAAAAATAGTCTGAGTTTTTTTGAAATGAAATGTAATGCGGGTGGTACATTAGGAGAAGCAGCTTTAAAAGGCCTGTGGACGAAGCATTTGCCTGAGCTGGCGCAACCAATAATCGCAGCATCGACTGGTCCCCTTTCCAATGATACCCATATCGACCATATCCGTTTATCATTGATCAAGATATATGCAATTATATATCAAAACTTTGGAGGCCCATAACTCCCGGACCCTAATAGAGCAGATAATTTTTTTTCCATCACTGCACTCAAAACGTAAAATGCTACAAGGTAGTAAAAAAAAAAATTTTAAAATCAGCTGGATTAGAACACTTAATTTGCTCCCTACTTTTTTGTGACAAATTTTCTTTAAGATTTCCAATTATTTCTTGATGATCTTGATGATTTGAAATAAAATATATTATTTCGAAGCAGAGGAACTCAGCTTCATTTGAAATTACTTATTAATATAAATTTGGAATTTCATCATTTGAAATTAAATGTCTTTTAAACTTTAAAGTCCTTTTACTGGAGCATAAAAGCTAATTATGAAAAACTGAGTATAGTTAATATTAATGTTAATACTAATGGTCCACAGATTCCTGTACGCATAGATTTTTTATGTTTGAAAAAAATTTTCTTTCACTTCAATTCTTTGTTTATTAAATTTCACATAAACTAGAAATTATTCCAGTTTATGTGAAATGCTTTTCTATATAAAGACATTACTGTTTTTAAAATTTTCAACGAGTTCTAGAATTCATACGTTCCATTAAACACTAGTGCAACTATAACTGTTGCTGAAAACTTATTAGAAATACTTAATAATACAACATTGTTCCCAAAAAAGTGGTAGTAAAAATAAAAGCGATATAATTATTTCCATGATTTTTTTTTTAAATCATCAAATAAATTTTCTTTATTATAGAAAATTGATTAAGAAATTAAGAAAATAAGGAAATTTATTATAAAAATATAAAATTTTGTAGAAAATACATAGTAATTTTACTGCTTAATAGTGAGTTTTTCTTAATCAGTTAATCGATAGAAATTATTCGGTTTATTCGTTATTTGAAATTTGACAATTTTCATTTATTCGAACGATTAATCGTCAAAAATTAATCTATTAACTGAACAACGATTAATCGTTTGAATACCAGGTTGTGAACCAGGTTTATCGAACGGACGTAATTTTTTTTAATTTTATTTTTTATTTGTATCTTACCAATGAGAACAATCAGCTGATTTTAGTAAATAAATAAAAAATGGAGATGACAGTCATTCGTTTGTAATTCATAAGGTAATTCAAACTGTGTAATTCGCAGCAAAAATTTTGTATGGTGAATCATGTAATTCAGTACGTAATTGGAAGCGTAAATTACTAATAATTGCATCGTGTGAAGGGGGTATATGTAAGTCCGGCTGTTCTTGACCGATAGAGCTAACCTACTAAATAATAGTATTAACCTCGGTGCAAATTTCGTCAAAATCGAGTTTTTGACTTAAGTCACTTGACATGAAAATTCGCATATTGTAAATATAATCCTTAGTTTGTATAAACTTTCTTCCTCTCAAAAAAACAACAATTAACATATATCGAAATAACATTAAAAACTTCGATATATTTTTAAAATCACAGTAATAGTCTGTACCTTAAAGCTTAATTTCTTATTGCATCGTGTGAAGGGGGTATATGTAAGTCCGGCTGTTCTTGACCGATAGAGCTAACCTACTAAATAATAGTATTAACCTCGGTGCAAATTTCGTCAAAATCGAATTTTTGACTTAAGTCACTTGACATGAAAATTCGCATATTGTAAATATAATCCTTAGTTTGTATAAACTTTCTTCCTCTCAAAAAAACCAAAAATTTACATATATCGAAATAACATTAAAAACTTCGATATATTTTTAAAATCACAGTAATAGTCTGTACCTTAAAACTTAATTTCTTAGTTATTTAAAATTAAAAAAATGAGTTTATGATACATGTTTTGTTTAATTTAAAATTAATTGTGAACCATTTCCATTTTACAAAATGGACTAAAGTAAATAAATATATATATATATTTATAAACACGTAGTGTATATATACATAAACATGTAAATAAAAGTTTGCAGAAAGTTTTTTCGCCATACAAAATATTGTATAAGATAATTTTTATATTTATTTTTAATAAAATCACTACAAATCATACATAATATATTGCTGAATATTTGTATATAAAACGTACACAATACTTCTGTACATACAGTATATAAGTATGTACAAAGTTAGACACATATTTATTAGTTATTTGCAAATTTTAAAATCAACAAACCATTACAAATTTTAAGTCACTCTTTTATGTAAACAATATAGGCACTTTGCAATTTTATAAACTGTTGTTGCATTATTTTTCGAATAATTTTTGATTATTAGCGTTTAATGAAAACAAGAATTTTATGTCGTAAAATTCTACTGAAAGACCTTCGCCGGCCAAATTTAACGTCGGTGGCGTAAATAATTATTGTCAGCGACGGCATTTAGCCGTCTTTACTTTGTTTTGTCGAAATTAACAAAGTAAATTAATAAAGTAGCATCACTTGAACAGCTGACTATTTTTTTAAAATAGAAAAAAAAATTAGTTGTCAAAGTTTGTTTTGAAAATTGTTTATATTTTTTATGTCGCCATTTTTAAATTGTGTTTTGCTATTTGTTAAAATTTGTGAAAAGTTGAAAAAGTGAATTAAAAGTGGGTTTAAAGTAGTTTAAAAGTGTTATAAATTGTATAATATATAAAATAATTAAATCCTTAATATTTTCAACTTAAAAGTAATATTTTATATTTATGTTTTGTTCACTTTGTTGTTAAAGGAAATTTTCTTATATTTTATTTTGACACATTCTTGGATTATTTCAAAAACAAAATACATGTGTTTGTTGTAGATGTTGTTGTACAACAAGAGATGTCGCTACTTTATTAACTTACTGGTCAAGTTCAGGGCGCACTAATTACAAGGTGAGAGCAGTTCTACAAAAAAAGTTTATAAAAGAACTTTAGTTTTACTTTATGTGGCTGTCTTATTTGTTTTGTTTACTATTGTAGTATTTTAAGCTGCAAAAAGTCTTTATTTTCTTTTAAAGTCTCCTTAATGCCTACACACGAAATCTTTTGTTTCAGAACCTACGTGTTAATTGCATTGATTTGTTGTACTACGAATTTTAATTTGTTGTACGAATAAGAAATTAGACCGGTTCACACTGGGAAACTTTTAGTTTTGTGTGTGAAAGAAAAAGATAGTTGATATTTCTTTCTCTTTCTCTCACACGCAAAAATCAAAAGTTTCCCAAAAAATGTTTCCTAGTGTGTACCGCGAGAGAGATAAATAATATTTCTTTCTCTCTCACGCAAAATCAAAAGCTTCCTTGTGTTTTGTCAGGTTTGGGAGTATGTACAATAAATAGAAGTAACATAAAATACACTTCCACAGACAACTGTTTTAAATTGATTTCATTCTTTTAACAATATATTTTAACTTCAAGTTTTAAACGTATTAAGTTTTAATTAGGTTTTTTAGGTGGTGGTTTTATTCAATCAGTTTATCAATGTATACTAATTTAATAAGGTAATGTCATCGGCAAATTACAAATACCAAGCGAATTCGTTATATTTTTTTATATGTCGTTTGACATTGTGGCTGCCCTTGAAGGCGAATTAGCTATCAGGGAAAAAATTCAAAAACAGCTGAAAATAAATCAAAGCGAATTTCTGTTAAACAAAAAATGTGTATAAATTAGAATCTGTTTATATTTTTTATGTTTAAACTCTTAAAGCTTAAAAACACAAATATATACCCTAATCACACAATTTACTTTAATCACAAATTTTACATGTACACAATGAAACCAGTTTGACATTAATAAAATGTAAACAAAGTTTGACATTAATTATACAACATGGTGAAAAATGAACATAGTAGGAAAAAACTATCAGCTGTTCTGATAACACTACCTTATAATTAATATATCTTGCAGTTTATACTACTTTTTAATTCGCCTGGTGCAGTTCACACAGAGAAACTTTTGATTTTGTATTTAAGAAAAGGAGATGGTATAAGTTGTTGTTCCATCTGGTATAAGTTGTTGTTGTAACAGCTAAAACTATACAATAATCCAGTTGGGGGATTCTACATCAATGTCCAGGCCTAAAAATTGGGCTACTTCGACTGGATGCGACCATATGCAGGACATTCGTTGGGGACGACACGGTCTATACGTGACCAGGCATTGAGCCTGTTGCTCCAACCCGAACTTAGTTTTGCCAGAACTACTCTTGTTTTCCGCGGCAGGTTTTCTTCCGTGTCTGCTATGGGCGGTGGGCGACCTCCAAGTACGACTTTCAAGCGGTATCCTGCGACCGCGGAATTTATGGCGTCTCTATGAATGTCGTTTAAAGCTGCCGAATACGAGGACTAATCCAGCCGCACATATCTGCATATGTGTTCCTCGTATATACGAAGATCCTTCCTGACATGCCTCGGGATAGTATCCAATTGTGTGATGTTAAAATTTGAAAGACTTCTCCGATGATATCACAGGAGGAACTGTTTAGTCACGTTTCCTCGTGAAGGTGATTTCCGAGATAATTTGTAAGCAGTCCGTTACAGTCCTTAGGGCGGCATTTTGGCAGCTTTGGATGTTTTTCCACTGGGTATCACTTAGCAAAGTTGACCACCCTGGAGCAGCATAGGTAACCACTGACCGACCAATCATTGTATATGTAGCCAACAAGGTTTCTTTATCCATACCCCAAGTGCTGCCGGCTAGCGCTTTGAGGACCTTGTTTCTACTTCTGAGCTGAGGAAGTAAAGATGCTATCAAATGTGACCCCCAACATTTTTGGGTGGTGCACGGTCGGAATTTGGACTCCATCGACCATGATGCCAAGGTTTAGGTTTACTTCCTTCGTCCAGGTGGTAAAAAGTGTTGTTGACGACTTCGCTGGTGATTATTGCAGGTTACGACAGTAAAGTACTGATGTATTTCGTGGAGATAACCACTCACCAGAACGCATTATTCATCAATGTTGTGGCCCGTCGCCGTACAGTTGTCCGTATATGAAATCACTTTCACGCCTTGTGGAGATGTGGGGAGCTTAAAAGAAAGATAGAAGTTAAACAAAAGTGGCAATAGCACTCCACCTTGAGGTACGCCTTGGAGCGTCAGTCTAAACTCCACGAACGACTGACGGTCACTCTGATAATTTACTATCCATCTCTTCGTGTTGTTGGGCATTGTGGATTGCAGGATATCCTCGAAGAGTGTGGCGTGACTGACAGTGTCGAAGGCCTTCGACAGGTCAAGAGCCACTAGGACCGTCCTTTCACAGGGCCATAGTCAAAAAGGTTACGAAATAACTCATTTATAGGTGGTTTTTAACATGAATGCATTTTTTAATACCAGAATACGAAGTCTAACTATGTTTTTAGATCTAAATGAATTCAGAAAATATTTTAGAAATTCATTAATCGAAAGTATAAAGCTTTAACCAACTTTCAAAGAAGTGGTATAATAGGAATTGTGTTTATAAACCGGTTACCCGGTTTTTTTGCATATTTCGGTTTTTTATGAACTGGTTTTTAGATAAAATCGATTTCCGTTTTTAATGTCTCGATTAATCGGTTTTAAAAAATTTTAATTTTTAGTACAAAAATGTATATTTTTTTTGACAAAAAATCACATTTTTAAAATTTTGTATACAAAATTTTAAATATTATTCGTGTTACACAAAAGTTGGGATATGTTAAAAAGATTTTATGTATATTAAATAAAGATTTACAATTTCAATAGTCGTTTTATGGACAAGAAATACTGTAACAAAAATTACAATTATTTTTTCCGCTATAAGCTCTCTAAAACGGAAGTTTTGAGACCAATTTCGGAAAAGATTGCAAAGATTGCAGATTTTTACAAATATTGTTATTATATTTCTCATATTTAGTACATACATAAATAGTATCATATATGTATTGCAACGTCAATTTATCCTTCCTATGACTACTTCCATGTATGTACATAACTACACAATTGCAGCTTCAGATCTGTATAAGTACAGTAATATATCATAAGAAAGTATCTTATGATATATTACTGTACATAGCTAAACTAAAAAGTGCAAATATCTTATTTAGCAATTCATAATATTTCGCAAAATATCATCCAATTAAATATAAGTATATTTAATAGATTTCCGTACATTTTTTTGTTCTCGGTTAATCGACAAACCGGTTTTCTATGAATGACCAATTTTTCGTTAACCGACAAACCGGCTTCTTCAAAAGTCGGTTTTTTATAAACACTAAATAGGAATGATTCATAATAGGTCTTGACAAAAAGGGTATAACCAAAGTATAACAAGTAGTCCGACTCTCATATACAGGAAATTACTCTCTCACATCTACGAGTGTCGTGTAAATTCGACTCTCTTGTGAGAAATTTAAACTTGTCAAAACACTCAAATGTTTAACTTACTCTTTTGGCCACTTTTAAGGATTTTACGCAAATTTACGGTTGTGCACACAAAATTTATATTTTTTTAAAATAATTTTATTTCACTTTTCATACAAAAATTTTTTTAACTTTCTTAAACTAGAAAAATTTATTTTTTTCTAATTATTGACATTTTATTTTTGTTGTTGTTGAATATTACTTTACAGAGTTTTAATTTTTGGTATTGAAAATTCGAACAAATTTAAAATTGTAATTTTTTTATAAAACTCTGTTTATAATGCACCAATACATATACATTTTTGTTACTAACACATATTTAGAGTTAGGTACTTTTTCACTAACACATGCTTAGAGTTAGGTACTGCTGTCAAAGAGTCGGACTACTTGTTATACTTTGGGGATAACATAATAAACTTTAGAATGGAACAGAAGACCAAAAGTTGTAAGTAAAAAAATTAGCCCAAGATATATTCTAATATTTCCAAAAAACAAATTTTATATAATGACGGTTTCGTATTACGTCTCTTAAGGGACTCTGAATAAATTACTGCATATTTGTTGGTAATCGGCCATGACATGCTTCATCAAGTCCCTCAAAGCCGTTGTTAAAAAGGCATTAAGTTCTGGAGGCGGCTCATACAGCCAAATTTTAAGTAAAATCTTGACAGAAATAACTGATGTTGTATTGCTACACATTAATTACAAATATTTTCGGTGATAGTCCTTGTTTTGTTTTTATTTTAAAAATATTTCAATTTAATGGAATACTATTATTTTGAGCTATAGATTTTGTATATAAATTAAAAAATATATATTTTTTTAAATGAATTTCCTTAATTTCGGATGGCTAAAGCGATAACAAATAGTAATGGTAAATAAGAATACACACCACTGAAAAAACTCGTAAACTTCGATATTACTCTCCATAATAAAATTTAATTAAATGGGATAAAAGGATTCCATTTTTTCAAACATGTGAGTTAAAAAGATGATGTTTACAAGTGTAGAGGAGCTCTAGTCGGCCCGAAAATGCATTCCATTTTGCTTGTGTCTAAAAATAAATTTTTCTGTATTCTATAAAAATATCATTTACTATTTAAAAATTTTTCTGTCCCAGGTATTACTTGAACTCGAGTCTGAAATAATCATTTATTCATCAATAATATCTTAAATATTTATAACAAGAATTATAAAAATTAGAAGACACAAATCACTTGAATAGGGAATTTTATTACATCTAATATATCTTGTAGCTTTTCTGGTGTATTACTTTAGTTCAATGAAAATACACAAAAATGAATAAAACACAAAGTACTACTAGTTTTTATAAAATGAGAAGAATTGTCTTCCTTTATTTGGTAATTTTCCTTATGATGGAATGTACAACAAGAAGTGCTCTGTAAGGTTTCTAAATGACCAATAACTAACTGCTAATATATCTTGTACCATTTCTGGTATATTAATTTAGTTTGGACTTTCGGCGTCAATTCGTGGTTCAATGGAAATAAATAAAAATTAATAAAACACAAACGATTGCTAGTTTTTATAAAAGGAGAAATATTGTTTTCCTTTATTTGATATTTTTCTTATGATGGAATGTACAGCAAGGATTGCTCTATAAGGCCTATAAATGACGAGCGACCAATAACTACTAATAGATCTTGTACCATTTCTAGTGTATAATTTTAGTTTGGACTTTTAACGCCTGTTTCGGCGTCAATCCATGGTTCAATAAAAATACACAAAAATGAATAAAACTCAAAGGATTACTAGTTTTTATAAAAGGAGAAGAATTGTCTTTCTTTATTTGATATTTTTATGTACAACAAGAAGTGCTCTATAAGGCTTCTAAATGACGAGTGACCAATAACTACTAATTTCTTAGTATATGGAGGCAAACAATGTTTAAATACAGTCATCGGTTTACTCGCTAGTTATACCCTACACCACTTTAGTGGGGAGGGTATATTGGGTTTGTGCTGATGTTTGTAACGCACAATAATATTGGTCCTATACCCACCCTAAAGTATACCAATCGGCTTAGAATCATTTTCTGAGTCGATTTAGCGATGTCCGTCCGTCTGTCCGTCCGTCCATGTAAACCTTGTAATCAAACTACAGGTCGCAATTTTTAAGATAATTCAATGAAATTTGGTACATAATCTTATATTGTCCCAGGGACGAAGCCTATTGAAAATGGTTAAGATCGGTCTATTATTTCTCCTAGCCCCCATACAACTGAACCCCTGAATAGGGCTTGTAAACCTTGTAATCAAACAACAGATCGCAATTTTGAAGATAATTCAATAAAATTTGGCACTCGATCTTCTATTGTACCAGAGACGAAGCCTTTTGCAAATGGTTTACATCGGTCCATTATTTAACCTAGCCCCCATATAACTGAACCCGCCTAATAGGGCATTTAAGTCCATAATTGTGTTTAATACACTCGTATCTGGACAAAAACCTGCCAAACCAAGTTTTATACTAGCCTTGAAACGATAAAGTTTAATAATTGCTTAAATTTTATATTTAACCTTAAATATATTTTTTTTTACAGACATCGAATATGTGAAATAAAATATTTACTCTCCCTTGGAATAAGCCGTGGCGTGGCGTGAGGGCTTAAGTACTTTTTAATTTTAAAATATTTAATTAAAAACTTAGAAGGAAACTAATTATTCCGCGAAATACATTGTGGTGTTATAGTCGGGCTTGACCGACTATAACATTCTTACTTGTTTTATTATAGTTTCCCATCATAGATGTAAAATTATGGTAGTAAATCATTATGATTTACACTTAGGGAAATACCCCAAATAATCGATTTGTACTTAAACATTGCCGGCCCTCTTGCAATAAAATAAATATTAAGCCATTAAGGGCTTATACATAAATGGCATACATTCGAATAAATTTTTTCTTAGGCCAAAGTATCGCGAATACTATTAATCAAAAACAATTTTTTTGGATTTAACCAAAGTTTTATAATTTGTATTTAAGAATGATATAATCGAAGGTTATCAACCGGTTCGAATGTGTAGTTGTTGCTGAGGTTGACAGCCCTTGGCCGAAACTGTCATCGCAGCAGCAGCCCGCTTTATTCCTGCTGGTCGACTATCCTTAGTGCGGCCGGCCGCACTTCACATCAGAGGCAGCGAGACTAGCAGACGAGCGCGATGACCTCCGAAATATCAGCCCCGACGACCCACGTATTGTCCAGCTGAATCATGATATCAGCAGGTTGGTAAATAAGGACAAGCGGAGTAAATGGTTAGATCATTTGAAGAACTGCAACTTGAGCTCAGGTGTTAGTAAGTTGTGGTCTACGGTTCGGTCTCTCTCCAACCCGATTAAGTTTGCAGATACCACTATTTCCGACCCTCAACGGTGCTCGCGTGCATTTTGCCGACATTTTATTGAGCACCCAGAGAGAGATAAGCCGAAACGAAGCGTTGTTCGCAAACTTGACAACCTTCCAGTCTCGGACATTCCACAACCTGTCTGCCATGCCACACTCTTTCCAGGACATCCTGTAGTCCACCATGACCAACAACTTGAACAGGTGGATTGTAAATTATCTAAGTGGCCGTCAGTCGTTCGTTGAGTTTAGAGACAAATGTTCCAAAACCCGTAGAGTTAAACAGGGAGTACCACAGGGCGGTTGTCCCTATTGTTTAATTTTTACCTCTCTAAACTCCCACACCTCCACAAGGTCTGGAAGTGATAAATTATGCGGACGACTGTACCATTATGGCGACGGGCCAAAACGTTGATGAGCTATGCGATTGAGTGAATGGTTATCTCGGAGAAATAATTGTCTGGCAACACCATGTCTTGCTAAACGTGCTCATAAAAATCCTCTTGATTGAAAGTAAAAAACGTTGTTCATTTAGTGATAATATAAATAAAAAATTTTCAAAAAACAATCTATTAACTTAAATATGTTATAAAACAAATGAAGTTTTAATGAAATAACCATCAGTGAATAAATTACTAAACAACAACCCATCCTGTTGCAAATAATAAAAAAAGTTAACATTATAGTTATCTCTTTTTCGCTTGTGCAAATTATACGTATAAACTATCTAAGGCAATTATCAAACATTAGTTTTTTTGCACACTGTAATTTCTTGTACATTTCTGAAGAATTCTTAATAATTCAAATATGCCTGCTCTTTGTGGAGCATGTGGGCTAGATGTTGCTCGGAAAAAAAATATTTTATGTGTTTTATGCAACAAATGGATTCATGCTGACTGTGATGATGTTTTTGTTTGCTGTTCTGGACAAAAACAGGAATTTATCATACAACTGCAAAAAATGTATGTTAAACCCCCCCCCCCGATCCCGCACATGGGGATAGTTCTTTTAAAGATGAAATGAGAAAAGAATTTGCTGATTTTAAGAACTCGTTGAAGTTTCATGCGAATGATATGAAGCGTCAACAAACAGAAGTCAACGTTAAATTTGATGCAGTTGTCACTGAAATACGGAAGGAACTTGCTTTTAATCTCAAAGAAATAAAAGATGAAGTTAATTGCAACAGTTTAGTAAAGTCTAATGATATTGCATGAACTGGAAATGCTAAACCATATGATTCAACATCGGCTAAACAGACTTGACATTATTATAACCGGACATTCCAAGGATATTGATAATCTTACTGATATGATTATATAATTAGGATCGTATCTAAAAGTACAAATCTCATATAAAGACATTGATAATGTAATTTATATTAGAAAGAAGAATGCTGTATTGGTAAAATTTTCAAAATCCACTGATACCGATATTAACCATATCAAATAATAAACACTTGAGATTTATAATTACATGATAAAAATCAAAATTTACAAAAATATAAAATGTTAAACTTAAATAACACCTGCATTTCATGGGTTATAGCTTTCAAACATATATCAAAGGAAAGCCCCAATTTTTGTCTACAAACTTTTATATAAGATGAGGTACCGTCATATCGATATGTTTTAGAGACAACGGTACTTTTTAAAAAAAAAAGTCAAAGGAAAAAACAAAAAAATTCACCCTGGTTCTCAATGGGTTAATAATATTTGTCATCTAACACATCAGTGGACTGCTCTGTCAAAGACCTTTCCAATGATACCCATATCGACCATATCCATTTATCAGTGATCGAGATATATACAATTATATATCAGACCTTTGAAGGCCCACAACTCCCGAACCTTAATAGAGCGGATAATTTTTGTTCCTTTGTTGAAGTCACAAGAACAAGTACTATCATGTGGTATAAACAAAAGTTTTAAAATCAGCTGGATCAGAACGCTTAATTTAAGCCAAAAGAAATATCAACCATCTCTCTCCCAAAATCAAAAGTTTCTCAACAAAAGTTTCCTAGTGTGAACCAGGTGATAGCAACGAAAAATAACAACGGCAGAGAAAAAAAATAGAGTTTTTGGGAATTAAGTGGCAACACCAAATATATTACACTTACACTTGGCATTGTGAAATATATTACACTTATTAAGAACTTATATTTCACTTATTAAGGCATTTTGTAGATTCGACATTATATTGGTTGCATGATCATCAGAACTGAGAATGGACATATTATCGGTAAATATTGATGTTGTACAGTTCGCTGGAATATCCTTAGCAATATCCTTGAGGACAACCAGCTGTTATATTTATTACTTGTGATTTGGTTTTTCTTATATACAGTGTCTCACAAAGGTATTCGAATTTGGTTGTACTTTGAAAAGAAACATAATTTAATAATATTTTTGTGTGTGAAATGAATAATTAATTGATTTAACTTTTTTTAAAAAAAGTCCATAAAATTGCCTCACAAAAGTATTCGAATTTTTCCTGTATTTCATATATCACTATATTTCATGAAACACAAAAATTATAAACGAGTGTTTTTTTGATTAAAATTATGTTAAGGGGTTACTATCAACCGAAATTGTATATTTTCACCATATTTGCAATTTTTTTTTTCCTTTTTTTTAGAAATAAAACCAAACATTAATATGAGGATTTAATACACCCCTTGAGGTATATAAAAATAATAATTTTTGTTATAAGGATATGTACTTAAAAGTTCCAGGAAGTATTTTTGGTGTCGTTCTTCAGTTTCTAATTGAATTGTATGGATTTTAAGTCCCCTTTCGTACCACAAAGTTGGCTAGTATACATTCATGTACATATTAGCACTAATATATTTTAAACTTTCAATATATTATATCGGCATACAATTCCAATAATGCCTTTACAAAACGCCATCCTATACAGTAGATTTCAGTTTTTACTATTCGAAACTTTCACGCTTATGTTGCCCATTACAATAACAATGTAAGTCTAAAATTTTGGTTTTAATTTGATCATAGTAATCAATATTTAAACTGATATCGATGTTTTTGAGTTAGACCATAATGGTATAGTGGCATCAGCCCGGTATATAAAAATAATGATACTACCATATTGAATGGTGTTTCTTCGAGGCATGTTTTGAGTTGTACACTTCCACAAAACATTGAAAACTTAAAATATATAAAAACTGATATTTAAAAGAATATATACAAGAAAACTTTCCCCGAAAATTTTTGACCCATGTATTATGAAAGCGGACTTAAGTTCCAATATATTGAATTAGCGACAGAATAATGATATCAATAATATATCTTGGATAATTTAAATACAGATTCTTGTAACAAAAAATTATATTTTTAGATACTCCAAGGGGTCTATTAAATCCCAATATCAAATTTTGCTTTTATCTATGGAAAAAAAGAGAAAATACCACAAATTTTGCCAAAAATCGCCATTTTAATTATATATTATATAAAAAAGGGTACAAATCCCCAGAAATTGTGGACCAAAAGGGTCAAAAATATATCATTTCGGTTGATAGTAACCCTTAAAACATTTTAAAGCATAAAAACCATTCGATTCTAAAATTTGTGTTTCGTATAATACGATCAAATATGAAATACAGGAAAAATTCGTATACTTTTGTGAGCCAATTTTATGGACTTAAAAAAAAAACTAATTTAATTTAAGTAAATGTAAATTTTTCAAGTTTTAAAAAACGTGATATCAAACCTAAGGACTGTCTAGACAATATAACAAATTAATTTATTTTTTTGCACACAAAATATATTATTAAATTTGGTTTCTTTTCATGGTTTACCTAAATTCGAATACTTATGAGAGACACTGTAGATATAGAACGTTCTTTCACTGAGAAAACGTTGGACTAATCTAATGAGTTCTTTAGGAAAACTTAGTTTATTAAACTTAAAGACTCATCCGTTGTGCCCGAAAGAGTCATATGCAGATTTTATATAATGCAATCACATGCCGGTTGATTAATTGTTCGTCAATGTAGATTGTAAGTTTTTCTTTAATGATTTTTTCAAAAATCTTTCCAGCAAAAGACAGCAAACTTTTTGGTCTATATGAAGCCGGAGAATCGATAGGTTTGAGAATTGGTATTGTTCTTGATATTTTCTATGCTTGGGGAAAATAACAACTATTTATGATTGTTGTTAAGAATATAAAGCCTTTACGTGGTAAATTCTTAGGCATTTGTTATTTATTCCACTAATACCGGGGGATTTTCTATTTTTCAATTCTTTAATTAAAAGAGCATTTTTTGTGATACTTGATTTTTCTAAGTCAAGTAATATAGATTTGTAGGATTTTTATTTTTAGCATATGTAAACAACATGAATTGAAATCTTCAAAATTGCCACAAAAAAGTTTGATATACGGCTGTTTCGATTGCAACTACATCATTATCGTCATCGTCTCGTGTTTGAAGAGGAGTATAATAATAATTTGTATTATCAGTTCTCTGAGAACTATTATTATTAGGTATGAGAATGGGCTCTCCCTGCAACATTATCAATCTAACTATGACAGACCCAGTAGATAATAGTATAGTATAGCATTAAGGTTAATACTATCATTATAGTATTAACCTTAATGCAATTCTAAATCGGAAGACATCGGTATGAAAAGATGCGTCACACAAAATCGCTCATATATATAGCTCGAAAATTTTTAAAAAATGCCACCTTTTAATTCTATGATTTAATTTTTTTACTCAAGAATAAATTTGTTTTCACATATTTTTTTTTTTAAATCGACGGTATTGTTGCATTTTTACATCAAAAAAGCTTAGACTATTTCTTTTTGGACAACGGTCCAAAACTAAAATAAAAATATGTTTGCTGATGAAATGCACACATATCTCTTTAGGTTACTTAAAAGTTATATATGTCATTATATAGGAAACTTCTCTCTAAATCCGTGAAGAAACTTAAAATCGGTTCATATTCCACTAAGTTACTGACTTATAAGTGCAAAAAAAGAAATAAAAAGACAAGAAAGAGTTAAGTTTTTCCAATAAAAAGTTTGTTTATTAAATTTATATTTACCTTAAAGATTCTCAGTAGGGGTTGTGCACTTAACGAAGTGGTTGTAATAGCGTTCACTTAACAAGTGTTCAAAAAAAAACTATGCAACGGTTGCTAATTACGTTATATCGTGAGCGGTTTTACTAGACTCTACACTTTTTCAAAGATGAAAAAAGATGGCGACAGGCCAAAACGTCGAGTGAATGGTTATCTCGGAGAAATACACAACCTCTTCACTGGACGTAACCTGAAACTATCACCAGCGAAATCTTCAGCTACACTTTTCACCACTTGGATGAAGGAGGTAAACTTGAACCTAGGCGTCGTAGTCGATGGAAACCAAATTCCGACTGTGAACCACCCAAAGATTTTGGGGGTTGCCTTTGACAGCCTGTTTACAACCTCAGCTCATGCCACTGTAATTACGCACAGATTGCGAAGTAGAAACAAGGTCCTGAAAGCGCTAGCCGGCAGAACCTGGGGAATGGACAATTGGTCGGTCAGTGGTCAATTATGCTGCTCCAGTGTGGTCTCCATCGCTGAGTGATACCCAGTAGAGAAATATTCAAAGCTGCCAAAATGCCGCCCTAAGGACGGGCTGCATGCAAATAACCTCAGAACACCATCTACATGAGGAAACGAAGGTTCTCCCAGTCAAGGAACATAATGTCATGCTGCCTAAACAGTTCCTCCTGGGATGTCACCGGAGGAGTCATCCCAACTTTAACATCACACAGTTGGATGCTCCCCCGAGGCATGTCAGGAAGGACCTTCATGTATACGAAGAGAGCATACGAAGTTATGTTCAGGATCCCTTAGATCGGACTTCGTATACAGCAGCTTTGAACGACATTCATAGAGACGCCATCAATACCGCGGTTTCAAGTTACCGCATGAATGTCGTTCTTGGAGGTCGCCCACCGCCCATAGCAGAAATAGAGAAGAACCTGCCGCGGAAAACAAGAGTTGCTCTGGCACAACTGAGATCGGGATGGAGCAACAGGCTCAACGCCTACTGGTCCCGCATAGACCGTGCCGTCCCCAATATATGCCCATCTTGTGGACAAGGGTCCCCATGATACCCACCACATATTCAACTGTCCAGCCCACCCTACTTCACTTAGCCCAATGGATTTATGGACTAACCCCATTGAAGTAGCCCAATTTCTTGGCTAAATACAGAACCCCCGGATTAAAATTGTATAGTTTAAGTTGTTACAACAACAACAAACGTGTGGCCAAAAAATGGAGTTATTTTAAAATTTATTGTTAAAATTAGAATTTTTCGATACAAATTTTAGCAATTTATTGAAAAAGGTGTTATTTGCACTGAAATAACATGATTGCAACATTTAAGTTACAGCAATTTGTTTTTATTTTTCTATTTTTACACATTTTAAAAATATTTGCCATCTGTTGGTGAATAACAAAATGAAACAAATTTATTTACTTAAAAATTAGTTAGGTTTTGTTCTATGAATACAAAGCATTGCCATATTGAAATTAGCTAAATCTAACAATTTTTTTTTTGGATTTAATAAATCCAAATTGAATTTACTTCTATAGCTACAGAAACGCTATTTTTGCACTGAAATAAATTTTTCTTTGACCTTGCATTAGCTTATACAGTGTATTTTAAGATAATGATACTGTTGCAGTGTTGACACATAACACATAAAATTTATTAAATGCTCTTTTTATCAGCATGCGCTAAAAAAAGATGTTGCCGTCGCAAAATCTAAATAAAAATGAAATTTGTGTTTCTTCTTTTTCAATGATTGCTAGTATAAATTACCACTACATAAACAATTTTGATAAAAATTTTTACTTCTGTGTTTTTTTATACCCTTCACCTTCGTGAGAAGGGTATATATATGTTTGTCATTCCGTTTGTAATTTCTATAATATAATATTCCGACCCTATAAAGTATATATATTCTGGAATCTTATAGAGTAGCGGTATCGATTAAGCCATGTCCGTCTGTCTGTTGAAATCAGTTTTTAGAGGACCCCAGATATCGGCGAGATCCGAATCTTCAATAATTCTGTTAGACATGCTTTCGAGAAGATCGCTATTTAAAATCAGCAAAATCGGTCGGTAAATAACGGAGATATGAGAAAAAACCGAGACAACCTCTGAAAATTTCATCAAAAAATTTCATATTTTTTTCATGCTTTGTTAAATAAGCAACAACAACACTGTATATTAGAACAAGATGTACACGTGTGTGTATATGTATTTGCTTTTTCAGCTGTGAATTTCGTTTTGTATGCTGTTGGCATTTTGTTTTGTTTGTGTATTTTGTTTTGTTTTTGTAAATTCTGTTCGTATAATTGGATGTAGGTTGGTTTTATTGCGTTGTTATACCCTACACCACTATAGTGGGGTTCACTTCCATTTCAAACGTTGTAGTGTTCGGTTGTGTTTTCACATTAATAACTTTATAAATCTGTTGCTAAGCGTAAAAATTGTATGGAATTTTTCCATGTGAAATACCGTTAATTTTTATAGAATATAAAGTTATAGAAAATTAAAGTGAATGAAAATCTTGCCTTTTGAATAATTGTACAGAGTTTCTACTTAATTTTTTTGCTTTGAAAATGGGTGATAAAGCACACTCGTCGTCTGGTGATCTGAGATCAACATTTGACGAATTTGTAAAGGCGAATAAGCTGGAATCAACCCTTCAGCCTTCCTCATTAAAGAGGAAGAGTGATGACGTGAGTGAGGATACGAATATTAAGAAGGCATCTTCGGCTTGTGATCTTCTGGATTCAGGTGAGTCCTCTCAGGAATCTATGTCGTCTGAGGATGAAGATTCATCCTTGACTATTGTTGGTGATCTTGGTATGGAGGGTAGGACGGTTTCGCTGCCCAACATTTCAAGCGAGACTATTACGTCGGATAATCCACCTGCAGTTGAGTCCTCTTCGGAACTACCTGGTACTTCTGACAAAACTCCACCAATGTTATATTCTGATGGTCATTTTGGTGAATTTCTTGTCTTATGTGACACGTCGGGGTCCAAAGGCATGAAGGATAATTTGCGTAACTCACTTTTCTTCTATGAGAGTATAAAGGATTTGAAATTTGAGGGCATTTCCTTAATATCCCATATTGGGAAAACTCTGTTTAGAGTTAAGTTTGACTCGGCTGCTGCAGCCAACTTTTTTGTTTTATATGATTTTTCGTCCATTATCGCATTTTTCATATAGGACATTTATTCCTATAGGGCATTTATTCCTAACTCCTTTGTTTATTCATATGGGGTTATAAGGGGCATTCCCCTTTTTTACACTGATGAATTTATGAAGGAGAATATTATTTCTTCAGTTCCTATTATATCTGTTGAACGTTTTCGTGGTAGAGATCCCTCTGGAGGAGGATCTGCTTTACCGATGTTTTCGGTGAAGGTTGGTTTCAATTCCAGTGAGATTCCTACTAGTGTAATTTTGGACCATGCTTTCGTTGAGGTTTCTGTTTATTATCCTCCGCTGCGCCAATGCAGCAAATGTGGTAGACTTGGGCACACCGAAAGGGGCTGTCATTCCAAGCAACGTTGTCTTAAATGTGGTAGAACAGGACCATGTGATGGACCATGTTCTGACCCAAAGTGCATTTTATGTGGTGCTAGGGATCATACTTCTAGTGAGAAAACTAAATGTCCAAAATGGACTCAGGAAATAGATATTCTGAAGGTGATGACGCTTAAGAGACTATCGAGAAAGGAGGTTCTAAATTCCTTTCCGGTGAATGGATATGATGTTTTTAAGGAATATGAAGAAAATTTCCCACCTTTGGCTAGCAACAATGTTACGAAACCCTTGGTTGGAAATATTTTGGATAGGGATGGTGAGGTGAATAGGATAATGTCGAGAAGAAAATTCAATCGTGGTGTTAAGATTAGGCCTCCTCCTAAACTGAATAAACCCATTCCACAACTACAACCGGTCAACACGGATCCGACTATACCGGTAATTAACCGGAAGTTGGATAAAGTTTCCCAGTTTGGAAGGCTGATATTTGAAATGACGAGAGTCATGAAGGTTTATTTTTCTGAGAAATGCGAGAGTTCGTATGTTAGAGTTTTGGATGATTTTATGGTGAAGGTAGATAGTGCACTTTTGGATATTGATCGGGATCTCAATGCTCGATCTCAGACTACGTTGACCAGTTTAACGCAATGAAATTATTGCAATACAATGTGCAAAGTTTAGTTTCTAACAAAAACTCAATTGAGTTTTACATTAATAATAATTCTATTGATATATGCTTTTTCTCTGAAATTTTTAATTTTGATGATACCAGCTCCTCGGGAAGACTTTTGAATTTTGATACTTTTTGTAAACTCAGGGATGATGGTTATGGTGGATGTGCTATAGCTGTCAGAAAAGGTATACGAGTTTCTAGGGTATCCTTTAGGACTAACCTGGATATTTTGATACTGAGAACCCTGAATCTTAGAACCAATCTGGTATTGGTATCTGTCTATCTCCCTCCAAATCGTTCCAACAGTCTTCCTCTGAATGTCTGTTTTACAGAACTTCAGAGACTGCTTGATTTTGTTGGCAGATTTTCGAATGTCATCATTGCTGGTGACTTCAATGCACGCTCCACTCATTGGGGAGATTACTCCGATTCTCCTAGAGGTAACCTTGTTCATAGGTTAATTTCTGACTCTGTTTTCACGTGTCTAAATGATGGTTCATCTACATTTCTTCGTCAGCTTGATAATCCAAATGGAACGGTCCTAGATTTGAGCTTTTCAAATTGTGAATTTGATATTTCCTGGAAAACCACCCCAATGTGGCTGAATGGCAGTCATCATTTTCCTATTATAATGGAAATTGATATGTCTAGCTCTAACTCTACTTCCTTTCTGTCAAAGCGCAAATTATTGTCGGACTTATCTGGGATTGATCTTTCTTCTGAATTTGATGTGATTGAGGAGACTTTTTCATCCAGTATTGCTTCTGCTACTCATAGGGTTTCCGGTAATCATACTCCTAAGTACTGGTGGAATGCGGAATTATCTACTCTTTTTCGGTTGCAAGTAGCGGCTAGAAAGAAGGCATCTAAATACCCCACACCGGAGAATCTGGATATAGCCTCTACGGCTTTCCGGAATTGGAAGGATGCAGTGAGGAAGGCTAAATCGGACTCCTTTCATCGTAGGTTGGATGAGCTGAACTCTCAGCCGAATACACGTGGTGCTTGGAGATTTGTAAATAGTGTCAAGAATGCGACAAATTCTCGACGGTATTTATGGGATGAAGGTGATAACTTACCATATCTTGAGCATCTGAGGGCACAGGTTCCGGATAACACACTGGTTGAGTTTTCTAGGATGCAGATTGGTCCCTCTTCTCCTCTAACTAGATTCGAATTGGATAATGTTTTGGACAGCAGAAGGTCAAGATCGGCTGGAGGATGTGATCGTGTTACTTATGATATGTTGAAATCGCTATCGACACAATCCAGAGATGCTCTGGTGCATGCTTTTAATGCCTATTTTTGCAATTGTGAGATCAGGTCCTCATGGAGGAATATAAAGATTGTACCTATTCCTAAAAAGAATAAGGACTTGGTATTCCCCTTGATATTGTTGACTGGGTTGTTAATTTCTTTTCGGACAGAAATCTTTGCTTGGGTAAAAGTTCTATTAGGGTATTTAATGGGCTTCCACAGGGTAGTTGTTTGTCTCCTATTCTATTCAATCTTTATTCTGCCTCACTCCATGGAATTAAGGATGACAATACCCTAGTATTTCAGTTTGCTGACGACTTTATGATACTGTCTTTTGACCGTGACTTTGAAATCGCGGTTGAGAACTTGTCTAGGAAGATTTTGGAATTTGGGAATGATTGTCACTCCCTCAATCTATCTTTTAATATTCGTAAGACAAAGGTAGCATACTTTGCAAAAGGAGGTCGCCGCTCGGTGCAGATCTCTGTCAATGGATGTACAATTGAACAAGTGTCTTCTTTGACTTTTTTTAGGAAGGAAGATAAAGAATAGTTTATCAGTTAAAGAGCATTATGATTTTGCCTTGGGGAATTGTAACTCTGCTGTGAATCTGCTTAAATGTCTGACAAGTATTAAGGGTGGTCTTATGCCTGAAGTGTCACTGAAATTTTACAGGAGTTTTATTAGGAGTAAAATTGAATATGCCAGGACTACCACGGCTCATTCTCCAACTTATATTGATAATAGGATTCGATCTTTTCAGAATTCGACTCTTAGAAGATGTCTTGGTCTTACACCATCAACACCGGTTCATATAATCTATGCTATGGCATGTGAACTCCCTCCGGACTTGAGGGCTATATATTTAACGGCCAAGGAGCTGTTTCGAGTTTTCGTATACAATCCGCCCCTTTTTAGATTGATTGCAATTGTGAGATCAGGTCCTCATGGAGGAATATAAAGATTGTACCTATTCCTAAAAAGAATAAGGACTTGGAGAACTTTGTAAATTTTCGGCCGATTGCCTTAATATCAGTCTTTCTTAAAACAATTAATCTGATAGTGAAAAATAACAGTTATTCATTTGTCTTCTCTAAATTTAGTCATATTTTTGACAGGCTAGGTAAATGTGTTAGATCCAGTATATCTGTAAAGGTTACTTTTAAGCTTGACAACCCTTTTGGTTGTAAGCACAGTGCTCCTAGGGAATGCACTAGGGCGTATTATGGTCATCTTCTTAGGGAGTACAAGGAGAATGGCTTTAGGATTATGGCCACGGATGGCTCCCTCTCTGATTCATCAGCAGGATGTGCTATTGTTCTGGAACACAGTGATCGTTTTTTCCTGTTTAGGTGTAATATGAGGTTGTCGTCTCTGACTGCTGAACTGATTGCAATTCGTGAGGCTTTAGTTGCTGCGGCGACAGATGGGTTTGAACGGGTTGCTATTTTCACGGACAGTAGGAATGCGATTATTTCTCTAAGGGATAGTAAATGGGAGGACTATATTGTTTCGGAGATTATTCAGATTATTGCGGATTCTAGTATGAGGGCTATTCATTTTATTTGGGTGCCGAGTCGAAAGGGCTGATGAACTAGCGAGGATGGCTCTTGATTGTGGGGCTCCTCTTCAGGTGGATTACTCGGTGAAGTGGGCATTGAAGTTGATTCGTGATGAATTGCAGGATGAGTGGAATCACTCTTATTCTGAAATTTCTCAGAGCAAGGGTGATTTTTACTTTTCCTTTAACCGGACAATCTCCTTGAAGCCATGGTATAGAGGATTTGCATTGGATCCTGGTGAAGTTAAGATTATTAATCGTCTTCTAACTGGTCATGCGTATGACAAGAAATTTTTGAATCTTATAAGGGTAAGTGACTCCAGCTTATGCGGCACATGTAACGTTGTCGAGAGTGCTAATCATCTCATTTTCTACTGCGCAAGATTTTATGACATTCGTAGAAAGCATAAGGTTTTTGACAAGTATATATGTCTTTCTGATTTGCTCAAAAATTATCAAAAGGAGGATTTTCATGATTTAATTAATTTTATTAAAGAGTGTAACATTGATAAACTACTTTAATTAGATTGTAGTTTTGTGTTTGAATTAAATTGAATTTGATCTTAATTTTGTTTCTACTTTTGTTTTTGTTTTTTTTTTATTACTTTATTTTGATATTAATTTTTGATTTAAATTTTTGATTTTAATTTTGATTTTAATTTTGATTTTAATTTTAATTTTGATTCTTATTTTGAACTTTGAATTTTTATTTTAAATTAAAGAAAAAATCTTTCTTTTTTTTGTTTCCTTTTTCAATTTTGATTTTAAATTAGATTGCATTCTTGTTTTTTACATTTTTGTAGTCGTAAACCTCATAGTTTTTTAACTTTAAGTTAGACTTAAGTACGCTTAAGTTTAATCATACAATGAAATTATCATAAATTCTTTCCAAATTATTTAGAACACAACCCCTCACTTTTGCAGAAGTACTCTGTGGAAGTAGGTGTTTATTAACACCCAACGGTTTCTACAAAATCTCATAAATTTCTGAGATTGTTAATTTCGCGTTTTTGAACTACGCTAGTGGGATAACCTGGCAAATTGTGTGTTGTGTACACCGCTATATAACCTTCAAGTCAAAAAAAAAAAAAAAAAAACTATAGTGGGGAGGGTATTATACGTTTGTGCTGATGTTTGTAACTTACAAAAATATTGGTCCAATACCCACCTTAAAGTATACCGATCGATTCAGAATCATTTTTTTGAGTCGATTAAGACATGTCCGTCCGTCTGTCCGGCTGGCTGGCTGGCTGTCCATGTAAACCTTGTGCGCAAGGTACAGGCCGCAATTTTCAAGATAATTTGATGAAATTTGGACCAAGCATGTTTTTTGGCACAAGGACGAAGCCTATTGAAAATGGTTGAAATCGGTCCATTATTTCACCTAGCCCCCATACAACCGTACCTCCCGATTTGAACTTTTTATGCTATAATTACGTCAAATATTCTGCTATCTCTCTAAAAATTGGCACAAATAAGTTTTATATAAGTATAAATGATACTGCAGATTTTCGTAAGGATCGGCCTATATTTGACCCTAGCCCCCATACAAACCTCCCTTCAAAAAATGACTTAAACGTCTAAAATTGACTTGTAACCATTTGTATCGCAATGAAACTCAACAAAACTAACTGTTATTTAGAAATATATCCTTTTCCAAAATTTACCGAGGAACGGCCCATATTTGCCCTATAAATTTTAGTTTTTTATCAATAAATGGCTTAAATATTTTGGAATTATGGTAATATTCAACATAAAAGTTTCTTTACAAAAAATAAAAATTTTATAAAAGTAAAAATTGTAAAAATATACTCATGGTGTAGGGTATCATATGGTCGGCCATGCCCGACTATACTTTCCTACTTGTTTATTTTGTTTTTGTTTTTTTATGTTTTTCGTTATGTGTGTTTAGATGACTGTTGTTTTAGATGCCTTGGGTATTTTGTTTTTTTTATTTCGTTTAGCGTTGTTGTTCATTTTGTTTTGCTTTGGTGTAGTATTAATGTAGACGGAAAAAAATTTAAAATTTATAAAACTAATATGTTTAAAATACTGTGGTGAAGGGTATATAAGATTCGGCACAGCCGAATATAGCACTCTTTCTTGTTGGTGGATAAATTTGTAATTATATTTAATATATATAAATTTGTAACTATATTTTATACCCTTCACCTTCGTGAGGAGGGTATATATAAGTTTGTCTTTCCGTTTGTAATTTCTATAATATAGTTTTGCGAACCAATAAAGTATATATATTCTGGATCCTTATAGGTAGCGGAGTTGATTAAGCTTTGTCTGTCTGTCTGTCTGTCCGTTCGTCTGTCCGTCCGTCTGTCTGTCCAGATACCGGCGAGATCCGAATAATTCTGTTAGACATGCTTTCGAGAAGATCGCTTTCGAGAAGATAAATACCAGAGAATGAGCAAAAATCCGAGACAACCTTTGAAAATTTCATCAAAAACTGAGATTTTTCATGCTCAGGCAGAAATTGCAAAAAAAAAAAAACAAAATACATAATCATACGGTAAATTTTGTTATTGTACTCTTGTTTATAAAAACAAGGCAGAGCGAGAGTAGCAGAGCGAAAGCAGTACTAGTGTGTTAATATTGGCTAGAAACATGAAATTATGTATGTGGAGCCTGACTTAAGTTAGAAATCATAAAAGGGAACCTTTTTGTACTTTTTCGTTTTTCAAAAGGTACTTTTTGAATTTTCAATACTATTGAAACTAGAAATATAAAATTAAGTATGTAGAGTCTGAATTAGGTGAGAACCCATAAAAGAGAACCTTTTTGGTACTTTTTCGTTTTTCAAATTGTACTTTTTGAATATTCTATAAATTTAATATTCTAAAATAAAGAGCCTTTAATTATATGAAATATAGGCCTTTGAAATGCTCACTTTTATGCATTAACATCTATTTTATAGATATGTAAAAATTTTCATATATTCATTATCAACCGTTCTCACAACAAATAATCAATTTGCCAGAAAAAAGAGTCGAAAATGTTTTTTTAATAAATTAAAAAAAAAAATATATATTTTTTCAGTTAGAAACCCTTCCAGATCCCACTTCCTATCGAAAATGTGGAAAGATTATTATATTCTACAGCATTATAGTGGTTTAGCTTTGTTCATCCGACTTGTAATCAAACTACAAGTCAAAATTTTCCAAATAATTCGATACAAATAGGCTGATATTTCTCATTTTACCCAAGAACGAAGTTTTTTGAAAATAGATTAAATCATTATTCCCCTAGCCCTCATAAAACCGCACTCCTCGAATAGGGCTTTGGAGCTCTTAAAAATGGCTTCAAGGTCATTCTATCGCTCTTAAACACTACAATCAGGATGAAATTCTGCAAATCTATTTCTTATAAGAAAATAAATCAAACACCAATTTTTAATAGGATCGATCCATAGTTGATCCTAGTTCTCTTTCAGAAAATCAGTTTTTCATCAATAAAAATGGAGATTAAGACAAAATTCAATATAAATGATATATTAAAAATAGCGGCGTAATATATAAAAACAAAAAGGGCGGTATTTCTAGGCGTTGCAAAAAATATTTTTTATATTTTTTAAATGTTATTAACATATCTTTAATCGTAGGGGGTGAATGACTCAATTTTTTTTCGACCCACCCTAATGTATACACCGGATTAGACAAAAACACATCAAAGGGGATTTTTGGTTCTTTTTGAATTTTCTCTCGTTCTGTAAAAGGTACTTTTTAAATTTTCTATAATATTGAACCTAGAAACATGAAATTAAGTATGTAGAGACAGAATTTGGTGAGATCCGGAGAAAGTAAACTTTTTGGTACTTTTTTGTTTTTTTAAAAGTTCTTTTTAGAATTTTCTATAATATTGAACCTAGAAATATTTAATTGGGTATGTAGAGTCTGAATTAGGTGAGAACCCATAAAAGCGATCTTTTGGGTACTTTTTCGTTTTTCAAAAGATACTTTTTTGAATTTTCTATAATATTGAATCTAGAAACATGTATTTAAGCATGTTGAGCCCGAAGAATGTGATGTAAAAGAGGACATTTTTGAACTGACTGCTTTTTAACACACCATGGTGAAGGGTATATAAGATTCGGCACAACCGAATATAGAACTCTGACTTGTTTTTGTTAAGTTAGTTAGTTAGTTAGTTAGTTTGAAAGGAGGATGTACATATATACATCAAATCCGAAGAAATAAACCTAGGCCTCTATCGGGCCTGTTGTGCGCTTCTTAACAAGTGCCAAAGGTGGGAATCGAATCAACCACCTCCGGTCTACCACTCTAGAACACTAACCAATAAACTACCGGAGGCCACATTTTTTATTTAGGTATAATTTAAAATCATATCATATTTGTTAGTTTTTTGCAATAATTTTATTTACTGTAATATTTTGTATATAATTATATTTTTTATAATCATATTTTTAAATTTTATAGTCAATGAATAATATGACGAAAGACTATGATTACTTGCTTAAAGTATTATTAGTAGGAGATAGTGATGTTGGAAAACATGAAATTTTATCGGGATTGGAAGATGCATCATCAGAGAGTCCGTTTTGCAGTGGAAATGGTATTATTTAATATTGAAACTGTTTGTATTATATTTCTATAAAAAATGTATTTATATTAGCATACAAAACAACAACAATTCTTCTGGAAGGCAAAAGAGTAAAGCTTCAGTTGTGGGATACATCTGGCCAGGGACGATTTTGTACTATAATTCGTTCTTACTCCAGGGGCGCACAAGGAATAATATTAGTTTACGACATAACTAACAAGTGGAGTTTCGATGGTATTGATAGATGGCTAAAGGAAGTAGAAGAGGTAAATACTATAATAAAAATACATAATATGCAGTAGATTTGCACATTAGGGTTATAATATAGACAATTCGTAAACAAATTAAATTTTAAATTGGGGGGGAATTCCTTTACGATATAAGTTGTCAAAACCGTTATAATTGTATCAACTATGTATTTATTTATAATTATAATCGTAAACTAATTTTACTTAAGGGAGCTTTAGACTATCAGATTTTACATACGAACATAGAGTATATTAAAGAGCCAAACCTAAATCAGCTGTCAAAAAACCTAACTCTTAGCATATATTTTTATAGAAGTATTAGTTTATAAAAGCTTTTTACCACACATAAAATACCCTCATATACCCACATAGTTGCACAAAATTGGTCGAAGTAATAGTACCATGTTTTTGTTGCAATAATTTTCTTAAGATAATACATTTAAAATTGTGTGTAGTGTAGTTTTATTTAAAATTGTAGATTGCATTTATAAAACATGATAATATTTTTCATGCATTTTTTTATTTTCATAAATTTGTTAACTACTAAAAAATGCTACTATTTAAATTCTTTTATCTCGGAAGCTATTTTACAAAAATAAAAATCAAGAGTTTCATGCATATAGTAGTATATAGGCGAAACTGATTGTCAAAGACCTAAGTCCCCTGTCAAAGACCTAACCGTGAGAATGTATTAGTAGAAGCACAAAAATAAACACAGTTGTTTAAAAGGTATTAATAAAAAATGTACTTTTTGGACGTTATTTTTAGTGTGTTTTTAATATATCCTAGTGAATAAAAATATTAGTTAATTATTTTTTTGAAAATATATTTAATCTCAAAACATATTATAAACACGACATTTTGTTATGCAAAATGAAAAAAAAAAGTATGTAAAATACTTTTTTAATTTTCAATACGAAAATGTACAACTTTTTTTCAGTTTTAAGTAAAATGAAATGTCAAACAATAAGAAATATTTTTTTATTTATAAAATATAAATTATTTTCGGAGTTTTAAATAAATGAAAAATGTCGCAAAAAATAATAAAGATTAAGTTTAAGTGATAAGAAAAACTAATAAGTGCTAATATCCTCGAAATTTTGCGAAGAAAATTTGAAGTTTTGTGAGTGCGTTTAGTTCTCACAAGTTTGTTTTATTCTCTCAGAGCTCATCTGTGTGAAGAGAATAAAAAATTTTATTTGAAAACCTCTTCAGTTTTGCCTATATGTACTACCATGCATGTGAATATATAGAAGATTTAAAAAATAGACTTTCGTAAAGGTGACTTTTTAGCTAACACGGATTGAATATAGAAATTTGTATAGTTGTATAAGAGAAAGTTTTAATAGCACATTAAAAAATAATATTTTATTTTTATTACGTTTTTCGAAAAAATAAAAAATAAAATTTTTTGGAAAAAATAATACATACAAAAAAATATGATAAATATAACGGACACAGAATTATTTTATTTATTTTATATACATTTTATTATAAATACAATTTTGTTCATATTTCAAAAATTAACAAACATAAATTTAAAGATGAATTGATAACAATAAAGTATTTCCAGTAAAGTATTAAATCAGGATGCACTAAGTAAGGTGAAATCGTTAAGGCAGCTGATTTTTATTTGTTTATTTAAAAAGTGCTTGGGTTGTGTCAAAATAAATTAATTTATTTTCATTCTAAATAAACTGTATATTGTTGTTTCAAAGCAAAAAAAAAAAAATTAATTTAAAATTATGAATTAAAATGTTCATAAAAAGAACAAGAAACCATACATGTTAATTACATAGTTATTGCTTCGAATAATTAAATGACGATTTCATTATCATTAATTTTTTATAATTATAACATAATATTTAATATTTTTTAATAATTTTAAAATAAAACCGAAACAAATATACATTCATACAAGTTATTTATTCGTAAAAAACACATAAAAGACATCGCAAAATTGAGAGTTTTGGCGAATATTGAGCAATGACGCTAAAATTTTTGAAAGTGAAGCAAAATGAGGTAGGAACATGTTGAAGATGTTGAAAGATGACGCTTTTTTTCTCTACATTTCTTATGGAAAGATGTTGTCATCTTTGCAAATTGACGAGAGATAAAAGATGAAGCTAAGTGTAAAAAAGTCTTATCAAGTACATGAATGATTTTCAAACTTCATTCTGCCAATAAAACCAGTTGACATGTCTCTGAAGGACACTGTTGAGAGGATGAAGAAACTTTTCCGTAAAGCTGAAACACAAGTTCCACAACGCTATAAATGCCTGCAACTTGCAAAAGCAGATGGAGAATTTTCCGAAACGACAAATTTGATCAAACTCTTAGACGAAACAAAGCGTATAATGGTTTTGAAATCTAATAATATAATGATTGAACACCAGCTAAAATCAAATTGCTCTGTTAACAAAAAGGAAAACAACAACAGTCACAAACTTGCATTATTCACAACACTGAAGCTTCAATTCAAAGAACTTCGTAAACATACAAAGGATAGCGCTACAAAAACTGCTAAGAATGATATACTAAATTCGTGATTACATGCCAAAGCTATCGGATTTGTCGAAGCCTTTAAGAGATTTATTGAAAAGTAGTAATATTTCAATGACAAAAAACACATGACGAGTGCTTGAAACAAATTAAAACTATTATTGCCAACACACCAACCCTTGCAATAATGCAAGACAAAAAACCTGTCTTATTTGCATACAGAAGTCTGACGAATGCCGAGATAAACTATGCACAAATAGAAAAAAAATTTCTAGCAATCGTTTTTGCCTGTCTGAAAAGAAAGAATTTTGCAAAATACCCTCCGCTAGATTTCAAAGAATGAAATTATCGTTACTGAAATATGATTTGAAATTAACATATGTCCCTGGTAAGTTTTTATAATTAGCAGACCTGCTGTCACGCTAAATAAACACGATAAATCAGTAGAATTAGAATTTGTACATTCATTGAATATAACAGATGCAAGACTTAAACATTTAAAAAAATCATTAAATTATGACAATTGTCTCATTAAGCTTAAAGAAATGGTGATAAACAGTTGGCCAAAAAATTGCTCTTTCTTTCTAATGATTTGAAGTTCTATTGGAAAAATCGTAATAATATTTATATTGATCATGGCATATTATATTTAAACGAAAGAATTATTATACCACAAAATCAAAGACAGCTAATACACAGTTACATTCGTCCCACTTGTTCATTGACCTCAAATTGGCCTCAAATTAATAAAGATATTGAAAATATAATTAATAAATGTAACACTTGTCAAAAAACACCGTTGTGGCAACACTAAGGAGCCTATGATATCACACGATGTTCCCATGTTACCATTCAGCTTAATTGAAATAGACATTTGTGAGTATGCTTCAAAATCATATCTTATTATAGCCGGATAATATAATATAGGAGCAAGGCTTAACGCAACAAGCCCTCATTATCCTCAAGCAAACGGGTTTGCGGAAAGAGCTGTGGGTATTGCGAAAAAAAACTTATTAAAAACAGCTTAGACCAAGGGCTAGCTCTACTTGAGGCTTAGCACTAATTTTCGCCGTAAAACGATTTCGCACCGACCACAAATCACTCCTCGCATTTTTTGGTTCAAACAAAGATATTCGCATCGATTTAGATGAGGCGGTATCTACACTACCAGTATCTTTCAATATGTTGAGTATCATATTGAAAGATACTGGTAGCCACCAAAAGCGATAAAACTCTTCAAAGTGCTATACAACATATGAACACATGTTGGCAAGAAAATCTTCAATCGTACCATATTCTAATCGAAAAGAATCTTTATCGATGACAGGTTGCGTTATGTTCAACAATCTTATTGTAATACCCGATCCATATCGTCAGAAGATTCTCAGACAACTTCACAGCTACGGATTTCATCAGAAAGTGTCGAATTTGTCAACAACCCGACCGCTCGCGAGAATAAGTATTGGCTATGCTGGACCTCTTAAGAATAAGTATTATCTAGTTATCATCGACTCATTATTTAAATACCCTGCTATTTACGAAAAAACCAACTATTACATCATTTGCAACAATAAAATTGTGAATGATAACTGTGCACAATTTCGAAATCCTGAACAAATAGTTTCGGACAACGGAACGCAGAACAATTTCAAAACTGGTCCATGAAAGACCTATAAAATACACAAAAACTGTACGTTTCCTTTCCACTTCCAACGGACAAGCGGAATGATTCGTGGATTCTCTAAAACGCGCTCTCAAAAAGGCTGAAAGAGACACACCTACCACATCACTTCAAACATTTTTGTAGTCTATAGATTAACACGCAATCCAAATTGATCCAAATCGGAATCATTTATAGATCGAAAAATAAGAACAGTTTTCGACATCATCAAAAAGCATAATGTTACCGATCAGAAAATGTAGATGCAATATAATACCAAACACGGTATACGAAAGAGAACAAACCTCCATGGCGACCAGGTCTACGCTTTGAACTTCAAAGGAAACAAACAACACTGGATGCCTTTGGACATATTATTTAAAGAATTCATGATTACTCCACCAGTGCAAGAAGAAATTTTGGCTACACCTACAGCATGCCGAACTCCAATACGTATAACCAGCCGTAGACAACAAGTGGAACCATCGATGAAACCAGTGAATACTTATTTTGTTGTACAGATCGTTGCTTTGTTTTTATGTAATTCTTGCTTTCAATTTTCTGTTCAACTGTTACACTATCTATTACACAATTATAAAGTTTTCTTGCTAAAACCAGTAAGTTCAGGGAAAGAGAAAATATTTTTAATTACTAAAGTTTGTTCATTACTAAAGTTTTCACTGATTTTTAAAACTAATAAAAAAATATGTAAACTATAAAAATTATTTGTTAAATATTTTTATTTTTTGTAGCATGCCCCTGGTATTCCAAAAGTTCTAGTAGGAAATAGACTTCATTTGGCATTCAAAAGGCAGGTTGCAGCGAAACAAGCAGAACTTTATGCATCTCGAAACAATATGTCTTGCTTTGAAATATCTCCTCTTTGCGATTTTAATATAAGAGAATCATTTTGTGAATTGGCACGAATGGCTTTACATAGAAACGGAATGGAGAGGATATGGAGGAATAATAAAGGTATGTAAGTAGTAGTAAGTATTTCTCTGCATATTATGTTTAATAAATTTCAGATTAATTTATTATATAGTCAATTATCTAACATTTATTTTTTTGTAAGGCTAAAAAGAACAAATATATCAAGCAGTCAATATTTTACATATCAAACATTAAAAAAAAAACAAATGATAGATATGTATGCATTTTATAATAAGGTTACAATATGTTGTTAGATTAAAATCCATGTTCCTACAAATTTAATTAAACATATTTGTATACTATATAATTATATTTTAAAAATTATTCGTTTATTCTAAGGAATAAAGAATAAAAGTTTTTATTCGAATAATTTAAAAAAATATAAATAAAACTTGTCAAATACCTCTACGGGTAAAAAGCGGGTTTGCGTACATTAATGTACTTATAGCTTAGTTCAATCTCAACCTATTTAAAATGTCTCAGGAGATTTAAAATTGGAAGCTGTGGCTTTTATTATGATATATGTATACGATGTTTAGAGAAATATGTGAGCATTTCATCATCATTTCATGTTTTATACCCACCATCAAAAAAGATGACGGTGTATTGTCATTCCGTTTGTAACACATCGAAATATTAGATCCTTATTAGATTCTATCATCCGCTTCTGTTTTTGTTTTGTTTTTTGTTTTGAATGTTCAGATGTCTGTTGGTTTAATTGCCTTGTGTATTTTTGTACCCAGAATCAAAAAAAGAAAATGGGCGGTATATAGGTTATGTCATTCCGTGTGTAACACATCGAAATATTGTTCATAGACCCTAAAAAGTGTATATATTCTGGGACCTCGTAAGATTCTAAGTCGATCTGTCTGTCTGTCTGTTGTTGGCACAATAGCGTCAAAAAAAGTGATATAGAGAAATGAAATTTTCCCAAAATATTCTATATTAATCAGAAATATTTGGTATTAAAAATCGGTCAACGATTTCACATAGCTCCCGTACTGTTAATAGGTGATATTTGATTTACGGAAAAACAAGGAATGAAAAATTTATTTTTTCTATCAATAAATTTTCTAATTAAAGTTATAAACTAAATTGATTAAATTCTAAGTAAACAAAACAAGTATATTATAAAGGAAGTTCATTCCCATTCTCCAACACCTCCACTAGGATGAACGCCAAGATTCATAATATCTCAGGATTTCGTTAAGACATCAGCTGCCATATCCTCGGTATTCAGATATTCAATAACAACCTTTTTGTCATTTACGAGATCTCTTATAAAATGATGTCGTATGTCAATGTGCTTAGAGCGAGCATGATAAGTACTGTTATGCGACAAATTTATAGCGCGTTTATTATCGCACTTTATCACAATAGACGATGATCGTCCAAGTTCATTGAACAGAGATCGTAGCCACAACGTCTCTTGCCCAGCTGCTGCCAAAGCTATATATTCAGCTTTTGTTGTTGATAAAGCTGTTGTTTGTTGCTTCTTAGAGTTCCACAAAATGCAACCTCCTTGAAATTTGAAAACGTAACCAGAAGTTGATTTTCTATCATCTAAGTCGCCAGCCCAATCCTTCAATATGTGCATTTTCATCTTTTGAGAACTGCAACTTGTAATTTATTGTCCCTTTGAGGTATCATTATGCGCTTTACTGCTTGCCAGTGTGCCTTTCCAGGATTATTGTTATATCTAGCTAAAGCCCCCACTGCAAACGATACATCAGAACGGCTTACTTGAGCTGCATACATAATACTTCCTATTGCTTCTTGGTACGGTATGGTTTTCATGTCATCACTCTCTTCCTTTATTTGTAGGCACATAACTTTTGAAATTTTCTGGTTAATATCCAATGGAGTTGAAATTGGCTTGCAGTCATCTATCTAAAATTTCTTCAAAATATTGTTAATATATTGTTCCTGATCAAGCCATAGTTTTTCATTCTTTCTATCTCTTGTAATTTTCATCCCCAAGATGTAGTTCGCTTCACCAATGTCTTTAATTTTAAAAATTTCTGTAAGACGTTTCTTTATATTCAATTTATTTTTTGAATTAATTGTAAATATCAAAATGTCGTCAACGTAAATTGCTACATAAGTTATTTCATCCTTGGCTAACTTGTAATATACGCAAGGTTCCGTTTTTGATTGAGTTCATCCAATTTTCTTCAATGTTTAATCCAGCTTTTGATTCAATGACCAACCTCGCTTTATATCGCTCTATATCACCTTTAGAGTTCCTCTTTATTTTGAAACACCATTCGCTATCAATAGGTTTCTTTTCTTTTGGTAGTTTTACAAGTTCCAATGTTCCATTTTCAATTAAAGCGTTTAGTTCTTCATCCATAGCCCGTTGCCATTCATTTTTATTAGAACTTTCTAATGCTTGCTTCACTGTTTTGAATTCTTCACCCACTTGAACAACATTGCATTCATACCCATACCTTTGAATTGGTTTTGGTGTTCTAGATGACTTTCTTGCAATTTCAGGTGATGTGATTCCTCTCACAGATGGTCCAGGTACCCAGTCGTTACTTTGATCATCATTGTTCCTAGGCGATGTCTCATCAGTTTTAGAAAAATATTGATCTTCATTAGAATTACTTTCTTTTCCAATACTTGGCATTTCTGAATATGTAATTGTCTCATCTGAACGTATATCAATAGTATCTGTAGGATTTATTTCATCGGAGCATTCGTCAACATTATCTGTTGAATTTCTATCATCAACTGAATCACATCCCAGTATAATATAGAACTTAGAATCATCACTAGGCATTTCATTATAGAATTCGTTTTCTAAAAACTTGGCATCTCTACTCGACCTTCTTTGATTTAACGTCATAGAACCGATAGGTTTTGGAGTGTGTACAATAGCCAACGAAAATTGATTCTTTTGCTTTAGCATCAAGTTTTCTTCTCTTTTCTTTTGCTATATGTATCACAGCTTTGCATCCAAAAACTTTAAGATATTTTAAGTTTGGTTTCTTACCAGACCATATTTCCTTTCCCTATTGTTTTGCAAATCTTTTATTTAAAAAATAGAAAAAAGTAACTGAAACGTTTTCAATCATATTATCCTCCATCATGCAAAAAATTAATCAGAAAAAATCAGTTTATGGTTATAAAAATTGGACAAACACGATTTTTATTAAGTTAAACCTTTATTAATGGACATCTTTAAAATGTTAGCTTGATGTTCATATTAATATCGATGTATAATATCAAAATATTCATAAATATCAAAGATTATTTATACATCAATTTTTTGTTGCAAAAACCAACACATTCATACAAGAAAAAAGAAAAAAGAAAAAACATTTCATATAAGTTCAAATCTATTATTTAAAAAATACAAAAAAGTAACTGAAACGTTTTCAATTATATGACAGTAGATTGTGAGTTATCTTACAATAATTTTTTTGCGAATAATGTAAGTTTGAAATTTAAAACTTACACCAAAAATAAAATCTACAGTTTTGAATACAGTAAAGAACAACAACGTATTGTTAGCGCTTAGCGCATACAAGTGTATAGAAAACACACTGTCTATAGCTACGCACATTTACAAAAACAAAAGTGTACCAAATGTACAATCTGGAATGCGTTAGACTACTTTATGTTATGAAATTTTAAGTGGGCGGAAATGTTAAAGTGCACTAATTTTAAGGAAAACTCTGACATTCATATAAATTTTTGGAAAGAGTGGATGGACGTACCTTCCATATCAAGTAAATACAAAATATCGTGTATTTGGGTTACTAAAACGACAATTCTTTAAGTTTTTGTAGGTATAATTCTACTGTCAATACAAATATATGAGAACAAAAAAATTATTTTGTATAAATAAAACCTTTAACCATTTGAACTATTTAGTAGTATTGGGCGTAGCTTCCCATATAATTAAAATAATTAAAGTTAAATGAGAAACTACTACAGATTAGAGCATTTAACATTGTTAACAAGTATGTCACACCCATTCATCAGATTTTGACCATCTTTATATTAATGTAGTCTATAAACATAAAAAGCTTTATTGTAAAAACTAGTAATGACATAATTTCGTCTAAAATAAGCATTATGACACGGTGTGTCAATAAGTTTAAAAATTATAACAACTTTTTATGTCATATACCGGCTGTTGTGAGACTGATAATGAAACATCACTACACACGCACTATTGGTATAAAAAATGAACTAAGAAAAATGATTTTTAAACATTAAATTGCATTAATGTAAAATAGCTATATTTATGAACAAAATATTATAAATGAACATAATAATGATAATTTCTGCACAAAGAAACAACATTTAAAATTGAAATTAATACAAAAAAGTATTAAATATGAATGATCTTATTTACTACCCGAGGCTGACAAATTATAGATTCCTTTATTCGTGCCACAAAATAGTTTTATATGAAACCAGAGTAGATGGGTGTACTAATACGCCGACCGTTTTCATCTTTTCAGGGATCACAAAGCTATTGAAACTTTTTATCTCAGTATCCCTTCAGAAAATGGAACTAGAACAAAACTAGTATTTAACTAGTATGAAAAAATTTTAATAAAAAATATTCTAAATGCACCCTACACCACACTAATGGGAACAGTATTATGGATATATCTTAAAGTTAGTAACACCTGCGTCGATGTAATGATATTATCTGTCCATAGAATTAGGCAATCGAAGTTCTTTGGAAGAGGTACATGCTATACACGGATAGTTTTTTTTTATAAAATTCGACACCACAAATTTTATATATACGAAAATTTTACAGTGTGTTGTTATATTGCGCAGTACATTCATCAATTAAGCAAACATCAATCTCTTAAATATAACTTCTACATTAAAAACTACTTTATAAATATTTGCAATTTACTCGTGATACTTCATATTATTGTTAATTTATGAAAACAAAAATAAAAACTCATACAAGCCCATTGAATTCGCACGGTGTCTTTATATGTGGGATAGTAATATTTCTTATTCTCACTTTCGCAGTATTTTATTAATTTATGTTATATAATATATTTACAGCTGTTTTGTATTTTTATACCCTACACCACTATAGTGGGGAGGGTATTATACGTTTGTGCTGATGTTTGTAACATACAAAAATATTGGTCCAATACCCACCTTAAAGTATACCGATCGATTCAGAATCGGCTGGCTGTCCATGTAAACCTTGTGCGCAAGGTACAGGCCGCAATTTTCAAGATAATTTGATGAAATTTGGACCAAGCATGTTTTTTTGGCACAGGGACGAAATCGGTCCATTATTTCACCTAGCCCCCATACAACCGTAGCTCCCGATTTGAACTTTTTATGCCATAATTAAGTCAAATATTCTGCTATCTCTCTAAAAATTGGCACAAATAAGTTTTATATAAGTATAAATGACACTGCAAATTTTCGTAAGGATCGGCCCTTATTTGACCCTAGCCCCCATACAAACCCCCCTTCAAAAAATGTCATAAACGTCTAAAATTGACTTGTAACCATTTGTATCGGAATGAAACTCAACAAAACTAACTGTTATTTAGAAATATATCATTTTCCCAAATTTACCGAGGATCGGTCCATATTTGACCTATATAAAGCCTCATTTAGAAATTTTTAGTTTTTTTACCAATAAATTGCTAAAATATTTTGGAATTATGGTAATATTCAACATAAAAGTTTCTTTATAAAAAATAAAAATTTTATAAAAAGTAAAAATTTTCAAAATATACTCATGGGGTAGGGTATTATATGGTCGGCCATGCCCGACTATACTTTCCTACTGATATTCAACAAAATAATGCGTAATTTTTTTTATTTTTGTAATAGATAGCATTGTAGGTGGGTTGGTTGTTCAGGCTGCAATAGAAGCACACGTGGGTCATTTTGGTTCCTTTGTGATACCTGTAAAAATATTAAAAGAAAAGAGGAAGAAAAAAAGAGTCTTGAACTCGAAAAAGCTATTGATCAGTGCTATTTGAGTTTGTGTCGTCAAACCAACCGCCTGAGTTGTCCTTCAGAAATCGATGTCCCAGATAACGAAGTCGGATGTCCTCCAGTGCCGGACAGTGGCAAAGAAGATTTTCTATTATCTATTCCTCTTCTTCCTCATCTTGACAGCTTCTGCAGTAGTAAGGTAATCCAAGTCGCATTTCGTGGTTACCAAATTTAAAGTGTCCAGTGATGACAGCTATAGTTTTGCTGAGTTCAGTTCGGCTGTATCGTAGAAGATAGTCTATGCGCTCCTTATCAAGCTTTGTCTGAATACAAGTTGGCTCATTTTCCCATCTTGCTTGTGAGAGTTCATTAAACATGTTATCCATACCGCAGAAATGGTCTATGTCCGATTCGGGCAATTGCGTACCCGCCTTCGCGAGCTCGTCAGCGATACAATTGCCTGTAGAGTCTCCGTGTCCTCGTACCCATACGAGTACGATGTTTGAATGTCTCGCCGTCCTATTTAAGGATGTCCGGCATTCCTGGGCTAGTCGTGATGTAGAGTATACACCTGTCAGAGTCTTAATTAGATTACAATCATTACCGATTCTAAAAGTAATCCTGATTTCAAATTGTGGAATGAAAATACCGGCCCAACTTGTTCTTCTCGTTTTGAGCCATCTGTGTACACGGATAGGGTTCGTGGAGAGCGATCTTCCTCCAGTCCCGTATTTTCCGAGATGATGAAACTAAAGCTTCTCTGGAGGAAGGGCTTGGGGACGCAGTAATCAATATTTACCAGTAGATTTCCTATCCTGTCGGTAATACTAGCATGTCCATATGGTTTGTACGACCGTACGATTATTGTATTCAGTCTGAATGCCGTCGTGAGTGCTATTTTACTGGCCAACAAGTCCGCCGGGATCCAATTAAGTAGCACGAATAGGGATTTCGTCGAAGATGATCCCAGCGATCTAGTTATCAGGATCGACATTTTTCTTAGAACCTTGTCAAGTATTTTACAATTTGAGTTTATATTTAGTGCTTTCCACCAAAAGGTAGCTCCATAGAACAGAATTGGCCTGATGACCGCTTCAAAGATCCATTTCACTAATTTGAGTTTTAACCCCCATTTTGCTCCTATAGTTTTTTTGCAAATGTACATTGCCGTTGTGGCTTTTGTAGATCTTGCTATGATGTTGAGTTCCCATAATAATTTGCTATCAAGAATAACCCCTAAATATTTGGCTCTGTCCGAAAGTGGGAGTTCAACTCCGTTCAGACGAGGCAATGTAAAAGAGTCAATCTTATACTTCCTAGTAAATAGTATAAGTTCGGTTTTGCTAGTATTCACACCTATCGATACTCCATCGACTTAGTATTCTGAGTGCAACTTCCAGCCTCTGTGATAATGTATTGAAGTGGATTCCAGATACTGCTACAGCAACGTCATCTGCATAGGCAACAGTTTTTTATCTCATGGAATCCAGTGTCTTAATGGCGACATTTTACTATAATGGAGAGAGAACATCTCCTTGTGGTGTGCCTCTGTTCACCTTTCTGTGGATCGTTGCTGTGCCCATATTGAAACAGATGATCCGTTGTTCCAGAAGTTCTCCTATAAACCTTGTAGTTGAGGCATCTACATTAAGTTTTTGCAGAGCTGATAGAATTGTGGCAGGCTTTTTTTTTGTTAAAAGCACCTTCTATGTCCAGAAAGGCTACTAACGTGCACTCTCCAAATTCGATTGATTTCTCTATGTGACCAACTAGAGAATGCAATGCAGTCTCAACCGAATGAAGCTTTGAACGGTCTGTGATTTTGTTAGGGTTTTGCGCAGGCGACTGGTCTCAGAGGAGTTTTCAGCATTACTGCAGAAATTCTTCCAAGACCTGCTGTTGACGTTCCTAACCTGATTTTTGAACCTATTCAAGGAGGACTTGTATAAAGACTATTCTCCTGATCTTTTGGCCTGATTGAATAATTTGCAGCATTCTTTGCGGGTCTTCGCTATTTCGGGGGATTACCAGGGTGGGTTTCCTTTCTTCCTTGGTATGGAGGGTTTGCAGGTGACCTTAGTTGCTTCCTGGAAAGAGCGGGTAAGTTTATTTACCGCATTTTCTATATCTACTGTGTTATTTATTGTTCGGTCCAGTTTGTTTTCCTTCTGTTTAGAAAGGGTAGACTCCTCTCCTTAAGTAACTCTAATGAGAATTCGAGATAACGATGATCTGAAATAGAACATTCATCCGAAACTTTCCAATTGCGGACTAAATGAGAATGGCTTGCATTTACAAGCTGTAATCAGATAAAATTAAGATATTTAAGGGGTTTTTGGCCAATATGCAAGATCTAATTTTACCTGTGTTTTTTACATTCAAAAGTTTGAAGCCTGTTGCATTGAGTCCAAGAATAGTACCATTATGGGTCTACGGCTCTTGGATCAATACTAAATCCTCGCCTTGATCTCCAAGGCGGAGGAGTAATGCAGTCGAAGCTGCTTTAGGGTGGTGAATGTTCATTTGGATCACCTTCACCATGGTATGGGTCGTAGATGACGGTTACGTCGACGTCCTCTATTTCATTCAGAGGATCGTCGTCGTCCTCCACTCGGCACAGACTAGTGAAGAGATCGCCAAGCAAGGCTGAGCTTGTTTGGGAAATCTTCAGTGTCGGCTGGGTCATCCGCCTCCATCCGTGCTCTGCGGGGTGAAGAGATCGCCAAGCAAGGCTGAGCTTGTTTGGGAAATCTTCAGTGTCGGCGGGGTCATCCGCCTCCATCCGTGCTCTGCGGGGGTTTAGGGTCGAGTTTGTCGTCACCCCGATAGACGCGTAGATTTATACTATCAAAACCGTAGTACACTTTGCCTTGCCTCTGTCGGTGTAACGGCAACGATTCCTTGTTCAGGACCACGACCGCCTTCCTGTATGCACCTTCAGGGTCAGAAACTTTGACCACCTTCCAATTTTGGGTTGGTAGATCTGAGTTTCCGCTCTGAAGTCCTGGATTATCCTGTAGGATTTTCCGTCACTAGCGCTCTTGTCAACAATGGCCGTAACCAGCGGGTTCTTAGCAACTTCGCTGTAGGGTCTGTTGACAATCCGAGTCTCTGTTTGCTTAGGACGTTTAGTCTTAGGCTGTGAGGTTTGCTGGAGAAGATGTTCTTCCTCCGATCGCTGCCGTTTAGGTCCTTTAGTCTTAGGCTGTGAGGTTGGCTGGAGAAGATGTTCTTCCTCCGATCGCTGCCGTTTGGGTCCTGCAGATGAAGCTTGGTCCGCTACATCTGGGTTAGATTAAGGGTTGGAACACTCCGGCTCAGCCAGGAGAGCCTTGATCAATCTAGTGATTTCGCCGTGAGGGCGGAAGACGGGGCAGTAGTTGGACGCGACATCGAGTTCGACGGTCCGACCTGTCCAGGAGTCGCAGGGGTCACTGCTTGGTCCGCAGTGACCGGAGTAGGGGCGATTGATGGCGTATCAGCGAAGGCTAAAGCAGCAGTTGAGGTGCTAGCCACGACGAGCTAGACTTCCTCACTGCGGTCTACCGGTCTATCACCAGAAGGTTGGATAGCTGGTAGTTTGCAGTCCACCAGCTTGGGTTTCCCCAGCTGGTTTTCCGCGGGTTGTTTTTGTTTGAGGAATTATGCATTTGTTTCCCACGAGTGAGCACGTAAGGGGATGGACGACCCACGCAGTGACGGCGTACGTGGGCTAGGCTAAGAGTTACAACCGATCCGTACCCTGACATCGGAGGGGAGCTGTTAGCGACTAGTCTTCTTTAACCACTGACTAGCCATTCAGATTATCGGCACTGCTACTAACCACCTTAATCTTACAAGTGGGGGATAAGGAAAAGGGGCAGAGAGAGGAATAAAGATATGATTGGAAACGTGGGAGAGGGAAAGACAGTTTTGGTCCGCAGATTGAAGTATAAGACAAGAGAGAAAATTCTAACACAACAAGTGACCATTTGCCACGAAATGTATCATTGTTATGTTACTTATTCCTTTACTATTCCAATCTCTGCGTGACCGTTTTTCAAAAACATATCAACGTAGGTATGAGAATGGGCTATCGTACAACAGTATCAATCTAACTATGACAGACACAATAGACCATTTGTAACAAATGTATCGTGTTAGGTCTGCCTTAGCTCGAGCTACTCCACATTGTATCTCAATGTTGAATAGAGTGTCCCGAGGAACACACTTTTAAAGAATTTTACGTATCAATCGATACGTATTAATGTACTGAACACGAGAAAAATAAAATATATATTTTGGAATGGTCCTCAGTTTCCTACCAGCGATTGATAATCCTGACCTCAGTATAATTTTTGAAAAAATAACACATTTTAAATTTTTTTGAAATGGGTCTTCCGTAATTTTGAGCTGATTACGGGAAAAATAATTTAAAAAAAATTGTAGAATATTTATAGTCTACAAAAAGATTTTTAGTGGGTTGAAGAGGCATTTTGTTTTCCTTTGGATGGGTGTCAAAATTATCCTAATTTTTAGCTCATTCAGAAAAATACTCCAAAAATTTGCTATTTATATACGTCTAGAAATTCTCAAATTTGTATACCTAGGATCATTATCTCACTATTTGAAAAAACTTATGTTGTTAAAGTGTTTTTTCAACATTTGAATTTAGTTCTTTTTTAATTTAAAATTTTCTGTTCATAAATAAAAATTTAATAAACAGGTAAAATGTAAATTGATGTTTTCCAATTAATAAAAGATATTGTGTTAAAAATAAAAATGTTCGTGCATTTGTTGTTGCATTTTATTACTATTCATCAGAATTTGCAGGACAATAAAGTATTTTGCATTTTTAATTTCGTTGGGTTTTTAAAATAAATTTCTAATTACCTTTTTGAATGTATTATTTTATTGTTCAACGGACACATATTAGGTATTTTTCAATTGCAATCATCAAAAATCATGTCCTTATTGTATAGTATATTTAACAGAGAAGTTATTTGCGTTAAAAAACGTTTAAAGGAAATTAATGAGGCAATTCCAATGTAAAAAGTTAGTTTAGTTTTTAGAACAAGTTTAAATCATTGAAATGTAATTATGAAATGTTTATCAATATCATCATAAAATATAAGGTAAAGTTATTGATGGAATAATTCAAAGAACTATTAGAAAAACGCACTGAATGGTCTTTCAAGATCTTTAACTACCATAGGGAAGCGGCTTGTATTCAAGGAAAACCATTGAACTCCTCATTTATCTTCTCCAAAATCCATATACTAACTAGGAAGAACACTATGTTTAGATTTTGACCTCTAAACTGAATTTGGGTAGATTAGAACCAATATAAAATGCACTGTCGTGTGGTACAGGAAAATACTAAATTTAGATATTTACAAATAGAGTTGGTTATCATTATAGAATAATTTATACATAGAAGCGAATCTGAGTATGACAAAACCTAAGTCTATTGTCAAAAACCTAAGAGAATGTATTAGTTAAAAAATATATAAACCAACATACACAAACTTTATAATTGAAAAAGTTTTAATATGTTTGTTTGATATTGCATTTCGATATTTTGTAGAATAATGGTTTTAATTAGTTATTTTTATTAAAATTCTGTTAACCAAAGCAAGAACGATTTTCATTTAAAATTATTCAAAATTTCAATTAAACTCGTTGTGTTTGATGGGTTGGACCAATATTGACACTTGACACTTTTTTTTATAAAAATGTTTTTAATGCTTGAATTAACGATTAAAATAAAGGATTATTGTTAATTTCAATGCAATTTAAATCAAGCAACTAAATAAAATATTTTTATTTTTGATGCTCTTGTTTAGAAATTCGTCTGCGATCGCGTTATATACATGCAATTTGCCGAAAATCTTCGTTGTCAGAACAATACTAGCGCCGATGTCTGGTCTAAATACACCCTACACCACACTAATGGGAACGGCATTTTAATTATGGCTTAAAGTTAGTAACACTTGCAACAGTGCAATGATGTTATACGTCTATAAAATTAGTCTATTGAAATTTTTTGGAAACGGTATATGTTAAACAAGAACAGGCTCTTTAAAAAATTCGACTCAACAAATTTTATATATACGAAAATGTTACAATAATCATCAGTTAAGCAAACGTTAATATTTTAAATATAACCTCTACAATAAAAACTACTATATTACTTGTTGCAATATACTCAATATGGTAGGGTATGGTTTATTCGTATTCATTTTGTATTTAAAAAAAATAAAATACTCATACGGGTGTATGTGAGAGAGTAATATTTCTTATGCTCACTTTCGCATCTATTTATTATCATCACCTAAAGTCCACAAAAGGAATATTTTTCAACTAATACGTACACATATATATTTAGATTCCAAATAAAGAATAACTATCCAGATCCAAATACGTCTACTACATTTTATTCATAAAATAAAACATTTAAAATATGAGATAAAAAATCAAGATTTTAGCATATTCTATAGTGGTATACGGTGATGTCACCATACTGGGAGTGAATAGGATGGCACTTAGTGGTAGCTTAATTAAATATAAGAATCAATATTATACAATTCTAAATAAAACTCACATAGTCCTCCCCAAATAGATGGAGTTTCCGTAATGTAGTTTTTGTTTATCAATAAAAATTACCAAACAACCCAGATTATTTTGTTATAATATATAGTTTTTTAACTCACTAAACATTTTTTCTAGTATATCATGTATCCAATTCAAAATTACTAATTATTTTAGAAATAAAATCAAAGAAACGTTAGATTTACTTATAGGGCAATAAATCAAAGAAATGTCCAAATTTACACTAAAGAACTATCCAATTAAAAGATGATAAGTTTAATATGTATTCTTCGCAAGAGCTAAATTACAGCTCTCTTGTGTTAAGCGAACTGTGTGTTTATTGAAAAAGTTCTTAGATTATATAGTAATTAATTGCTTACACAGCATTATTCATAAAGTTGATAGTGTAACAATTGGACAGAACATTGAACGCAAGAAATACATACAAACAAAGCCACGATCAGTAAAATATTTAATGTATTGACTGTTTTATCGTCTTTGCAATATGATATTATTTTTAATTGCTTTTTCAATATTCTGTCGACATAAGCGATACATGTTTTATGCTACAACACGTACCACTACTAAAATATCACGTTCCCACGACAATTGGATCTTCGCTCCAGAACGACCCGAGTTATACTCGGCCAAAGATTGTCAACCCAGCGACAGCTGTATCGACGAAAGTTTTTTCCCCAGGAAAGAACTATCGGCCACAGCCGAGCTGTTACAACAACAACTAAAATATCTAAAAATTGTTATTTAAATATATAGGAGTAATACAAATTTTAAATTTAATAAAATGATGCAACAATATTAAAAAAACAACAAAAACCTAAAAAAATAACAATACATTTTATAAAAAATCTTGTTAATTAATAAAATATTAGATTTTTTATAAAAAATTGCTTAATTTTTCTAAAAATATTTTTTTCAGATAAAGTTTTTTCTTAAAATTTTGAAAAATTTAACATAGGCAAATTACTTATTAATTTTGTATTGTATATTTTATCGATATACAAACCCCTTGTTCATAAACAGCACATTATTTTATAAAAGGTTTATAAAACAAAATTTCCATACGAAATTTGATTTATAAATCGTTTATAAAATAAAAATTTGTTTATGAATATGGGGGTAAAACTTTTACCTTAAACAATTTGCGTTTAAATCAGGGAATCAATCAATAAATTCAAATGTTATAAAAACTTATTGCTCATTCAATTGTATTTAAATAATATTCAATTAAAACTACCTTCGTAAAATACGTTTTTTAGGCCTTAATGAATCTTTATATTACGGCCAGGGATCTTTCTATTCCATAGGTTATTGTAGGACGTAAAGGACTACTGAAACTACCTGACAACATTCTTGGCTTTATAGCGGAGAAGAAGAGACTAAGACGAATACTACACAGATGTGAGGATCCTACACGACTCAACATATTGAAAGCTGACATACGTAATCTTGACCGGATAATTCAGGGCGCCACTGCTGAATACGAACGCGGACACTGGGAGAATTTTCTGGGTAACATACAGGTAAATGACAAGACTTTTAGGAAAATTAAGACTTAAAAAACGCAATACGGTAAACGATTTAATTGACTTACGTGGAAATTTTACATCAGATGATAATATGAAGGCTGATCTGCTTGCAGATCAGTTTTATAACGTACATCAACGTGGACAGAGAACGGGTATGGACGCTTTTACTGACACTGTGAGGGATAGGACTGCATCCTTGGGACAGGAGGGTCCTTTAACTCTTGCGAATGGCACTGATCCGAATGAACTTGGTTTCATTCGACCAGAGTCAATCGGAGATGCCTTGAGGAGAAGATCCAATAAAAAGTCCAGTGGATTGGATTGGATTGGATTAAAAAAAACTCGCCACAACACCTGGCGCTTTCTGGCGATACTGTTCAACCAATGTCTGAATATTGGTTATTTTCCTAAGGCATGGAAAAAGGCATTAATTGTACCAATACTAAAACCGAAATTAAATCCTAGACAGTGCGATAGTTATCGACCAATATCCCTTTTATCACCTTTTGGGAAGCTACTGGAACATAACTCCCTCTTGGACGTACAATTTGGTTTCAGAAAGGGGCACTCTACCTCTCATGCATTAATGGTTTTTACTGATTATGTCTAAGGGGTCTTAACAGTAGATACCCTACGATTGTTGTCAGTCTGGACTTTGAGAAAGCTTTTGACACTGCCTGGCAGGATGGCATTATCTATAAGCTCTTAAATAAGGGTCTCGATAGGGGATTGTATAGGATGGTGGCTGATTTCCTTAGTGATAGGAAATTTGCCGTAGCAGTGGGCGATTCTAGGTCTAGTGAGAGATCGGTAGTTGCAGGAGTGCCACAGAGTTCCTTGTTAGGTCCGGTATTGTACAATGTCCTCATGGCTGATATCCCCCCGCCTCCTGAGGGCGATCTTCTGCTTATTTATGCGAATGATATCCTCATGGCGACCTCGGGTCCTAGGGCTAAAACGATTAATGCGAGGATGAATGCGTATCTGGCTGTGCTCGCGGAATACTTTTCCAAATGGGGCCTTCGTCTCAATGTGAGAAAGTCGGCAGCTGTGATGATCTGTATCTGGGACATTCATGGAAAAGGCTCGTTCTCTAGAGAGCCGTCTTGTCCAGGGATGTTATAGTCGGGCGGTTGATATTGAGACTATTCGCATGTCACGTTACATGTCCCCAGTGGATATTCTCACGTTAGGAGAAGCTGGTCTTCTCTATCAGGGTGCAAACCTACTAAGGAGTGAGATCGAAAAATTCTTAACACACGTTTTTCATTACATTTTTCAACCAAAGTATTATTTGATTTTTTTTGATCAAGTTACCTTTGAAAAACATGTCAGTTATTATGTGTAATGTCAATTATATTATTTTTTTGTTAACCTGATTAAAATGTGTTAATAATATTACTTTTCGTATTTTATAATTGTTAATAATATTACTTTTCGTATTTTATATAAATTATATTTATTAAAATTAATATTTATTAGTTGAAAAGTAATGACAAACTAAAAAATATTTTTTCCAACATTAATACAAATTTCTCAAAAACTAATTCGATAGAAAATTTACATTGAAAATAAGTACAAGTATAAAAAACTAAAGTACAATAAATCCATTTCCAACAAATACCCCCTCAATGTAAATTTCATTATCAATAATTAAATACATAATTAACATATAAAGTTATAAATGAAGTTAAAAACAAAATTAAAAAATATCTTTCATTTTAAATTCAAAAGATTACAACATTTCAAATGATTTTGATTTGTTAAACACTTAGTCAAAATATCAGCTGCATTATCGTCTGTTGGAACATATTCCAAATGTATTTCATTTGCATTGTATTTTTCTTTGATATAATGGTATCTGATATCTATGTGTTTGCTTCTTTTCATCACCATTTGGCTTTTCGTAAGGTATTGAGCTCCTTGATTGTCACAGTATAATACGGTTGGCTTTTTAATCAAATCTTGGAAATTTAATTCATTTAATAGACTTCTATAAAAACTTATTTCCTTAGCGGCTTGGCACATTGCAATATATTCGGCTTCCATAGAACTTAATGCGACAATGTTTTGTTTTTTCGACTCCCAAGATATCGGACCCCCAGCGAAAAAGAGCACAAAACCACTATACGACTTACGGTCAATTATATTTGAACCCCAGTCTGCATCAGAAAAACATTTTAATCCATTTCCATTCTTCGTATAACTCAATGACACATCTTTATATTTCAAATAACGTAGGACATGTTTGGCTGCAACAAAATGTTCATTATGCGCATGAGAACTGAATTGAGCTAAGTTTGAGACCGTGTGAGCAATATCTGGTCTTGTAATTGTAGCTAAATACATCAAACTTCCAATAAGTGATTGATATTTCTTCAGATCTATCATATTTTCGCAATTTTCTTCTTCACATTTTGTTAATACCGTTCCTGCAGCGAAAGGAATTTTAGCTGGTTTACATTCATGCATATTCCATTGTTTAAGTAGTTCATTTATGAAGTTTTTCTGATTAATTTTGATATCTCCTCTGGTATCATTTCTTTCTATTTCCATTCCAAGGTAGTAATTTGCATGACCACGATCAACTATTTCCACATGTAACTTCAAAGTATCTAAAATACTTTCCATGGTTTTGCTAGAAGAACAAGCTAATAATATATCATCAACGTAAAGTGCTATTATATTGATTTCATCATTTTTATGATATATAAATACGCAACTGTCAGTTTTACATTGAATGAAATTCATTTTTATCAAAATTTCATTAATTTTATTATTCCATTGCCTTCCTGCTTGTTTCAGACCATAAATAGATTTTTTTTATTTACATACCATATTTTCTTGTCCCGTTTTAACAAACATTTGAGGTTGTTTCATATATATTTCCTCTTTTAAATCACCATTTAAATAAGCTGCTATTACATCAACATGTTTCACTACTAATTCATATTTTACTGCTAAAGCTAAAATTAGCCGAATTGTGGGATGACGTATTACAGGTGAATATGTTTCAGTGTAATCTTGATTATATTGTTGAAAGCAACCTTGAGCCACCAAACGAGCTTTATATTTCTCAACGGTTCCATCAGCTAAACGCTTTTTAGTAAAAATCCATTTACTACCAATTATATTTTTATCTTCAGGTTTTTCAACAAGCTCCCAAGTTCCCTTCTTTATTAACGATTCATATTCTTTGTTCATAGCTTCTTGCCAATTTTTAGATTCGTTGCTGTTAATTGCTTCTTTTACACTTTTAGGGTCGGAACTCAAATCTTTTATAACATTTAGTTCGTCATTATTTGTTTTGTACATTTTACGTGGTCTACCTGGTTTACCCATTCTTAATATAGATGGCCTACCTCTTTTACGTTTGCCACATTCATTTGGAACTTGCTCGTAAGTAATATTATCCTCAGACTCATCGAAACCAAAAAAATCGGAATCATCATCACTAATATGATTTGAAATATTCTCCTCTTCAGTATCTAGGGTTTGATTTGTTTCTATTTCTTCATTTCTATTTCTTTGCGATTCAACATCATTTACTGGATTTTCTTGAGTAGAACCTTGAACAGGATTTTGATTATTAATTAAATTTGAACAATCAAAAATGTCATAAAGATCACAATAATTTTCATCAGTTTTATCATTTTCAAACTCATTTTCGTAAAATTTCACATCTCTTTCCACAACTAATGCTTTGGTTTTTATGTTATACAAACGATAACCTTTCGTATTAGATTGGTAACCAACAAATGAGTAAATGTTACCTTTTGGGTCAAGCTTGGATCTACCTGGTTTCTTGTTTAAGACAACAGCTTTGCATCCAAAGATTTTAAAATAAGAAACGCAAGGTTTTCTTCCAGTCCATCTTTCATAAGGCGTAATATTTTCCAATACCTTAGTTGGTGATCTATTCTTGATGTGGACACTTGTATTTATAGCTTCAGCCCATAGATATTTCGGTAATTTAGAATCTTCCAGCATACATCGAGTCATTTCAATCAAAGTCCTATTTGCTCTTTCTGAAACTCCGTTTTGTTGTGGAGTATAACATACCGTGGTCTCATGTACAATACCATTTTCCTTTAAAAAATCATTAAAATTTCGATTAACATACTCACGACCGTTATCACTTCTCAAACGTTTCAATTTGCATCCAGTCTGTTTTTCTGCCATTGCAAGGTATTCCTTAAATGCATTGAAAGCATCAGATTTATTCTTCAAAACATAAACTGTGATGTACCGTGAGTAATCGTCTATAAATGTTATAAAGTATGCTGCACCACCTTGTGATTTAACTTTCATTGGTCCACATATATCTGTATGTACTAGTTCTAATAAATTATTTGAAACTGTGGTACCAATTGATTTGAATGGTTTGGTTGACATTTTGCACATGGAACACGTAACACAATTATTTTCATTTGGTATATTACCTTGTAATCCGCGAACCATTTCTTTTCTCTCCAATTTCTTGAGATCTGATATATTCAAATGACCGTAACGCTTGTGCCATAAATTATTTTTAGGATTTTCTGTATTTAGCATTAAATTATCCATTACCTTTGATTTAATTTTATAAATACCATTCGAAACAAATGCTTTGAATTGAAATTCTTCATTCTTAAAAATTTCCACCTTGTTTTTCGAAAATGTTATAGAATAACCTTTTTCAGATATCTTACTTATCGAAAGAAAATTAGACTTTATATTTGGTATGTATAAAACTTCCTTTAATGTGTAACATTTATTCCAAAATTTTACCTCTATTTCACCAATTCCACTTACTTTAAATTTATCACCAGAAGCAAGTATTACACTGCTATCATACTCATTTAATTTTGAAAATGCATTTTTATTTCCACAAACATGAGATGATGCACCACTATCTAGGATCCATTCATCCCGATTTTCTTCATTCATACAGGAATTGATGACAAGCATAGCACTATTTACGTTGTTTGCTTTGTTTTTGGAATAACACTGAGATTTGATATGTCCCTTTTTTCCACATTCAAAACATTTTAAATTTTTCGATTTATTTTCATTATTTGATCTACTCTCATTATACGATCTATTTTTGTTGAAGTTTTGTTTCTTGTTTTTAATTGCAAACACTTGTTCCTTACCGGTACTAACGTTTTCATTTTTACGCTGTTCTTCTTCCAAAATTTTCGTTTTCAATTGTTCCAGACTAGGCATTGCATCTCTGCTTTCAATTGCCACTACAAAATTTTCTAAATCTTGAGGTAAACTGCATAATAGAAATATAGATAATAGTTCTTCCGGAAAATTTATGTCTAGATTTTTTAAATCTTCAGCTATGGAACAAAATTTATTAATTTGTAGTCCATACTTTTCGTCAGATGTGAACTTAAATCTTACGAATTGTTTAAATAAATTTACTTTTCTTGATGGGTTTTTTGCTCTATAAATATTTTCTAATTTATACCAAGCCTCCTTTGCTGTCTTACAATCCTTAATATGTATTAGCTCAGAAGTTCTCACCGCTAATGTTATTGTTGCTAGGGCCTTGTTATCCTTGATCTTCCATAACATCTTTTCTTCTTGAGTTGCCGTTTCACTCAACGTAAATTCAATCATATCCCAATAATCTTGAGTAATTAGGAGACTTCGCATCTGTATACACCAAGATGCATAATTATCTGGATTCAATTTTTCTATTTGGTAATTTGAGTTTGCCATTTTTCGATAAATATTTTACTTTTTATATTTTATGAAATCAAATTGCACAGAATCTTTTATTGTAGATCTGGGCCCATAACCATTGTTAATAATATTACTTTTCGTATTTTATAATTGTTAATAATATTACTTTTCGTATTTTATATAAATTATATTTATTAAAATTAATATTTATTAGTTGAAAAGTAATGACAAACTAAAAAATATTTTTTCCAACATTAATACAAATTTCTCAAAAACTAATTCGATAGAAAATTTACATTGAAAATAAGTACAAGTATAAAAAACTAAAGTACAATAAATCCATTTCCAACAAAATGAGTGACCAGAAAAAAGTGCGTACTGAAATTATTAAATATTTTCAACTAAACCCAACTTGGTCTTACAAAAAGTTGGCCAAGCATACAAAGGTCTGCCGTCAAATTGTTTCCAATGTTATTAAACAGTACCGGGAGAACTTGTCAGTTGATAGAAAACCTGGTTCAGGTAGAAGGAATGGTCCACATGATGTTTCTAAAGCCAAAAAAATAGAACGCATTTTCAAAAGAGCTCCCAACACATCCGGTAGGAAAGCAGCTCGGTTAGCTCAGTGCTCGGACTATTTGGTACGAAAAGTTAATGCTAATGCAGGTTTAAAAACATACAAGGCTCAAAAAGTTCCTGACAGGAACGCTGCTAAAAATTTAGAGGCCAAAAACAGAGCACGGAAATTGAAGTCAAGTTTTATAAAAAAATATTCTTGCTGCATAATGGATGACGAAACGTATGTTCTGGCAGATTTTTCGCAACTTCCAGGTCAAAAGTTTTATGTTGCTGATGCTCGAGGGAATGTTGAAGAAAAGTTTAGGACCCAAAAGCAGACAAAATTTCCCAGAAAGTTCTTGGTATGGCAAGCAATATGCAGTTGCGGCAAAAGAAGCCAATCATTTGTTACAACGGGCTCTATAAATACCGAAATATACATCAAGGAATGTTTACAAAAAAGGCTGCTTTCATTCATAAGACTTCATATGTGTCCACTTATTTTTGGCCTGACTTGGCATCCTGTCACTATGGTAAACAAGCCCTTGAGTGGTACAAGAACAATAATGTGGTATTTGTACCAAGAGAGGCAAATCCTCCAAACTGCCCGGAGCTAAGGCCAGTGGAGATATATTGGGCTCTTGTTAAAAGAGAATTGAAGAGTACAAAAAAGGTGTCCAAAAGTGTGGTAGATTTTAAACGGAGATGGACTACATGTTCGAGCAAAGTGACAGAAAGCACTATAAAAACGTTAATGGAAGGGTTTCCGAAAAGGGTTCAAAATTTCATCACTAGTGATTAAAACTATAAAAATATTTTTTTTGTAAATTGTAATAATAATTTGAATCAAATAAAAAAAAATAAAGCTGTAAGTTTAGTGGTTTCTTTTTTATAAACATATATGTATGTTAAGAATTTTTTCGATCCCACTCCTTATTCTACCATAGAAGAATAGGAACACTGGATGTAGAGAATATGGTGTAAAACACGGCACAATAGGCCATATGCCTTTTTTGTAAATATGTATATCCTTCACTATCATTCTATTTTGTAAATATTTCTTTTGTATATAATAATTTTATCTAGTTTTAAGTTTTTTTCTTTCTATTTAGTATTAGTATTAGTTTTTAAGCTGATCTTTGATCTCTTTTTTCCCCTTTTTTGGAGAATTTTTTGTAAGAGATTTAATACGAACTGTAATATGTGAATTATTATTTATTAGCACTGCTACTAATATGTATCTATAGATTTGATGAGTCCATGGTGCGTACAATAGTATGTAAGGAAGAAATGTATATATAAAAGTAGTTTTAAAAAACATGTAAAAATTAAATATTTTGGAAATAAATGAAATAAATAAAAAATGAAAAAAATGGAGTCATACCTATTTAGATGCCTGCTACTTAAATAACCCAACGGCGACAGACACACCTGTGCAAAACTATCTGTGCCGGACTGTGAATAATCCCCTACATCTTCCCAAATACAACAACCGCCAGCTAGATCACCATTGAAATGCCTAGATGCAATTCGGGGATTCCCAGCAATCGTTCAATCAATGTAACTGTAATGGTGTTATATATGATTGCAATAATTTTTTTTTAATCAGACCACCTTTCCAATAATATACCATTCGACAATTAGCTCCTTTCTCTAATTGTGTTAGAAATTCTTAAAAAAAATAAACTGACGCCGAAGCGGTCAAAACGGCGGTATCCTCATTCTAGCTGAACCAAGAAATCAGGAGGTTGGCCAGTGCGGAGAAGAGGTCTACAGTCAGATCTTTCTCATTCCACGATAGAGAATAACACGGTCGCAGAAGTCTCAGCCTTTGCTGAGACTTTTGCCTGCAGCCATTTTGCCGATTATTTGTTGAGCACCCAAAGAATGTAATTTCATATACGTACATGGCAAAAAATATGATTTGTATTTTTTGTTAAAATAAAATAATTTTCCCTTTTGTTTTGCAAATAGATTTTATAAAGAATAAAAACAAGTAATTGGATCGTTTTTAATTATATGAGAGTAGATTGTGAGTGATCGTACAATAATTTTTATGCTAATAATAATTTATATTTTTTAATTTTAGTTATATTAACTGAAACAATAACTATCAGTTAAACGATAAGTGTAGGCGGTGAAAATAGGGGCTAAAGTTTAATCTTGTGTTTCTAGGTTCAACATTATAAAAAATCAAAACGTTCGAAGAAGGAAAAGAACACGTTTATATGTTCAAATTTAGGTGTTCTCATTTACTCAGGGCTCTTCATACTTATGCCCGTGTTAAAAAAGAAAAATAAAAAGCAATAGAGTTCGACTGAACTACAAATTTCGTTCAGTACCGAACACCGAACATCGGTAAATTTAAAAGTTCGGCCGAAACTGAATTTTCGCTGAACTTTTCAAAGTTCGGTGAATACGGACTTTTTTCTGAAATTAAAAAATAATTTAAATTTGAATAATATTAACAGTGCTTTGAAGATATTTTAAAAGTATCATATAAGACTCGCGAGTATCACGTTACTTTTCAACATTGGTATCAACATCAAATGGTATTAAAAAAGTACGATCGTACCAATTTTGCCATCCCTGGTTATGAGGTGGGAGAGTAATTTCCTAAGTATAATTGAGAAGGGGAATGAAATTGCTTTGATAAAAGCAATTTAATAAAACTAAAAATCACTAATTTGGGGACAAATCCCCAGATCTAGCTAAACTGGTATGTAAACACGTGTCTTGTGTCTTATTTGACGGTAGAACATTTTCGACAGGGTGAGCTGATTAGACCACTCACCAACGCCACTTTGTTCTTCTTACACGCCGATGGCAATTGTTTTATTTTATATTTTGTATGAAACATTTTCGGTTTTGGGCGTGGAAGTGGTTAAATTTCCCACTCCACACTCCAGTTAATTATATTTTTTCTTATACATAGGATTTTAAATTTGTCCCTTTAATCCACTCCAAAGTCAAACAATTTCTATTCTAAAATTAAATTGTTTTATAAATTAGAAATTTTATCATGTTTCAGAAAGTGGACAGGTTTTGGTTACAAAGGGTGTGGCTAAGGAGCAATATTCAACATTCTCCATTACGAACAGGTATGGGTAGGTGGTTGCAGAGGAATGGACACATTTAGATAGTTAATACAGCATAAAGGTGTGAAGACCATACTAGCATAAGAACCATAAAATCACTCTTAAAAAAATTTAAATTAACATGAATTGTGGCATATTTTAATGTATATTTACAGATTTGTGAACAATGAGGTAATAAAAACTCCTGTTCCAATTTTCCCGCTTTAAAAATTCATTTAGCAAAAAATTAGTCAAATTCCACATGATTTAATAAATTTTAATCAAAACTTCTTTTTTATTTCTACTTTAAATTGCAAAATGTCAACCTGTATTTTTTGTTGAAGTGCAGAGTGAAGTGTGAACATAGCAGGGCTTATATCAAACCTTTTTGATTAAGTTAATATAGTATCTGTAGTCTCCAAATTCCTATACGGATTCAACACATAAAGTACAAAAAAATGAGTAATCTGGGAGATTTTGTATAGCGTTATTTGGCGTTATATTTAATTGTACTAATACTAATCAAATCGTTATAAGGAGTGAGATCGAAAAATTCTTAACATACATATATGTTTATAAAAAAGAAACCACTAAACTTACAGCTTTATTTTTTTTATTTGATTTAAATTATTATTACAATTTACAAAAAAAAAAAAATTTTATAGTTTTAATCACTAGTGATGAAATTTTGAACCCTTTTCGGAAACCCTTCCATTAACGTTTTTATAGTGCTTTCTGTCACTTTGCTCGAACATGTTCGAGTATAAAGATTTGTTGTCGGGCGTTATCACTTTTTTCACATACATCACATTTCCATTTATCATAAATTTTCGAAAGGATCATAATTATGAAAATAATTAAAAAAAAAATATTGGACATAATCTTCAAAGATAGTTTTTCTTTATTAAATTTATAGTTTCATGCATATATCATCCTGTTCGCGTTAAACGATTTTTTTTTTAATTTTTTATTGGTCGGTGTTATCACATTCTTTCACATACATCACATTATCAATCTCTTTTCAATAGTACAAGTTCGTTTGTAATCTTTTCCAGCCTATAATAATGCTTTATGTTCATGGTAATTATGGTGACTTTTAGCCACTTACAAATCCCTTATTTAGGAATCCAAGAGGAAGCCTGGTACTAACTTTCATTGAGCTGTCTTAAACTTGCCAGTTTTTCCTGGGATATAAAACTAATTAAACTATAGAAGTTGTAATTTAAAATTTATGGCAAAAAAAAATTAAAAATAATTTTCTTATGGCTTAAAGTTTTTTGTTTCATTTTAAGCTATGAAGAAACCAAAGTTGTATCTGCCTTGGTGAAAATAAAAAAGGTTTTCATTCTGTAATTACTTTTTCTTGTTTTTTTTCAGATTCATTAAACCTGTTGAGTAAATTTAATGTTTTATTTAACGACGGTATAAGTAGCGATAATTAAAATAAATTTTAAATGAAAATTATAAAAAAGTAAACACAAAACACTATTAATTATAAATTCTCAAATCGTTTGCTTAAAAGAAAAGTATATTTTTTAATTTCATACCTAGCTGCTGGAGATATTTTTTTATCAATAAATAATTTTAAGAGTGTTGAAGCTAAGGTGGCGATAAAATTTAAAATTAAAAAAAAATCAAATTTTCAATGAAAATGTTATTTCATTTTTTGGCAATATTTGTATAAAGTTTTTGTTTTTTATTAAAAACATGTGTAATTATTAACATTAAATAAGATACACATATATATACATTAATATGTTTATACAATATTGTGTTAATTATTGTTTGAAAAACAAATTAAATTAAATGTTAATTATATTTTATGAGGAGGTAATTAATATGCCACACAAATAAATAAACAAGTGAATAACTCGTGCTGTTGTGCGGTGTTGTTGTGGGCGAATAATGCGTTAAGAAGATAATTAGTTATGCTTTATTTATTGTTTATTTTGCTGTCATTTTTTTTTTTTTTTTGTATATTTTCCATTTTTTATATCTAGTTTACTTAATGTGTGGTTATGTTATTATTTACAGATAGCTGAGAATTATTTCGAGTGCATTATTTTGTTTGGGTGGTATTTACAGGCTTTGAAAGAAAAATTTGTAAAAAATGGAATAAAATTATTAGGTTTTGTCAATAAAGAATAGATAATTATTTAACCATTTGTTAATAGATTTTATTAATTACTATTTAATTAAACTTTTTTTCTTTCTGTAGGTTTGTTAAATTTTGTTATAGTATTTATTATACTATAACAAAATTTAACAAACAAAATAAATTTCAGTATGCATTTGGCTACTTTACTAGTGATCTTTTAATATTCCTTTGCCATTTAAATCGCTTGATAAATCATTATCAAAATAACCGAACTAGAAAGGTATTAATAAATTATTAAAACATTTACTCTCACAATTTTTGCAACAAACCAAAATTATGAATATTTTTTTTTTCTTTCTTTTATAAACATACCGACCAAAAGCAAATTTAAAATCAATAAAATATGCATAGCTTTAAAGGAAAAAAATTAATAAAATACATTTTTTTTACCAATTTGAATGGGTAAAAACATAAATTTAACTATAAACGGATATTACAAAATGAAATAGCAAAAATAGTACTAACAACGGAAACGGAAATGCATTTCGCATAATAAAAATGCAACACTGTAAAAATATTTCTATGTAAATGTTATAAGAACAACAGTTGTATTTTCACGCACATACAACAATAACAAAATATGTTATAACAAATAATATTATTAATAAATATGTATTACTTCAGTAACAAAAATTATTAAATATTCAATAGAACGACAGAAGTTATAAAAACTAAAACTACAACAAAAAAACACAACGGAAGTGTATGGCAAGGGATTTTTTTAGTTTTTTTTATAAAATATTCCTGTATATGAAAAAAAGTGTAAAAATAAAATATTTGTATGTGATAACGAATACTAACCAAAATATTTAAAACCTGAAAACTATGCTTTAGGAAACGTAAAATATATTTTTATATGTAAAATTAAAACTGACTGTAGATATATAAAGATCAAAATGGAACAAGTAAAAGCTATGCCGAATTTTATATACTAGATTTTTAATTGTTTAAAAGATTTTGTAAAGAAGAAAATACTGATATACATTTAAACTCTGTAAATGGTCGGATGTCAATGAAGTTTCGGCAAATTAAGAAATAAAATGTGCAGAAAATGTATAATAACAGTGTAAACTTACAAACTTTGTTCTTCAATACTGTCAGTAATGCTGTCAGTAATGATTCTAAGTATACTTGTGTGGTATACTTTAAGGTGGGTATTGGACGAATAGTTTTGTATGTTACAAGCATCAGCACAAACAAAATATACGAGATATCTCAAGAGCTCGTCGAGTATGGACACAAATAGTTCTACTTGGGAAATAATTGCATGATAAACATAAATAATGCTGTCACGCATGTTTCTATGCAAAAAAAAGTATTTTCTTTGTATGCAACTGTAAACCCAAAAAATGAATTTGTGAATTTTACGGAAATTTATGTTTTCATTTCCGTAAATGAAAATTTTTTGTGTGAGGGCAATAATTTATATATACTCTTTGTGTAACAGCCCTGCAGTTCGTGGTATTTGTAAAGCATTAGCCTTACGAGACACTCTCACAATTCAGATGAGGTGTAAATAACTGTTGAAGTGGTACGTCACAAATGAATAACATTTTGTACCTATCTAATAAGCAAAAAATATTTATACAATTCAATCATCTCCTATACATATTTTTTATGTTTGCTCCAGGTGTGTTTTTCTTTTACTATTTTTGCCAAGTAAAATCTTAATATCAAAAAATATTTAAACTATAATCAATATTTTATTACATTCCAAACATTCAGAGCAAAGGAAAAAAAATCTTAAGAACAATTTATTTTCTATTTGCCAAGTTCTTGACATTCTATTTGTTTTATATTTATTTCAAAATAAAACTATTCTTTAGAAATACAATAAATAACTTGTTTGTCTTCAATTTAAAATATACTTTTGGAAAAATTTAATTAAAGAATCTTTTGTTATTCGAAAAATTTGTGGTAAATTGAATTAATTAACAAAAAAAGATTTTTAAAAGAATAAGCAAAATATTTATTTCCTACACCACTATAGAGGGGAGGATATTATGCGTTTGTGCTGATATTTGCAACACACAAAAATATTCATCCTACACAAACTTTTATGTTTACCAATCGGATCATAATCACTTTCTGAACCGATTTAGACATATCCGTCTATTTCTCTGTAAGTCAGTCTGTCCCTCTATGTGTCCATGTTAACCTTGTGCGCACTCTACAGATCGCAATTTGCATGATAATCACAGGAATGAAGAATATTAAAAATTGTTAAAATCGGTCCATTATTTCGCCTAACCCCAAACAACCGTACCTCAGGCATAGGGCTTATAATTATGTTAAATGTTATAAGATATTTATATAGTGATATAAGTCTAAATGAAACCCTACACAGAGGGAAAATAGACGTACTAAAGTCTTTAATATTTTTCAATAACATCAGTTGTCAAAGTAAATACAAACGTACGACAACACTATGTGAAAATTGCAATAATTCGTTGTCGAAAACTAAATTTTATACACAACCGTTGTCACTATTGACAATGGATTATATCAATTTCGTTAATTTTCTACAGGTTTTATCCTGTAGAAAGTCCTCTTCTGAAAATGACTTGTAGGTCAAAATTCGCCTATTCACACTGGTACACAACGATTAAATTCTGAATCAATAACTTTAAATACACGTAAATCCCTCTACCAAAATTTATAAATATATTTACCATTGTCCCCATATAAACTCTATTTAAGAAAATTTGCTATTTTGTCAACAAATTATTAAAATATTTCGGAATTAAAGTAAAGGACAAATTAAATGCTTTATTATTTAAAAGTAATCCACATTTTCAACATACTCACTGATAAAGGGTATCATATGGTCAGCCAAGCCCTACAGGAAATCTAGAGATATTATTTGCAAATAAATTCTTTAAAATGTATTTCATAACAAATCAATATTCCAAACAAACCTCACCATTCATCCAAAATACTCTAACGAAAGAAAAGTTAAAAAAATATTTTTCAAAATATGTTGGTATTATCTGATGCGTTGGCGTTAAATCTATTTAGAGTTAAAAAAAAAATATAAATAAATCAAATTCAATGGTAATGACATTGTTATTTTTTTATAAGGAGTGAGATCGAAAAATTCTTAACATACATATATGTTTATAAAAAAGAAACCACTAAACTTACAGCTTTATTTTTTTATTTGATTCAAATTATTATTACAATTTACAAAAAAAAATATTTTTATAGTTTTAATCACTAGTGATGAAATTTTGAACCCTTTTCGGAAACCCTTCCATTAACGTTTTTATAGTGCTTTCTGTCACTTTGCTCGAACATGTAGTCCATCTCCGTTTAAAATCTACCACACTTTTGGACACCTTTTTTGTACTCTTCAATTCTCTTTTAACAAGAGCCCAATATCTCTCCACTGGCCTTAGCTCCGGGCAGTTTGGAGGATTTGCCTCTCTTGGTACAAATACCACATTATTGTTCTTGTACCACTCAAGGGCTTGTTTACCATAGTGACAGGATGCCAAGTCAGGCCAAAAATAAGTGGACACATTATGAAGTCTTATGAATGGAAGCAGCCTTTTTTGTAAACATTCCTTGATGTAAATTTCGGTATTTATAGAGCCCGTTGTAACAAATGATTGGCTTCTTTTGCCGCAACTGCATATTGCTTGCCATACCAAGAACTTTCTGGGAAATTTTGTGTGCTTTTGGGTCCTAAACTTTTCTTCAACATTCCCTCGAGCATCAGCAACATAAAACTTTTGACCTGAAAGTGGCGAAAAATCTGCCAGAACATACGTTTCGTCACCCATTATGCAGCAGGAATATTTTTTATAAAACTTGACTTCAATTTCCGTGCTCTGTTTTTGGTCTCTAAATTTTTAGCAGCGTTCCTGTCAGGAACTTTTTGAGCCTTGTATGTTTTTAAACCTGCATTAGCTTTAACTTTTCGTACCAAATAGTCCGAGCACTGAGCTAACCGAGCTGCTTTCCTACCAGATGTGTTGGGAGCTCTTTTGAAAATGCGTTCTATTTTTTTGGCTTTAGAAACATCATGTGGACCATTCCTTCTACCTGAACCAGGTTTTCTATCAACTGACAAGTTCTCAGGGTACTGTTTAATAACATTGGAAACAATTTGACGGCAGACCTTTGTATGCTTGGCCAACTTTTTGTAAGACCAAGTTGGGTTTAGTTGAAAATATTTAATAATTTCAGTACGCACTTTTTTCTGATCACTCATTTTAATCAGATTAACAAAAAAATTAATATAATTGACATTACACATAATAACTGACATGTTTTTCAAAGGTAACTTGATCAAAAAAAAAAATCAAATAATACTTTGGTTGAAAAATGTAATGAAAAACGTGTGTTAAGAATTTTTCGATCTCACTCCTTATATGTATACTGTACCAATAACGTTATTCATAAATACATATATACTTATACAATGTTGTACGTTTTATCTCAAAATCGCTCCATGTCCCATTAGGCAATGTCTATACATAATTTCAGATAGTAACAATTTTTAAATTTTCAAAAAAGTAAAAAAAAGCTCACAAAGAAATTTAGGATTTCATAAATTTCTTTGTAAGTTTGTTTATTCGTTTGTTAATTTGTTTGTGCGTCAATAACGCCTAAACGGATGAACCGATTTTCTTTAAATTTGGAACATAGAAAGATATATTTTTGGAAGCGTCAATAGGCTATATAACTTTCCGAAAATTAGACTGGAAGAGGAAAAAAATGGGTAAAAACGACGAAAAATGGGAAATATTGGTACTTTTGTGCATAAAAACTTATTTTGGCTATTTTAATGCGAAAATATTTTCGATTTAGAATGTCAAAAATATGTATAAGCAAAGTTGTGTTGCGAAAGTTGGAACAAAACTGGTATCAAAAATTGGAAAAATCGGTACTTTTGTGCTTGTTTAGGCACTTTTTCGGAAATATGCAAATACCTGAGAAGTATTTTGCTGTGATCAGTCAAAAGAAATATTTTAGAAAAAAATAAATTAAACTGGGTAAAAAGGGGGTTTCGTGTTTTTCATAAATGAATCTAAATGAATGAGCGCGCTTTAAGAAATTTTAAACAGAGATATAACTTTACTTAGAAGTTTCAATTTGTTATATATTTATTTCAAAAAATCAGAAGGGGACGAAATACGGAACGCGGTAAAATTATTAATTTTTAACTGAAGAAACAAAATTATTTCACACTTTTTCTCTAAGTTAATGAATATTATTTATTCTAAAGCCCCTTCACATGAGCACACAAGTTTAATGATCTGTCAAAAATTTATGTAAAAGAATACGTATGGGATCGTCTAAACACAATATATAATAAAACCTTACTACATTGAGAGAAAATACGCATGGAAAATTTGACATTCGTCGCATTAGATCAGGGATGTATTTTTATGTAAACTCAAAAAAGTGAAACAGTTGTTTCCATATTACTTTGTTATTGTTTTAAACCAATGGTATAAACACAAAAAGTATAAATGATACGAATTTTATTCTTTTTTTTTTGAAATACTGATGGAAATAATCTTACTTTTTTATTAGACTTTACGTAGGTAAAATGTGATCGTGTGAAGGCCCTTTAAGAGTTTAAATCATGCATAAAAGGAGAAAATGTAAAAAATCCGAAATTTAAAGTATTATTTTTTTTTCATTGTTTTGTAGCTAATTTTAAAAGTAAATTTTATGAATGTTGTTCTGAATTATATATTTTGAATGTAGATTTAAATTTCAAGCACAAGCTTTGCATGGACACTCAGACAGACGGACATAGATAAATAGACCCAGAAAGGGGTTCTAAGCTGATTGATATACTTTGGGTTGGTGTATGACCAATAGTGGACATATAATAAAAATAAAAAGATTTGAAATTAATAACGTAAAAACAAATCTTATTTTTAAAACTTTAATATATATAATATCTATGAAAGAGGCTTTATATTACAATAATTTGCATAAATATCTTTAAGGAAAAAAATCAAATTAGTTGTCAAAATAAATTGAACAATATTCATTCATATTTTTTAATTTGTTTTTAATTTTCTTTTTAATTTTTTATCGAAATATATGCCCCTATGGGCATATACAGTGTGTGTTAAAAATGTGTAGCTGTTGGAGTTTCTAAGATATGCGACTTATTTTGTATGTGGGCGTAGCTTCTCGCCCACTTGAAATTTCAAAGTAAAAAGTATAGCCTTTTCCCGACATACAGAAATACACTGTAAAAATTTCAATAAAATCGGTTCAGCCGATAAGAAGTCTATTAACTTCAAATACACAAACATACAAACACACATTCATTTTTATGGATATAGATAATAAAATGTTACTTTAGTATCAAGCGCCAAGAATGTGTAAATGAGTTAAATTATTGTTTTTTTTTTTATTTTTCTGAATTATAATTACCATTTAATTATCTTTTATTTATTTTAGTTTAAAGATATCTTCACTAAATACAGATTTAATAAACAAAAAACTTTTTAAAATATGGATTTTAGTTTAAAAATTTAGAACAAAAGGTTAAATATTTTACTATCATTTACACATTTTTTCACACACTGTAGGATTTTACAGATTTCAAATGGCTTGTGAAGAGAATTAAATTCCAAAAGAAAATTGCAAATAAATTGTGTATTTAAAAAACGTTTTTGAAAAAAATTAAATAGGTCAAAAAATTTAACTGCAAAATATTTAAGATTTTCATATTAGAATACATTATAATTACTGAAAATAATATTACAAAAGTACGAAAACCTGTCGTAATACATTTTTTCATATATATATAAAGAAACTTCGTTTTATTTTACAAAAATAAAATAAAATAAATAAATAAATAAATAAATAAATAAATAAAAGTTAAATTGAACGTAATACCTTTTTAAAATCTTATATTTTATACTTTAATAACAATTTATATATTTTTTATATTTTGCAGTGTTGTCTTTACAAGAGTTATGTTGCCGTACAATTGTCAGACGTACCAGCGTATATGCAATAGATTCCTTACCTCTGCCTCCATCTGTTAAATCAACACTAAAATCATATGCTCTGACTACTTCCCAGTGTTTTAATACGTTAAGTAATAATTCGAAAAGTAAAAATCGATGTAAAACACCAACTAGTAGTGGACGAAACAGCTGTTGCATTACGTGATTGTTTCATACGTTTAAATTACATGCATTACATCAATAATATATTTACAAAGTATTTATTTTAATTACATATTTATAGCATTACACACTAACTTAGTATCTAAAGTTGTTAATTTCATATTTCTGTTTACATGAATTTTTATTATTTTTTTATTGATAAATTAAAGAAATACAAGCAAAACAAGATGTTTTAATTTATACATATATGGTCAATTTGGTTACAAGTGACCCATCTTAAAAAAAATTGGATGAATTGTGCACTATTGCCTCGTAGGCCAGATTTCAGCGTTATCTGTCAAGAACTGCAGGAGTTAGAGGGGACAAAGTTGGACATTTTAGACATACAGTGTCATTTTCAATTGAGTGTAGCTTTTTACCAATTGTCCGAAGGACTTTAGATAGTTTTGTTCAATATTTGCAAAAAGGGCTTTATAATCGCTTAATGGGATGCGAGTGAGATATCTATCAAAAATTATTTTTTAACTGAAGAATAATATTTTTCTATATTTGGTACATGTAGCTTGTTAATAATACCCTTCACCTTCGTGAGAAGGGTATGACTGTCGAGAATTTTAACGTGAGCACCTGCCTTGACAGCCTTATCTCACGGTGGTCTTTTTCATCCACTAGTGAACGGTCTACCATCGCTCAGATGACAATTTTTATACATTGGCTTTGACCGGTCCATAAGTACTTTGTTGGAGTACTCGAGCTATCTAATCTCTGAGCATTGGATGGCCTCTATTGATTCGGCAACAGCACCTGGAGACGTAACCGGTGGACCGAAGTAGGACCGAAGTTCTTACTCACATGGACACACTGTGGTAATTCTGATACAAACAGAGTATACTCTGAACATATCTGGACAAGGAAAGAAAATTCAATGGTATCATATGTATATGATACCTTTCATCCATCATCATTCAACCCAGCACACATCTCATTTATACGACACATTCATAAGAGAAAAACATATGACACATTTATTATATGTAGACGGGTGTGTGAGGCCCGCTGTACCCCACATTCATCCCGTACCATAAACAATTAATACCAACTCATTGCCAACGCTTAGTCCCACAGTCACTTCTCTGCGGGGTATCTGCTGTTTTAGGCAACGGCACCGAACTTATCCCGAAATATTGACTTTATCATGCATCAGTCTTTTAATCGCCACTTACACTCCCCGTGAATTTGGGTTTAAACCACAGCCACTACGTGGAAGGGTATATTTAAGATTGTCATTCCGTTTGTAATTTATATAATATAATTTTCCGACCCCGTAAAGTATATATTTTGTTGATTAAGCTATGTCCGTCTTTCTGTCTGTCCGTCTGTGTGTTTGTTGAAATCAGTTTTAGAGGATCCCACATATCGGCGAGATCCGAATCTTCAATAATTCTGTTAGACATGCTTCGAGAAAATCTCTATTAAAAATCATCATAATCGGTCCATAAATATCGAAGATAAAAAAATGTTCAAAGGTTGTCTCCCTTGAAAATTTCATCGAAAAAACAAATTTGTTCATGCTTTGATAAATAAGCAACAACAACACTTTGAATCGGACAAAAGATGTACATGTGTGTGTGTATATGTATTTGGTTTTACCCTGCAAATTTGAGTTTAATGAACCAAATAGTCACTATAAAGGCTCAATTTAATGTTTCTCAGTGCTAAGTTAAAAAAATTGCCAAAACAAAATACATTACTTTCTAATTTTGTTAAATTTTAGTGCGTTTTAATACACCAAAAGGAAAACTAAATGACAATAAGAAGATAGAATAAAAATTTAAAAAACGAACACTTTTTAATACACTAAGAAGATACATAGTTTAATGCAGAATCATTCTTGCTCACAAAATTCACAAATTGTGAAATTTAGATTTTGTAATAAATTTGTTAATTCAAAATTTAATAAATCAAAAACATAGTTTAATATATAATAAGCATCAGTGAGAGATTAGTGAGTGTAAAACTTTATAAAAAAGGAGAAATAAAAAAAATTGTTATAAAATCGCTTTTATCGCTTATTGTTACGACTAAACTAGAAATTTACTACTTTATGTTATAAAAAAAGTGACTTGAAACTAAAACGAAATCGACATATCAAGTAAGTATTAAACAGGCGGAACAATTTCTTCCTAACGGGGTCACTTTTCATTCACTCAGATTATATCAAATTAGATTGTTTTAAACTTTAAGCTGTAACGTTATGGTTACAATTTGGATAGAAATTGTTGGGCATTACGCTGTGTATTTTGTTTTGTATGTTTGGATGCTTTTGGCTTCATTGAGTTATGTTTTTTTTTTGTATGTTTAGATGTATGTTGGTTTAATTGCCTTGCGTTTCTGTTGTTCCTTTTATTTTGCTATTGGTGTAATAATAATGTAGTCGGGAAAAAATTTATAAAACTAATATTTTTAAAATACACTATGATGACGGTATAAAAGATTCGGTACAGCCGAATATAGCACTCTTACTTCTTTTTTCACTATAGTAGGGAGGATATTATGCGTTTTTGCTGTTGTTTTATTAATCCTTCACTTATCTTAATTTATACCGATTAGCTTTATATTTAGAGAAAACTAGCTAGTTTGTTATCCTAAAAACCCACTTAACAATTTTTAACTTACTAAATAAAATAGTTTTTGGACATATAATGTGATGATGAAAGTCGGCCATTTTCCCCAAAATGTTAGGATAAAATATTAAAGTTCTTCGTGCAAAATTAAGGAATTAAATTCTATTAATTTCCCTGATTAACGAATTTTTTATTTAATTCATATGGAAGGTGCCGCTCCCCACATTGAAAGTCCGCCAACTTATTGTCTTAAATAATCATATTGACACTAAGGTGGCCCTGACAAAATTTGAGGAATTTAGATGTTAAATTTTCTGAGGTATTCTGATTTAATATTTTTCTGAATATGTAAGGTGGCACGCCCACTATAACCATTAAATAAAAAATCAGTGATTTTAAATCAGTTATTTTTTTAAACTCTATTCTTTGTAGGAGTGGAAAAAATTGAACGTGCTGATGGCTCTATTTTATTGAGCACCGCTGTTAATGTATCTACCAAAACTTATAAAAATAGGCCCATATTAACTTTTGTCATTTACGAAAAACACAAATTCATAAACTTTTTACTTACTTAATTTTAATACAAAAAAAAAATACTTTTTAGGTTGGCAACATCGAAACAATTACAAATAAAATAGGTTGTAATTCATAATATCAAAAAAAGTTGAGTTGTTTCAATTTCACCTCAACTAAATTGAGTTGTAAACCATAATAAGGGGCAATAATCACTGTGGTCCGCCATTTCTTTTAAAATAAATGTCCTACGTTCTCTTTTGAGCAAAAAACACGCTGGAGTAGTAAATTCGGCTGAGCCGAATCTTTAATACCCTCCACCGGCTATTTTATATTAATAACCTTTTAGTTAAAAATTTAATGAGTATTATAAACACCATTCTATATGTTTTGGCACATTAAAATATGCGTTAGAAGTATATGAATTTGCATATGTGAAATATTTAAGGAAAAGAGTGCATGTTTGTAATTTTTGCACTTTATTTGAAAACTAAAAAGCAAATCCAACATTTTTTTGTGATTTTTTATCTTCATAATATTTAACAAAATGAATCGCAAATGAAGCCGAAAAGCGTAAATTCCTAAGTAAAAAAACGAACAAAACTACAATAACTCGCATGCACTCAAATTTGTTGGCAACGAAGAAGGATGTGTAGTACATCAAATCCGAAGAAATACACCTAGGCCAATCTCGGACCTGTTGTGCGCTCCTTTTCATAAAAAATGGTTTGTTCACTGACCCCCATTATCACAATGTCTAGTTATTTTTATACCCTTCACCTTCGTGAAGACCACCTCTGAAATTTTCTTCAAAAATTTGGATTTTTTATTCATGCTCAAACAAAAATTGCAAAAAAACAAAATACATAATCATACGGTAAATTTTGTTATTGTACTCTTGTTTATAAAACCAAGACATAACGAGAGCAAGAGTAGCAGAGCGAGAGCCAAAAAAATGGAACTTTTTTTCAAAAGGTACTTTTTGAATTTTCGATACTATTGTACCTAGAAATATGAAATTAAGTATGTAGAGTCAGAATTAGGTGAGAATTTCAAAAGGGACATACAATTTAGTAAGTAGATTCGGAATTAGATGAGAACCAATAAAAGGGAACCTTTTTGTACTTTTTCGTTTTTTAAAAGGTACTTTCTGTTTTCTATAACAATGAACATAGAAAAATGAAATTAAGTATGTAGAGTCCGCATTAGACGAGAACACATCAAATGGGATATCCTTAATTCAGCTTTTGTTGCGTCGAATGGTTTTGCGTTTGTCAGGTTACTACCTCGAGCTCCCTTCCCTTTAAAACTGTTACATTCTTCATCTGGTTGCCGA